>NC_140473.1:26159016-26569016 GCF_051167445.1 Perissodus microlepis
AAAAAAGTAAAAAGAAACTTACCAAGAATTGTCAGTATGCAGAGCAAAATGGCTGTCAGGGCATGAACACTGACTCCCACTCTCCGAGCCTCAGGTTTGCAATAAGTACGATTCCGGTTGGGATCACACTGGCATATCTACAACATATTACCAATCAGTCGGTCAGTACCTTGCCTGAATGTCCATTTACTGAAAATTCATTGAAGCTACATATTTACTGCATTAAACTGGGTTTACAGAGACAAGACATTTCATCTTTGCAATTATTTAAAATTATCAGTGCTAAAATAATCTCAAGCAGCTTTCAATATCACACACACAAAAAATGCATACCCCAACTGATACTGTGGAGACGCTGCTCTTGGAGGGATGTCCTCCGTCACTGACCCTTATATCCACCTTGTAATCCTTGGGGTCATCCAGGCTGAACGGGCCCTGTTTCACAATGAGAGCTGCTGTGCCATCTATACAAAGAGATACAAGAAAATACACATAGTAAGTTAAGTACAAAATATCACACCACCTTTGCTTCACAAATTTCCCTTAATTTGCCTCACTCATCACCTCGTTTCACTAAAGCAGAACTAATGCTCACCTGCTCAGTCTACAAAGTCTATTTATGTGAGTCATGCTGAACAGATAAGACTAGATTTGAGATAAGACAGCGAGGAGAGAGTAACTAAATAAAGGCAGAGAGATCATTTGTGGTTACGGCTTTGATGCATTTCAGATTGGAGTCAATTAGGATCATAAATAATCACAGAACATAAAAAATCTGCAAAAGCAAATCCTACAAGGAGCCAAGGTGGTTTTTAAATGAAGTGGCAGAACAAATGTATTAACATAGATCACTCTCCTTTGCAGAAGAATGTTGTTGTCATTGGAAATATCTCTTCATTACTACTCTGTATGTAATTTGGTCTATCAGTGACCAGACAAAGTCTGATACAGAAAACTTTGGTCATCTCATTGCCGTCGTTTACATTTTGTGGCCTCTCCATCGATTCTTTTCTGCTTTTCTTGCCCCTCACCCCCCATTTCCTGGCACATGGGAACCCCCAGTGTTAAGACAGAGGTTTGCCTTCTCACTCCCATTCAGCAAGAGTAATTGCCATATTGACTTGTTGTAATAATGTATGATCTTCAGTTACAATAAAAAAAGGCACCTTGAGATTACTGTTATTGTGACGTTATTAAAAAAGCTATTAAAAAGAACTGAACTGAATTGCAGTTTTAGTTAAAAGAAACTTGTTGAGCAGATTACATCGATGTCCTTTTCATAGACCTGAGCAACAATACAGTCATTAGTCAAACTCCTGGCAGGCAGAAATTTCCTGCCAAACGCTTTCCTCCACAATATCCCACCACTAGAGGAATTTCAGAGAACACAATGGCAGGAAGGACCCTTCTGAATACTCTCAAATAAAGAAACACATTCAGTAGCTTTGGTTTAAGGTCAAGTTCAAACAAAAACAACTTTGCAATTTTTGACATTTGGACTTGAAGTTCAAATCCAGAGTGTTTAACAGAAGCCCTGATTTTTCACCAGCATGAATAACTTCCTGCGAAAATCAGGTCACACTGTCTTGTGTGATTTATATAGGGGAATACTGAGAATGTTTACTGAAACAAAATAAAATTCTTTACCGGGTCCATGGCTCCTCATTATGTGCCAAACACGGGCTGATTCAATGTAAGATTTTGCACCGTGTACACTGGACTAAAGCCAGACTAGCTCAAATATACCCCAACCTTAGCCCTGATTGCGACCGTTGTCATCAAACACCTGCCTCTCTAATACATATGTTTTGGTCATGTCCATCCCTCAAACAATACTGGATTAATATTTTTCTGATTTTATCAAAGATCATCCAGCTAACCCTCCAACCTGTGCCCTTAACTGCTTTGTTTGGGGTTCTTCCTGATACAGTTGTCTTGCCGACGCCCCAAGCGGATCTGGTAGCATTTCTCACCTTATTGGCAAGACGCAGAATATTGTTATGCTGGAAGTCCCCTTCTCCCCCATCCTGGGAAATCTGGATCAGAGATGCTTTGCATTTTAGCAAACTCGAAAAGATTAAATTCACCCTGCGTGGGTCTATGGCCAAATTTTTTAAGACCTGGCAACCCTTTTTTGACCATGTTCAGACTTTGCGGTCTCGCAACGCTCCCAATTAGCCAGCTCAGACTTTATTCTATTTTATTTTATCTTATGTTTAAGTAAGATGTTTAAGTTTAAGTATATGGACTCTATTGTGCCTGCGCCTTATGATGGCATTTACTTACCTACTTTATACATATTTCTTTTCTCTTACAGATTTGACTTATCTCTACAACTAAGCTGACCACTCATTATGTCTGTGTTTTGTTTTTTTTTGTTTGTTTTTTTTTCTTGGTTTGTGTGTTTTGTTTTTTCCGTGTCTGTGTGGGGGTGTGGGCTCTGAAACTCTCCACATCTCTCTTGTACACTCAGGAACTGTTATCTTGTACTCCAGGGTTTACTATTCGTATTATTAGATTGGACCCTTTCTTTTTTCTTTTTGTACACCCACTGGTACTCCTATAATTATGAGGTGGGAGTGTATGTTTCATATTGTTTTATGTTCTTCAAAAAGAAAACGACATATTGTTCAATTTGTCTTTTGTAAAAATGGATGCAGAAACTTTAATTAAAAAAAAAAGGGAAAAAAAAGAATGTTTACTGAAAAGATCTGTTCAAGTATTTGTTCCATTGTGTGTTGAACACACAATCATTTCTACCTTGGAAATGAAAATATATTAAATACCTGCACCACAATTTAATTATTTATTTATTGTTTTTAAACTCTTCGTGAAGGATATGTGACATTGTTGCTCTTTGAATTTGCAGTTGAAAGAATGCTCATGAACACAAATGAGTGTATAAACTCTAAAACTGTGCTGCAGGTATTTCAAGTGTCCGTGTATATGGGAAAAGCAGCAATAATGAATACAGGAGAAGATTCAGTTCTGTAACAATTCCTCAATGCCTTATAAGAAATAAACAGTGATGACACTCTGGTGGTATCCAACCACATGTGGTGTCCTTTTTGCATTGATCTTTAACCTATGCAGAGGTTGCAGAGACACACTTGTGTGTATTATTCCAAAAGGCCAAGAGCACATAACATGCAGGACAGTGGAGCTCATTTCAAAGAGAAAAAAGTACATGATAACAAAACAAAAAACCAAACATCAAAAAAAAAAAAAAAAAAAAAATGCTTGAGAAGCACTGCAATTTCTATTGTTTTTAACCATTTATCTTCACTACAAATACATTCTTTATCTTCTGAATTCTGATTTCTCTGCACGATGAACTAAACTAAATGATGGGACAAAAGCATGAACATGAATGAGACTAGTCTATATACACAGAGTCTTCCACATAATTTTGACTCTATTCCCAGTCACAGGACATAGGGATGAACAAGGCTCTGCATATAAGGTGCTTAACTAAGTTTATTATCTCAATAACCAAGATAAACCAGATAATGCCTGTATGACAACATCTGCAAAGGTATGTGTGGAAGGATATGGTTGTAAATGAAGCCTTAACTAACCGAATAAAAGATGAAACAGCTTCTGTCCACCCTTCATCTCATCCCTCCTCTCCGTCTCGTCTCCTGCTCCATTTTTGTTTGATTTAATCTCTTTCCTCTCTCTCTGGATATTTCTCACTATCCCCTCTTTCTCTTTCTTTTTCTATTTACATATTTTTCTTCCGGCGTCCTATTCATCTTTTCTTATTTTTTTCCTTGTTTTCCTACCTCTCCTTCCCTTTTGTCTGTCCGGCATTAATGGGCTAAGCTTCATGTAGTCGTGTGGTCTGAACATGGAGTCCTGTCACTTCACTGTGCAGCTACATTGACTGTTGGAGTGTGAGATTCTTTGTGAATCCCATAATGAAGGTTGTTTTTTGCAAGTTTTAAAGAGCTGGTAGTCGATGAATATTTCAAAAGCCTTCACTTTGCAGCTCTTGTTGTGTGTGTGTGTATGTGTGTTTGTGTCTCTAGGCCATGTTTTAGTTTGTGTGTTAAGTGGTGTGAGGTGTTGTCAGATGGGTTTTGGGGAGCACAGTCTTGAGCCACAGAGGAAAACATCGGTTTGCACTGACAACCAGCACTTTATCAAACAGCTACCTTCTTCTCTCTTCTCTCCTTTTCTCTTTCCCACCTTTCTTGCATCCCTGTTTCCTCTTCACCTTTTTAACCACTGCTCTTAAAATGTGGTGTTTCTAATGTTCTTTCATGTCCTCATCTTCTCTTACTACTTTGTTCTGCAAGTGTCCTTATTTCGTTTTTCATCCCATGCTCTTCTTTCTTCTCCTCCCCTCTCAAGGCACTGCTTTTCCTCCCTCTTCATTAGTTTTAGTCCTCTTTTATCTCAGGTTCTCATCTACTGTTATTCTCCTTCTTCATCCTGGCGTTGTTCCCGCTAGTGCAGGGTCCGCTCTTCGGCAAAGGTTTCTCCATTTGGTTCTGTCCAAGGCGTCCTCAGGTGATGCATTGACGGACTTAATGTCTTCCTTGATTTTGTCGGTCCACCGTTTCTTCAGTCTGCCTCGAGACTGTTATTCTCCATTTAGTTGTTTTGGATTTTCTATTTTTTCTTTCCTTCTTTAATCTTTGCCTTACGTAAAGCATCCATTTCAGTTTTATCTTCATTTTCTTTTTTTCTTTTACTGCTTGTAAGTCTCTTTTGGTTCAGCTCCTCCCTCTCTCCTCTTAGTTCTGAACTTCTTGCCTTTTTTAAAATCTTTTCTTGCACCTAAGCCTAATTTTTCCTTGCTTTTGCACTACTCTGTCTTTCTTTCCTCCTTCAGTTCAACAAGTCAACCCCTCTGGGCACGTGCACGAGTGGAATTTGTTGAGTAAAATTCACATCATTTTTCTGTTTATCTTCTTTTCAATATGGTTCAGGTTTCAGATTAGATAGATTAAATACTAACACCTCACCTAAATCTTTCATCTGATTACCTTAGGCTTTCATCTACTTATATTTTTTTTTATTTCTGACTGCAACAGTTGGTATGAATTTCCCTCTGGCTGTCATGGATAACAACTGAATATGATGATAAAAATCATGAATGCACTTTTACTTCTGCTGTTATGTATCCTATATTGAATGACCTCTCCCCTAAAGCTGATGCCAACAAATTTCTCTCAGGATCATACCTCTTCATATGTCACATCAGTTAATTCAAGCTAAACCTTTTTCATTTGTAAATATACACCTACATATTTTTCCCCAAATGACATCAGTACTATTCACTCTTTGAGCTCTTTGTATATGGAATAATCAAAATGAGATCTCTGCATGCTGGTGCCAACTAGCTGGTTCATTTTAGTGTCTACAGACATACTACATCCTGAAAAAGACCACTTGCATCATTTAATGAATAAGAATCAAACAGTAGCCATCATGCCTTTGAATCCTTTGACTACTTTGAAGACATTAGTTACAGAGGTTTTAGTATTGTGTGTGTTAATAATAATAAGTTTTCTCTGATTAAAATTCTTGGTTCATCCCCAATATATTCCAATGTGTTAATTACTCCTCATTTAATGAGAAAAACTAAAGCATGATATAGATATACTAAATTAAATGAGCAAATTAGCATGTCAGCACAATCCACCCCAAAATACTAACAATACTGGTTAGTTTTACATGTGATCTTTAGCAGTTTCACTGTTTTTTAAGCACAGGCGCAGACAGTTCATCTTCATGTGCAAAACATAAGACGTGCTTTTTTTTCTAAATTAAATGTAATCACAATTAGCATCACAATTAGCACTAAACCTGTAAATCAGTTAGCGTGTCTAATTTAGATATTCTTATCTTTATATTTTGCACGTTGAGAAAGGAACTCCCACTGAGAAATTTTGTCACTGTGCTCTTTGTAAATACCCAAATTTTTTTATGCCAAAACCCAGTTTGCAGTGCTACAAGTTATTAGTAAACCAGGCCCTTAAAATATATATCACCAGTCTGTCACAGGGGGATCGCAGAAGCAAACAACTCACACGCACAGCCTATTTAAATTAACCACTTGCTAATATGAATGTGTTTTGCCATACCTGGTGAGAACCCAAGTAGGCACAAGGAGATCATGCAAACTCCACACAAAAAAGACCCTAGCCAGTCACTGAACTTGAGCCCAGGACCTCTTTCTACAGTTTCCATAGTTAGTAATTGTCCTCTTGATGTAGTTTCTCTTTTTTCCGTCCTTGAATGTATTATAGACCTCTCAACAGCACCACTTTGTGTTACTATGGTCTTTGAACATCATCAGCTGTGACAAGGTTACAACACAGAGGGAGTTATCTTCAAGCCCATCGAACCAATAGCTCTCGTTATTTCCAGTCTTTGTTGTGCATTTTAGATAGTACTTATGGTCCCAGACAGGCTCTCAAAATCTCCCGTCTGGCTTAAAGAACCGAAGGATGTTTTTGGAAGTTAAAATAATTTTACATTTCAAAAACAGAGCATTGGGCTTCACATAGAGTTCCAGTTGTTGCATAGCAACAAGTTCCAAGGCTAGTGCTTGCTCAGAGCACCATTTAAAGCAACAAGCAAGAAAAGAAAAGTAAATAAATGTTCAGTACACAGAAGGACTTACTGCCATAGTTTCTGATGGAGAAGTTGGAATTCTCACTCGCCAGACTGAAAGTGAAGGCAACTGGCTGATCATCTTTATCTGTGGCAGTCAAGGTTCCAATTATCTGAGGAAAGACCAAAAAATGACTCTAAAATTAATCTTTCTGCACATTGACTGCACATTTCTGCAGTCAATGTGTGCAGCCCATATATGTAAATTATATATGCACTGATTTATGCAGACATGTATGGCATGCATGTGAATCATTGAGTCATCTACTGCCATGTACATGGCACGTGACAAAAACACTATTTTAGGTTGGGATCCAAATTTCAGATTATGTATATTAAAGTCACAATTAGAAAAAAAATCAAATAAGAACTTAACTGTAAATAATGGAGAAACCTATTATAGCTTCCCAGGCTCCATTATTGAGGAGACAGACAGTTAAATATGCGTTTAGGCTTTTATGTAAAACACATTCATTACCCCAGCTCATCACATGCTTGGCTTCACGTGAGTTTTAATTCAGAAGACACATCAACAACAATTCAGCATGATCTGTTGGCGTTTAGTTTCCATTAAGATGCATCCTCTAATAATAAGAAACAAGCTTCTCCTCATGTTTTCTCCTAACCTGACACAGCAGATGGCTGCCCTTCCCCGAACCTGGGTCAGCAGAAGATTTCTTCCTGTTAAAAGGGAGTTTTTCCTTCCCACCATCACAAAGTGCTTGCTCATAGCAGATAATTTGATTGTTGTGGGATTTTCCTGAATATTTAGAGTCTTTACCTTACAGTATAAAGCCACTTGAGGCTAATGTTTTTGTGTGATTTGGTACTATATAAATTAAAAAATATAATTAAAATCTATAAATAGTATAGGTATAAAAACTATCACCTCTTACCGTATTAGACTCGTCGTTCTCACATATATAGATGTCGTCAGCTCTGAGTTCAGGTTCATTGTCATTCACATCCTGAACATTAATATTAACTTTTACAACTGACTCTAAACCTACAGAGGAAAGAAAACATCAGATTAATGACACGTCTAACAATGAAAATAGTCCAAATAAATGCGCAAAAGCTGCAAACAGAGATTCAAGAGGGCATTCAGTGATAGTATAATTTAGTCTCATTCAGTATTTGCGGAGGAGATGCAAATGTGGAAACAACTGCACTTTTTGTTTCTGCAACACTTAAAATACTGAAGCCACATAGAAATGAAATACAAAAGTTCTTAAACTAAGGATTTAGTTGTCATTTACCTTGATGTGCCAATGTAACAGTGATTAACTATGCTGGAGATTAGGTGTGTATATCTCTGTCACTGAAGGACTAGATTAAAGGTCAAGTAACTGAAAGCATTTCTATTTGTTGGACAGCTATTTTCGTCACATTAAAGCATCTTTTACATTTATTTTATATCACTGATGTTCTTTTTGAATATTCATCTTTTGATAAATATGTGAGTCTCTTTTTTGTCTCTTGTACTAAGATTTTGAATCTATCTTTAGTACAGAACATGTACTGTATATCGAGGACCTTGTCAAGCTCAGGGGACCATTGTCTTCCTTAAACGCTGTGACAAGCCACTAAAATAGATCTCTGGATTTCATTCATTGCTGATCTAAAAATATAGAGTTTGGTTTGGAAGCTGGAAGTGAACAAAGAGGCAGTCTAATGTGATTTTCCTGCTTACTCTCTCCTTCTCATGTGGGTCGACCAGGTGTTATGGTGATGTGTTAAGTCTGTAAAAATCCCTGTTAATGTGTTACACTCCCATCCTTCAATAAATCTACAAGAGATGTTCAGCCAAGAGAACAAACTGTCTTCTTTGGCCTTTGTACTTTAACTCCCTCCCTGTATGCACATTGCTGTTGTTGTAAAACACGTGGTTTCAATTTTTCATGTGAGGATGTATTGTTTACAGGAAAGGGATTAATAAACCCCGTACAGCTCTTATGAGAGTGTGTGACATACCACTTGGCTCCTCTTGCGCCTTAACTTGAAACATGTGTGTGGGCTTATCCTCTCTGTCCAGATTTCTCAGAGTGTACAGTTGACCTGTGAGTCGGTTGATACCGATAGGACAGTCCGGCTGCATGATGGAGAACCTAAACAGAGAGACCAAGATCACTCTAACAAACACTTTACAGGATTAGTAACACTATTACTTATTTTGGGGAATGCGTGCAACATACTGTATGGTCTTGTTGGCTCTGTCAGGATCTCTGGCTTTGATGAATCCTATGTTGTTCACATGCATTTCTTCCTTCACGTTAAAGCTGTACATGTCCTCAGAGAAGATCGGTGGCTCATCTACATCTAACACGTTGATGTTGACCTGGCAATTTTAAATGCTTTACAGTTTAGACCAACATTGGAAATTTAATTGTACTAGGAATATGAAACTATGAAATGTTTTGTTTAATTTTTTTTCTATAATCATTTACACAGCATCACACTGTGTCCTGCTAATCCGAATCTGTGAAAAGTATTTCTTAACAGTGAAGCATTAAATACATTCCTCAGCATTGATTCTCTTTTTTTAGAGAATGAAAATCAAGTCGGCAACTGGCTTTGAAGATGGCTAAAGTGATCAATAAAATAAAGTAAATAATCAATTTGAACTGCAAATCACAAACATTCACTTGCTGACTCATGAAAGTTACAGTTGCCCTGTTTGATATTTACCTGTGCACTGGTGATTGCAGCGTTTGTGTTGTCCGCGGGAGTTCGGACGTTTTCTTTCATCCGGACAGTGAAAGAATAGCTGTTTGTCTTCTCAAAGTCCAGAGCCTAGGGAGCAAAGATAGTGTGAGTGAGTAAGCAACATGTCAGTGCTAATTAGATTAGAATTGATAGCTGTGACTCTAAGCTTCAGTGCAGAGTCAATACTATCTTTATTACATAAATATACAAAACAGTGTTCGTAGTGGAAGGTTGCACTCTTTTAAACATTAAATATTTGAGATTTTTGTTGTCGTTAATTTCCATTTTTTTAAGGCATCTGAAATTATGCTGTTTGCTTAAAGCTTTCACTAACACAGAACTCAACTGTATGCTGTGTGAATCTGATGCATTTGGGTTCTGTTACAATTTCTTTCAGTCTTCCACAAAATTAATAGTAGTCCTTCGACAATATGTTACTCTTTAAGCCTGTCAACTTTAAATCTTTTGACCTCATTTTCCTTGTAGGTCTTTGCTTGTAACTGGGGACACACTGCATTAGCACCTTAGTGGGTTTTTTTTCTTCATAAATGTGTCTTGTACACCTGCATCAGTCCACCAAGGACAACTCACGATTTCAGGTGCAAAAAGGCTGTAAATGTCACAAATCAGTCTATGCAACCTGTGTAGCTCACTTTCCTCAATTTTTAAAAGGTTCTATATTTTTGGGTGGGGGCAAAAACAACTTTTAGTTGCAAAGTTTTATGGAAACATTTTTACATTGGCAAATATAAGAAAGCTTACTGTCGTATTCACATTGGCACTATAATTTATTTCCTATGTATTAGAAATACACAGATATTCTTATTTATTCTGGTAGACTCTTTTATCAGTGAATGGGACACTAAAGGTAGAGAGGAATATTCTGCTAACTGGATTATTCATGGTTACAAGGATAGTCAGTCCCAAGGTATCAAAGGCATTTGTAAACAGCTTAACAAGAATAAGACCTTAACCACAGTGTGGCCAACAGCTGGCTTATTCTGTATGTGTAAACACAGCCGTTGAGAAAGATGAGAAGGGCTCGAGAGCTGAGGGGAAGATTGAGGTACGATTTGATTCCAGGCCAGCAAGGGTGCAAGCTATTACAGAGCTCATTTCATTAGAATACATTTCCAGCTCTCTGATGTCCTAAATACTTTATCTGAAGAGCACAACCCAGTGAAGTCAACCTGCTAGAAATCCCGCAAGCATAAATATCTTTAGAAACCAGAAGGAGGCCAGGTTTCAAGTCAGTCTTAAACACGTCACACCTTATACATCCTGCAGGAAAAAAAATCTGAAATTTGACATTGCACCTTTTAATGTTATATGTAATTAGTGGCCATGCGGTGGCAGAGTATGCAGGAAGGCTTCAGAAACCACTTTGAAAATGTCAGTACATTAGTATTTTGAATTTGTGGAAATCCTGTCACCATGCTGTGGCTATGATCCTCGTTGGTAATGGTAGACTGCAAATCTATTTTTGTGCTAAAGCTGTTTGGGCATGAGGTCCCATCAATTTGGATGCTGTAAAAAGTGTGAGGATACAACACTTCCCAAAACACTCTGATTTACTTCTGTACATATATAAATCAAAATAAAAGCGAGTTGCCCTTTATGTATTTTGGGATATGCATCCATTTCCTGGTGCTGCATGGAAAGACTAAGCCAGTTTACATAGCACATTAAAACTAAATTATTGATTTGATTACATAATATTTATGCGCAACATGTGTTTATGAGGAAAATGAACACACTAATAAGATTTTTAAAAATCTATGTATTGCAAAGCAGATAGTACATGATACTATGATCATCAGACTGATAAATCTGCTTTTACAAAAGTAATAATATTTCACTAATTTCACAGTTTTTTGTTTGTTTGAAATACAGAAAGAAAACCCACATAAAAATAATGTCTGATGCACATTTATAATATAATTTACTACAATCCCTTGATTGGTAGCAATGGGTCAAGTAGCTAATTGAGTTTATAAGCCTGGTACTGATTAAAATTGATCATGTATAATAAAATGTTTAAAGGCAATCACTCAGGAATGGTGCCACTCCTCGTGGTAGCATGAATGATGAAATTTCACCGTTATCATATTTTGACCACAACCAAACAACTTTGGCAGAATAACATGTTTGAATCAAGTTAAATAGCACAGTTAAGGTTTGTTGCAAAATAATTCAAATTAATCCAATGAAATCATCATGTCTTTTAAAACCATAAAATAAAGATGAGGTTGAGCAGATCAGAGCTGCTTACGTGCACAGGAAAAAAAATGTGCTGGGAACCATGTCTCTATTTTATCCCCAAACTGGAGACAGTAATTACAAGAGAGAAATCACTCTCTAAATGAATTATACAAAAATATGGGACAGCTATGGCAGTTCAGGAATGTTAAATTGAAATACAACAGAGAATTATACGTCAAATATGGCTGCCCCACATTCCTCTTATAAGCCAAACCAGGAAATGAACCAGCAGAACTGTTGCACAGGTTCAGCTGGGTAGTGACAAACATAGCTATATGCATTAATTGTAGTAAAAATGCTGATAAACGTACTTGTAATTCCATCAGTTAGACATATCCATAATATAT
The DNA here is from genome assembly GCF_051167445.1 of Perissodus microlepis. Lineage (NCBI taxonomy): Eukaryota > Metazoa > Chordata > Actinopteri > Cichliformes > Cichlidae > Perissodus > Perissodus microlepis. The sequence continues at coordinate 26,170,959 of NC_140473.1, forward strand.
ACTATATAATACTAGCATGGATTTTATTAACATAAGATTATACATGATTGATGGGAAAAAAAACAAAACTTATTTTGTTATGGTTATGTTATGGCTCTCTTTCTACCATTTACACATAAGTCTCTTACCTCTTTGAGCACGAGGTTTCCATCCTTGTTATGGTTGGGTTCAATATTGAATATGTTGCTATTAAGATTTTGAATGGTAAATATGGGCTCCTTGTTCTGAATCTCATCTTTATCCACCAATTCCAGAATCCCAATCGTCTCATCCACCTTGTGGTTTTCTGGAACGTTCAGATCATATTTTGCTGTGGATGGAAAACACACACTAATTAAGACTGAATATTTCTGTTGATTCTGTACAATTTGATAATGTAATGCTTCTAATGGTTCTAAAACCTGACTGATGATAATCTCTTCTTTTTAAGCATCTCTTTATCATTACTGTAAATGCTCATAAAACTGTTCCTTACTTCTGGTAAAAGAAGCAATGTTGTCATTGATGTCAGTTATCTTAATAGTGACCGAGGTGGTGGCTGTGCTGCCAGAGGCCAATCCTCTCATGTCCTGAGCTTTAACCACCACCACATACTCCTCCCTGGTTTCCCGGTCCAAAGTGTTTATCTTGCAGCTGATCACACCTGCAGAGGGACAGAGAAAGAGCGAGACATTTGGAGAGGGTGTTATCTTTCAGGTCAACTCTGACTCATATTACAGTAAAAATAGCTTCAAACCCTAAAGTGACCCTAAATTAATTTGCCAGGATGAAAAAAGGCAGCTAAAGCATGGCAATCATGGTGGGTACCACTGGAGTCAGCCTACCTGTGATGCTGTCGATTTCAAAGGCTGAAATGTCTCCATGGGTCAAAGAGTACCTGAGTTCTGCATTAGCAGTGGTGGGGTCATCTGCATCAGTAGCTTTCACCTCAACCACTGTTTTTCCTAGAAGAAAGAGGAAATAATATACATGTATGATAGAAATCATCATAGTAAATAGCTGATCATGTTTAAGTCTATGTGTTTTGCAGATGTCAAATGGTTAATGCTTCATGACTAAGTGCCAACACTGTAATTAAAGTCACCGACTTGTGTTTTTCACAGCGAGATGTACTAATGATTGTGACAGGTGTGAGCATAATGTTTCGTTTTTCTTAGGATTTTCACACTTCAGTCTATTTTGAATCTGTCTCGTTACCCCTGTTTAGCAGATGCCACATGCATACTTAAAATAAATAATGTTTAGCAACTCTGAAAATTGTGTTTCTGTACCTTTTCTTTCTGAGTTTGGGTTCCTTCCTTAACATTAACCACTACTTGAGAGTGTGATGCCTCATTATACTTCAGCTGGAAGTCTACATTGTAGATTATAACCGAAAACCCCTATTAACTCTACACCACAACCTTCCTTGCCATTCAGCCATTGTAGGCTGCGTTAACCTCATGTGTGGTTACAATTCTCAGGAGGTGCACGTGGAAGGCTACAATCTAGGGTTAAGAGGGGTTTCCAGTTACATCGTAGGTTTCCACTGCACAGTTAAGGCACGAGGCAGTACAGATAAACGTAAATGCATGAACATCTTTTTTAACCTGAAATAAGCTGCTGGCAATTCCTTCTACAAAAAAAATAATAATCCTTGATAATACTTACCTATTCTAGACCTCTCCTCAATGGATCCATTGTATGATTGAGTGAAAACAGGGGTGTTGTCATTGATATCTGTCACCTGGACAACAAATTCTCCAGGGTTTTCTATTGGGTTGCCATATGCATCTGACATCATAGCAGTCAAATGGTAAGCATTCTTCTTTTCTCTGTCCAGAGATTTGGTGACAAACAGGTCTCCTTTATTATCCACGATGAAGATGTCGTTTGCTCCCTCACCATCTATTTTAAAATGCCCACCTGTCATACTCTTGTCTGACTTGAGCTGAGAAAGAAAGAAAATAGACCTTTTAATAAATTACTGCAAATAAACTATTCTGAAAAAAATATTCAGATATGCATGAAAGAGATTCTCTGCAACAGATAATGCCCCAGATTCACTTTGCATGTTATAGCTTCAACCTGAGGGGGCGTGGCAAAATACCAAAATGCTTTCTCATAGACAGCCATGGCAAGGAGAATGCTGTTTTTGACTCTGAGGTGAAAATACTAATATTAATATACCCGTCCTATCTTGAGCGGAGTCACAACAGGTTTCTCCTCTTCTACATAGAGAGAGTTCCAGATCCAGCTTCTTTTTTGCCTGAACAGCACAGGATGGGATTCCTTCTTGACAATGTCAGCTGGGCTGAGATTCTCTCTTTCTACCCCAGGAAGTCCAGAGTCTTGAGCAGCGATGACAGTCAAGGCCATAGTGGCCATAAGTCCTGTGGTCCACAGCTGGAGCCAAGCCATCATCTGGACAGAAGAGGATAGGATCAAGAAGAGAGAGGAATGAGAGGAAGAGAGGGGTAAAAGAATAAAGATGAAAGAAGGAAGAAGCAAGACAGGAGTAAAGGATGCAGAAAGGAACATTGGGGGAGTAGAAAAGAAAGAGGAGAGAGGGACCAGAAAGGAACAGAGAGAGGATCACATTAAAACCACTTATCAGCTACGGACAGACTCCTTCACTGTGCACGGGTGAGACTTAGAGTGAAGGCCAAGGACTCTCTGTCCTCCCCTTACAGTCAGCTGCTGAGCTCGAGGTCTAGCTATCATTTAGGACCAGGGCTCTTAAAGCTTTTCATCCTGGGACTCCAATGAAACATTTAGCCCCTCATCATGGGACCTGGAATGAAAGCACATCACCACTGTGGTCATATGGGGATCTATTAAACATGGGCTTGTGACCTATTTTAGGTCTTGACCCACTGGTGCAGTGCGAGAGAGCGGCACAGACAGAGAAAGAGAGACTGACAGAGACGAAGAGGGGAGATGACGCTACAACCACTTACGATGTCTGTCTTAATCAGCCATTAGAAAGGCCACTTTCCATAAAGGGACTTTTTGACATTTGGATTTCTGGATTTTCTTTGTTCTTTTTCAATGTAGTACAACAATTTTTTTGGGGGGGGGGGAATGTGGGTCAGTTCTTGGTGCAAACTGGGAAGAAAGGTAGCTCGGGTTTTGTATTCGAAGTTGAATAATTCCGGCAACTCATCCAACAGTTGTAGAGACATAATACTCAAAGCCAAAAAGTTAGCCAACATCATTATTATTCATCAAAAATGTTTGTACAAAGCAACTATAATTAATATTAGAGATGGCACGATACCACTTTTTAATGTCCGATACCAATACCGATATCATAAATCTGGATATCTGCCGATACCAATATGAATCCGATATAGTGTATTTTTTAAATCAATAAAAATGTTTTTTTTTAAGTATCTTGCTGCATTTCGTATAAGTTCATACTCAAGTTTAAAAAAACAAACAAACACTAAAGCTATTCTGTTATACTTGTATGCAAAAATACACTGCACCCAAAATATTTCATAGTTCATAGATCAAATAAACTTAAACCTACACCATCCTCCCTATTCTGGTATTTCAAAGAGTACTTAGTGGAAATATTAAGCAACCTAACTAATAGGGTTGCCAACTCCCAGCAAAAAAAAAACAAATAGGGAACCACCCTCCGCCTCATGATGCTTAATCGACGTAATCAACTTTAATTTAATGCATGTGTAAAAAATTTTTTTACAGAAATCAATTATTTTTCCACAATAATTAAATAGATTCAACATCTTTCTTCAACAGAATTGCAGACTGCACAGATGGTACCGTTCCAAAGGAAAAAGTACTATAGCTTACTAGGGTATATTAGTCTTAACAGTTACTATATACAGTAATGGACTTCTATACATTTTACATCAGATCAAAACTTTGGCTGTAAGATTCAGATAATTATTTATTAAAAGCTACACATTTTAAATGAGAATAAGAAAGAAAAGTATTTCTTTGTATCCCCCCTTTTCCCTGTTAATGCCCTACCTGCCCCCCTGCATAACTTTGCTAGATCCGCCCCTGCACAGTTGCCAGCTGTCAGCTACATAGAAAAGGATCGTGGTGTAGAAAGTAATATTAAATAAATTCTAACAGCTTATCAAGCTTAAACATGCTGCTGTTGTTCAGCCGCTGGTTTCCTCTTTCTGGTGCAAAGTGGGCCAAAAAGAAACAAGAGAGACGGGAGACAGAAAAGCCGATCAGCTGATCATTGATCAGTTTCATGATTGAAGTAGCAACAGGAGAGGGAGGGAGAGAGAGAGGCAGTCGCTCCATATATGGGTTGTTAAGCTTAACGTGGGAATGCTTTACAAACATTCAGAGATGAACTTACACACTTGCTTTACTTCCCTCTGGGATAACTTTCTCGGAGATGAAATGCCGCTTCAAATGCTCAACCAGACCGCTGACAGGTCTCACAGGCCACAGCCGCTCTATCACGTGACGCATACTGCTCCTACGTGCTAAGGTTATGAGCTGAGTTACGCCATGTCGCAAGTTTTGTGAGGTGCTTTCGTGATATTTAATGGATCGGATTACATTTTTTATTTCTCTCCGATATTTGATCCAGTAATTTAGGTCAGTATCGGTCTGATAATAATATCGGATCGGTCCATCTCTAATTAGTATATATGAGATTTTGCATTGCAATTCATTCTGATGCATGAAAGTTAATCATGCTGCTAGTGTAGTTAAAAATATAAAAAACAATGGGATTAAAGACATTTATAATACACTGCACGGAAAAGACTGACGCAACCTTCAGATCTAAAGAGTTAAACTAATGCAGAAAAGCCTTAAACCTGCATTATTTCTCATTGCCAGCAGGGGCAAGTGCTCTGGTTGTGAAAAGACAATTCTATAGAAGTCAACAAGAAAACACTCTCACTTGATTTTTGACTTCAGTAGGCATTATCCTGATGTCTTTATGGTCCCAATTGTTTCGCATCTTCTTTATTACAAAATGACATTAATATTTAAATGATGGTTCCTTTCAAAGTTAGATAAGCGAAAAAGCAGGATATGAAGTAGGGACTGGCTACCTTGTAACTGACAAGTCACTACACTATGAGAGTGCAAACCCTCACTCATCGCTTCTGATTTCAGTCGAGCGATATTACCAGTATTAACTGATATTGACCATTTTACATACCTCAGCTTTTTTCCAACACTTGTAAGTCTTACTGTTCTCTCACATTTCCCACCACTTCACTCATAGATTGCATCATAAACCATTGATGTGGTGTGTACTGTAACACATGCAAGCGATTCGCATTTATCTTGACCCAAGCTATCTAATCATGAACAACAGCAATCATTGGATTCATTTATATCAAATTCAAAATTGCTTCCATTTATCGTAAAAACTTGGGCCCAACTGGCACCTCGTTTGATTTATGGCTTTTGACTGATTACAAGTTGGAAGGCGTTTCAGTGCGTTACATCACTTCTTCCTGCCTGCAAGGCATTTAACACCATTTAACCAAAATGAAAGTGTATGTGGTACACAAACACCAGCAGTGCAGCAAATCTTCACTTTTGTTGCCAGTCTTTCTGATACTGTTTCACCCTCTCTGTCTGTGTTTGTCTTCCCCATCGTTCTTGTCTCCCCCCCACTGGGCCCTATCTAATAAAGCAGAAATGCCAGGGAAATAATCTTCAAAACACTTTAGTCTATATGCACTCTGTACTTCAGTAGATATTTCAGCACAGCCCCTCGCCATCCCAGCAGAGATTAGTGCATCTTATTGTCTTCCAGCCATTAGCAGCAGGGAGGAAGAAAGCAAGATTATGATGAAGGGATTATACTGGCACAAAGTCTCCTCACTCTAATGGTCTAATCTCATATTCTGCTGACCTCCCATGACCTCTTCACACGGCTCCCCGCAAATCAGCTCAGACAAAGACTTAGTAGTGTTTTTTGGCCTTTAGTTGACGTCCCTTTGTTTGGGTTTTATTTTTTTCTCTTGTACTTCCTTTCTTTAGTTTCCTTTCAGGACTAAATTAATTAAACAGAAGTGCATTGTGTTCTATTGCAGTCTAACAGAGACTTGAGTGAACATCTGAGCACCATGTTCATAAAAGTGCATTTGTGCAGCGCTAATAAATATTTGTTTTTCCTGGCTGTGGATCCCCATACGTCTGTCCCCATGGGCAGGTAATAAACACAGTGAGATCAAAACTAAATTAAAAGTTAATACCACTGAGAAATAATGTTGCTTCCTTCACTTGCTATTAACCTTCTTTTGCTTTATGATTTTTGCTACCTTTAAGTAGCTTCAGCATCTGTTTTCCATAACATTGTTATTCTATTTTCTAAGTAAATATTTTTTATTACTTTTACTATTACTTTAAAGCAGTAATCCAGGTATTTGGGGATTTGATTTGATAAAATTACTATTTGTGTCGCTACATTTAAATTTGCCTGTGAGGGCAGTTTTAAATCTATCAGGCAACCTACATTTACCTTATTGGAAATGTCCCCCAATCATCAATCACATTGTCACGATCTGAGGGGACAGACCGTGCGGTGGTGTGTGTGGTGGACCCAGGTGCGAACACAAGAGAGTAGACCGGAGTAAACTTAAACTGAAAGCGAGCCTTTATTGTGGCTGATGACAGGTCTCAACAAAGCAGAAACGCCGTGACTAAACTGAACCTAAACTAAACTGGGAAACAGATACTGATAAACTAAGGAGACTCAGAAAACCATGACGCTGATTGCACAGACTGGCCGTGAGGACATGGAGGGTGGGAACACAGACGACGCGACACAGACTGCATGAAACAGAGACTAAATACATATGAGGGATGATCAGGGGAAGTGGCCACACATGGGAGCACAGCTGACACACATGAACCTAACGGCAGGACAGGAGAAGTGAAACTGAATACACTGACATTGAATACAGACTTTCAAAGTAAAACAGGAAACATGGGGATTAGACATGACATGAACTAAACATAACCACGCAGCCATGACGCATGAACCAGGGAGACTTAGTACAGGGGGAGATGACATAAACAACTAAGGAACAAAGGACTAAACAGCAATCTCAAAATAAACTAGATGAGCTAAACTAGGGCACAAATGAATACAAAAGATACATAAAACTCAAACACTGGGTCGCTCGACCAGGACCATGACACACATAGGCTGATGATAATCACCTGTAAACACTTAAAGTTAGAAACACTGATGGATGGGTAAATGTGACATCAGAGGATACAAGGGAGAGTGTGAGATAGAGGCAAGTGATCCGCTGGTGTGACCCCTGTCAGGATGAGCCCCCAAAAATGAGGAAGACTTTGATTTTCGGGTTCAGGCAGCTGTGGCAAGTAGCTGTCTGTTAGGCATCACCTTTTCTAAATTGAATTACTAAAGTGTTTATTTTTTGTTTGTGGACAAGTCAGCATCTTCCATGCAAATTATGGGAAACCATGGCAACAACAAGCATGGCAAAGACGCCAAGGAGGTCTCTGTGAAGCACCTTAAACCCCTTTGAGACCAATTTTATTGCTAGCGACAGCCAAAAGCTTCTACCTTCCACTTGCCAAATGGTCACAGAAAACAGTCCTTTGGGCTCTAGACCTGCGTGAATGGAGCTTTAGCAACTGATTTAAAAGCAAATGCCAGCAATCTCCAGTATCCACTTTCAGTCAGTCAGGTCTAGACACTGGTTGCTTCAGGTTTCTAGACCTGTGGTAACTGAAAATGAATTTTGCACTAATTAGCAAGTATGTGTGTGTTTGTCTGTGGAATGCAACCCTACAGTCTATTACTGTAGCTTGCCAATCAAGCTTGTTAGCTGATAACAGCAACCCATTCCAAGTATGATCACTTCTGGCTCCAACATGACAAATATGCCAGCCTTGAGGTTTTGAAACATCGGTTTGGGCCACAAACCAATAAATGATGCACGGCTGCTACAGCTGTCTCTTATGTAGAGTTGACAAGAAAAAATGTAAATGATGATCACGAGGAGAAGAGTCTGAAACTGTTAAATATTGCCCCTTTTTTATTTTCATGCAATACATTACATCTCAAAGTTTATCTTAATTATATTTCAGGGGTGAGTGTGATGTCACAATGCCGATCTGTAAATGGATGACAAGGTGATTTATTTCCCATTCATTCCGCTCCTCATTCATTTCAAGGATTTGAGGAAGGAAGTGTCCATTAAAGGAGAATTAGCTAACTTTCTCCTTTATAACTTGTTTAAAAAGTTAAAACATGAAATTTCACATGATGAATCATATGAAGAGCTGAGTTGTGGGAATTCAGATGTTTTTAATAGTGTTTTTCTTTCCTTTCTTCTATTTTGACCTCAGCACGTTTCTGTCTTTCTGCTTTCAAATTTTGTCCATTTCTGATCCATTTAATTTTTTTTCCTCTGAAAAACTGGAAAAAAAAAAATATGCATTTGGTCCCTTCAAACATTTACATCTTCAGTAAATCATATATTAACAGTACATTTCTAATCACTGTATCACCTTTGTTTAGTTTGTCAGCTTCTATGCTTCTTCTTGACATAATCTGAACAAAGAAAGCAATCACACTTTCTGTTGCCTTTAAAACAAAAAACTGTACTCACTAAACTTGTCTGACCTACAATTTGAAGAAGAATGTTTTACATTAAAACAAAATAAAATAACGCAAAAATATATATATATTTGAGAGTTAATCAAACTCATTAAACCTCCTTAAATTTCACAAACACCATAAATGAAGCAATTTAACATATAAAACATATGCAGGAAAACTTCTTAGGTGACCAAACCTGTGATTTGTCCCATAACTGCTTAAGAGGACTGCGATTCATTCAGTGTATTTTGATGGCAAAATGAGCTACTTAACTATTAGAATATTTACTTAAACAATTGTTGACTTTATTTATGTTATTCCTGAGCAATAGAGTTGAAATAAGCACTAAAAAAAAATTAAAGAATTGCTTCACCTTAGTCTCAGCAGCAGCAGGGGGACTTTTTAAACTGACAACTCAAACATTAATGGAATTGTGAAGGGTAAATCCCCACCTTAGTTCATAATTTAGTGAGTACTTAAAAGTAAAAGACTGAATCAGAGATTGCCGTTATTTTGATTCCTGTGATTCACACTTACTTGTTCATTTTGTGAGTTGTATGTTTAGCCAATAGAAACTAATATACCACAAATATAAAGGAGTTTAATAATTAATTACTAATAACCATTAATCATTATTACCTTTATAACATTTCCACTTTAGAATGTTGACCAGCAGTTAGAATTGCTGTCCTTTATTTTATTTATTTATTTAAGTGTCTCCACAGTGTAATAATTTACACATTTGCCTAACAACCGAATGATCCCCAATTCAGTCATGGAAGGAAACACAAGTCCCCTGGATTGTGTCAGGAAAGGCATTCTGTATAAAAATCTCCCAGATCAAATATGTGGAGCTTCACACTGTGGCAACTAAAAGTAGCTTCAGATGAATAACAATAATTGTTTGACAAAGCTGAACTTTAGCTGTGATTGCATACTGAAAAAAGAAAGATAAAAGTCAAATATCTCACCATCACAACTAACTTTTACACAGAAATGTCACACGTACATTCACAGTTATTTCTGACAGAGAAAAAAATCTGTTGGGGGTTTTCCCCAAAGGGGCTTTTTTTTTTTTGAAACAGCAATTCCTCCTTCTCTTTATCAGCAAACAGGAAGTGTAAACACAATGCCTTCTGGGAAATGCTGTCGGGTCTACTAATGTGGGGTCATCATTAGTAAGTGGACACACCCTTCCTGGTATTCATTCCTGCTGCTGACTGTACATTTGTCTCAGTTTCAGACTCAGTGTCTCACTGTGTTTGACTAACATTTTGTATTTTGTTTCATTCCTTTTTTAGTTTCCCCGTCTCTTTCTGTCCGTTGACACCTCGCTGTCTCTCTTCCCTTCACGTCTTCTTTCTTTTCTTTTCTCTGACAGTGCTTTCGATACATTTTTCCTCTTAAAAGTCTCCACTTGTGGCTTGTTGTATCTCTCAAGGTGAAAGATGCATGTTGTTTTCATATAGTCTATTTCTGTCCCCGTCTATCATTCCTTCTCCCTTTTCCTTTTCTCACCTTTTTTCTCCCCCTTTCCTTTTCTCCACCCCCATACTCTCTCTGTCTCACCTTAAAAGCAGATCTAGCACCTTATAAGAACCCGGATAAATAAACACACCAGTGCACCCAGTTTACCCAAGTTCACCCCTTTTTTTATAGTTTAACTCAAGTTTTTTAATTCTTTGAATTAAAAATGTAAAAACAGACATGCAGATTGATGTATGAAAAGTTACAGGAGTTTTCAGTTTAAGTGTATGTTTGTTTGTTTTTTTAAATACATGACAGTATATATATAAACTTATATAATAATCACTTTGTAAACTGCAAGTGTCAGGCACACAAATCTCACTTGAGGATTATATAAAGTTATTTATGGCATCATTTATCAAAGGCATCTTTCGGAGCTATGAAGAATAAATAACATTCAGGAATATCTGTAATTACATCTGTACATTGTCCGCAGGCAAGTGAGTGTGTGTGAGTGTGACAGAGGAGCAGAAACAGACAGACTCAGAGATACAGTTGTCATTCTCCGGGATGTTTTGTGACTGGCAGACAGGTCTGACCTAGTTCTTCAGTCTACCAAAGGCTAAAGCACAGAAGCGAGTCAACAAGACTTCATAATCCTAGCGGTCGCTGAAGGGTATTTGAAGTTCACGTTGAAGTCCTGTTGTCACTTCTGTGTTTTTGAAGATGGAAATATAATTTGCTTTAATCCTTTCTCGCTATGGTGGGACAAGAAATCTGTCTTTCCTTTAGTCTGTCATTCAGCATATCTTGACACTTGGTGGATTTGAGTCAATGACTTTTTCTCACAAAGAAATTCAGGCAGATTTGGATTTGCAAGAAGTTAATTACACTTACCAAGTTTACTTCTACTTTTTCCTATCTTTGTTTTTGACTTATCGTAAACCAAAAGTTTTAATTAAGGGTGCCACAGTGATAGGATGTCTCCGCGACTCAAAACACCACCTCTAATGGGCAGGAAATCTGAAGACGAATCTTAACCTAATAACTCATAACTAAATAACTAAAACATTTAAAATGACTAAAATAAAAATGTGTCCATTCAATTTTATCTTAGCCTAGTTCCAACGCTCTAAAATCACATCGCTTTTTTTAGTTGTTAAAACCAATCTGGTCTTGAGAAGTGGCATCTGGTCCTCCAGTATTAAATTGACTAAGTAGGATCCTTGATGATGATGATTCCTTTCAGATTCTTTTTGCCATAATATAATAACATGTCTATAGATGAAATTGTAACTAATTTATGATTTCAATATGCATAACTTGAGCATATAAAATCAATATTCAGTAGCATAATAATAATGGATTGATATAGCGCTTTTCAAGGCACCCAAAGCGCTTTACAATGCCACTATTCATTCACTCTCACATTCATACACTGGTGAAGGCAAACTACAGTTGTAGCCACAGCTGCCCTGGGGCAGACTGACAGAAGCGAGGCTGCCATATCGCACCATCGGCCCCTCTGGCCAACACCAGTAGGGTAAAGTGTCTTGCCCAGGGACACAACGACCAGGACAGAGAGTCCAGGGATCGAACCGGCGACCTTCTGGTTACAGATGCGCTTCCCAAACTCCTGCGCCACAGTCGCCCGCCTGCGCAAACAAATCACCACATCGACATCATATCTTTGCTGTGGATAATCATCATCTGTACCTTTAATTAAGATAAAACTAAACGTTTGTGTGCAAAAGCGGGATCATGTAAGTGGCATTTACATGGTAATCTATTAAAGTTATTAGCTGGTTTATTTAACATGGAGGTTGTCGTAAAATGAAGCAGGTTTAGTATGAGATTTGCTTGGACTCCAGATCACGACCAAGTTGTTGATTCTTTTGAACCAATTCTCATAGCTAAGAGCTGACGAAAAGCAAAGCAGAGCTGGAACCATTTTAATGAATTCTATCTCACTTTACTCTTATTATTGATCACATTTAAATTCATGTCTTTATCTGTTCTGTCTTCCCCAAGTTTGCATATTTTAATCATATTTTGTACATTAAATAACAAATTATACATGCAAAGGGACACTAGTTTCTTTTTAATGAACACATCACCAACAGTCTTTAGGTTGTGTTACACAAATATCAGTGTTTGGCACTATTTACCTTTTTTAGCCGTTTTTGTCACCTTAAAATCAGGAGGTTGTTTATTTGTGGGCACTAGGAATGCAGAGTGATTTCACAGTCTCAGATCTGTGATCTTCGCCTATTGAATAGTGTAGTGTGTGTTGTAGAGATTAAAACAGGTTTAATCACAGAGCAGCTTCTAACAATCTGTCTGCCAGAAAGTCACACCAGGAGTCATTCACACACACACACACACACACACACACACACACACACACACACACACACAAACACAGCGTCCTCGCTGACACAGTCACTGGGTCACATCAGACATTTCCATACAGTGAATTGGTTATGACTGATGTTGGCCAGCTTATAAGCGATGGTGATAACAAACAGTCATTTGAAAGTAATTTAAAGCCTCAAGTCTTATCCTCATTGGTTTGGACTCAGCTGTCAGCCCCTCTGCTGAAGGCAAATTTTGCAACTACAGCACTACATAGCAGATAAACAAAATAGAGTTTCCTTTCATATTAAACATAATTTAAATGACCAAAAATACTATGAGCAATATTTATAATCTAATCATTTCTCACAAATCGAGCTTCATCTCCAGTAAATACTCCATAACTCTAAGTGGTGCTGACTGAATGTAAAAACAATAAATACATGAATGCTGATTTGCCAGATCAGATCAGTTTGCTGCACTGGAAAGCTTTTAATTCCCCACAGTGGGCATAGTAGTGTGGGAGCTGGAGACCAGTTGGATTATTCCTCACTTTTATTCTTAATTTTATTGATGGCATTTTCCTATTAATCAGTTTCTCAAGCAATCACAAAAAAAAAGAAACAAAAACATTTAAAAAAATCTGAAGTAACAGATGACATTGTGCAGATACACAATGGAATAAGGTATACTGTGTAAAACAAAGAATACAGGTCAGTCCCTTTAAGTAAAACCTTAACTGGGTCTTTCAGTAGTAATCAGTAACTTCAGCTGAGCTAACATCGCCACAGCTGGACAGCTTGTCAACCACACTGACATATCTGAATGAATGAACGGCTCTAATCATGAATCTTGTGTGTTTGTGTGTGTGTGTGTGTGTGTGTGTGTGTGTGTGTGTGTGTGTGTGTGTGTGTGTGTGTGTGTGTGTGTGTGTGTGTGTGGGAGGGTGAAGTCTCCCAGATGGCACCCAAAGGATTTCTCGATTTCTCTCTCCAGGAATTAGACCACTGGGTTTAGTTGCATCAACGGCTTTGAGTGTAACAAACAAATCAAATCACTTCTATCACTTTGAGCCATAGATCCAGAGTACTACAAAACAACTGTTCCCATATATACAGGGCATATATGCAGGTACACAGAAACACTTTGTCAGTGTAGTGATAGCCACAGGCAACTACAGCACACTCTGAATAACCTAATAGAAATTAAAATTTTACTGTAAGGTGTTATTTTCTCTATCCTTTCATGTACAGTTTGGCTTGAAATGTTGATAAGAGGGAGCCTAAACTCACTATAACGCAAGGAAGTCTTCTGCTCACAAATTGACACCACTCAACTGACAAGAGCTACGCTACTTTTTAATATTAGATGTGCGTCATACTTTGTTTCATCAATATTTAATCGCAAATGAACTTGACATCAGCTTGACAGTTAGGTTTTTTTTTCATTGTTTAACTCCTCAAAATTGAATAACTGAAGACCACCTGGTGAACTGAGATTGGTTCTAATTTTTTCCTGCTGTGTCTCCGGATCATCCTGTATTGTTTTAATGGTTATAACCTCTTGTCTCCAGGAATGACAGTCCAGCCTCTCGGGGGGAGAACAGCACTCAATTACAGCATTCAAATCTACACAGAGCTGTCCGAGATCATTGGCACAGCATATGTGAACAGTGACGGGGGCTGACAGCATGTCCTTAAAAGGGGTTATAACCATCATTTTCAGTTATTTCTGTACCTTCTTGGAGGCAGTTTTACCAGTATTCATGAGCATTTCACCCTGGAGTGAATGGGAAAGTAGCCTGTAGCGTTTTAAAGGGATCTGGGCTACATTTTCTGGGTACGCTGCAGTGCACTGCTTTTCAATCAGAAAGAACTGCTTCACACTTTCCATTTGCTGAACATGAAAGCGCACACCCTTCACCAACTCACATTCTCATTATTCAGGTACAGACACACACGTATGTAACACACACGCACAGTATTTTTCTTTCCAAGACATAAAAAGAGAACTTACCAGTCAAACTGAAGTCGAAGCCAGGCAGAACTGCTGTTCGGATCTTTGTCGAGGTATAAAATGAAGCCCAAATCCTTCAAGGTGTTCACTTGCTCAGACTGGAGTTATGCTTTATTAATTTCGCAGGTAGAAATCAGTGGTTGGTGGGTGGCCATGAGCTCAACAGAGGCAAAAACCACCTACTGATACGACTACTTCTTTTCCTCTCTCGTACTCCTTTTTTTCCCCCTGATGTAGAATGAGAGCAGCAGGTGTACAAGCAGGGATTTCTCTCTTTGTTAGATTTTTACTAGGCTTCTGTACAAATCCCTTCCTGGACTGCCAGAGAGATAAGAAAGTCTGTGATGATGAAAAATGGGTTGATGCCTCTTAAGTTGTATCCCAGAGATGGATTTCCAAAGAAAAACTGAGAATCAAATATAAAAAAAACCCCACTCATCAGATAATTATCAGTTTTTACTCAAGTGGGTATTGCAGTAGTCTCTTAGTTAGTAAGATTTTTATCAAAAAAGTAAAAGCTCCAGCTACTCCAACAGTGAAGTTTTTACCCCAAAATGTCTTTGTCGCCCTCTTTCTCTTCTCAGGTTGTCGAGGTTTTTCCGCAGGTGTGAATCCAACAGGTTTCGAGTCTCTCTTGTTCTCTTTTCCTCTCTCCCCTCTGATGTGGTTTTCTCATCCAAGACCCAAAAATGGTGAACCACAGCTGTCTGACCGCAGTCCTCTCTCACACAGGTCACTGCCCACTTCCTCTTCCTGTTATTCTGGTCAGTGTTGTCCGCTGGTGCTCCCAGCTACTGCTCCTTTTCCTGTGCTGGAGGGGAAAACAGAAAGAGATGGAGGTATGGGGAGGTATTGGTGGATTGGTGAAAAGACAGAAAAAAGGGAGAGAGCAAGAGAAGCAGAGAGGGAGTGCATATGTCAAAACAGCTCAAAAACACTAGAAGAGGCAGAGAAAGCAGCCGGCTCGTGTTCATGAAGCAGATGGAGTGAGTGTGTGAGATAGGAGAAGGGAGGGAGGGTGATGGAGAGTAAGGTGAGAGAGGCGTTACTTCTCGGTCCTTCTCAGAGAGCGGGAGAGCGACGGGGAGTGGGGGAGAGATTTATTATTCATGTGTGTGAGATAAGGATTAAGTTAAACAGGTTATTGGGGATAATCCTTAGAGATTTCCCCACATGAGGCTAGTAAATATTTCAGAGGGCTGACTTTGTGTGTGTGTGTGAGTGTGTGTGTGTGTGTGTGAGTGTATCTGACAGAGAGATGTCGTCTAAGCTGGAAAATGAGATGAGAGGGACGCCTTGCCACACGCACGCACGCTCACACACTCCTTATCTTACGCCCCCCGTCTCTTCGGGGGTGAGTTGTTCGTCAGTAATTTGGCGAATTGGACAGGAAAGCCGGCTGTGTGTTTTTAAATTGAAACCTCTCCTGTGGCAATAGCAGTCCAGCCTTTCTTTTTCACTCCCATCTCACCCTCCCTCCCTCCCTCTCTCTGTCATCTTTTTCTCATTCTCCCCGCTTGCTCTGTCTCTTGTTTCTTTTATATTTTATTTTGCAGTTTCAGCTCAGTTCTACATAAAATATTGTCATTTCATCTGGGAGCAGCTTTTCCAGACATCATACATCAACATTTACTTTAAATCTACTTTATGTAGTACTTGTGTATGTACAGTCTCTCTCTTGCTCTCAGTTCTCTGATCTGATTAGTGAGGGCAATACTGTTATTTTTTTCTCTCTAGACACAGTCCAAACTTTAAGACAAAAGGACTGTTTGTCATTGCTTTTCAAATAAGAAACAGACGGCCTTCACAAAAACAATGCAAGCTTCTTCTAATCAGGAACTTCTTTAATTAATGAAGGATTTTCTGTGAAGCCTGGGCTGTGTATGTTCTATACATGAGGATTACAGACTTTACAAAACAGACAAATGTCATGTACGAGGCCGCACCTCAGAAAGCAGCCCCACCCACAGCCCTAATTTAAGTTTTTTTCACTATGCAAACACAATGAAAAATCTGCTAGTTTCTCTGTATTTCTAAAACTGACATCAGAACTGCATGAAGCACAGCAACAGTGCAAAAAGCTCGAGGAGAAAAGAAGTGCAGAGATGTGAGATGGCTAAAATCTGACCAATCAAAATGATAGAAGCACAAATTTCTGGCCATTTAATTTGCAGTGTGAATACCTTATGTGTGCAGTTTTTTCCACTCCATTATCGAAATGGAGGATGAAGTGGTCTTGCACTATTATAAAAACATCATGCTGCCTTTGCATTCGAGAGTCTTGTCTGCTCTGTTCAGTATTCTTGTTCCACCCTGGTGAACCACCCTTCCTAAGTGTTTTCTTGTTTCTGACCAAGAAGTAACATCTACCTTCAGGGAAAATCTTTCACCCGCTTCACTCCTTCTCTGTCGGAAAATGACTGTGCGTGTGTGCGTGTGTGTGTAGGTGTGTGTGTGTGTGTGTGTGTGGGAGAGAGAGAGAGAGATAGATAGATAGACTGTCATTTTAAACAGATAAGAAATAAGAAACTAGTGACTTGAATGGCAGCTGCACATCAGGGGGAACAAAGAAAGCTTGAACGATGGTGTTTGAAAATGTGTCGTTTTTTATTTGTTAGTCCATCATTAGATTTAATGAAAATTAAGATTGCATCCTTTACATTGTGTGCAACATTTAATGACATTTGCATGCTCACATCATAACCACTGTTAAATCTAAAAAGACACTCATTAAATCACCCTTTAATTGGGCTCAGTTTTACAGAGCAGAGGCAGTGATGTATGTGAATAAAGGCAACAAGCGCAGAAATAAGAGAGGAAGATTTTTTCCTCATGTTGGCTGTCTGTTTTCTTTCAGTAAACAAGGCGACATGTACAAGACTGATGGTTGTCTCAAGAACAAACAAACAAAATGTCACAAATATGATGGAAACTCTCTTGTTTACACATCTCTTTCCCTCTACCCCTCAGTGTATCTCTGTCATTCTGTCTTTTCAAAAATCCTCATGCTCTTGGCCTACTTTCCTAAATAACACTTTGGCACTAAAAATTGCATCCTCGTTCCACTCATGACATGTAAGGAAACGGGCGATATTCCCCCACTAGTGGTTTGACTGGAAGAAGACCATTGGGGGCTGAACATCAAGGAGCACTGAGAGGGAAGAAAGAGGAGGATGAGCAAGAGAGGAATATGTCTAACATGACAGATGTTTTTTAAATAGTGTCTATGTGCCTAGAGGGTCCACTTTCATCATTAACACATATAATGTTTTTCCTATAAATATAGATCCCTGTTGAAAACACTACCTCAAAGGTGGGTCCACACGACACAGGACTTTTCCTACTTATCTTTTCCAGTATGTTCCCACTGCTCATAATGATTAAAAGCAACAATGTTTCTGAAAAAGAAACACGTTTCCTATTAGGTTCACAAATATCATTCTTTTAAGGGTTCAGTTGCAGCTGACCTTTAAGCAAATTCAGCTTTTAAAAGTAAAAGTAAGTTGTTATAATTTCAGAGTAAATTATTGGCTTTTTAGTTTGTCCAGCTGACTCCCACAGGCTTCAACAAGGCATTTATTTTAAATGAAGATCCACCAGATTTATTTTGACTTAGTTTTCAATAATAAATGAAAAGTTTGAAAGCCACGCTCGTACTGTAAGGAACCATATGTTTTTTCACTTCAAATAATTTTTGTTTTTCAAAACTGCCAACAGGGACTTGGAAATTTTGACATGTTTGTTAATTTATAAGCAGAAGACTTCTTTAGGAGAAAAACTGCTCACAACTGGGCTTGATTTACATCCGTGTAATTTTTGCACAATGAATTCTGTTGCTTCATGACTCTGCGGCTACACCAACCATGTAACATATGCAGACCATTTATGAGACACATGCTACATCATTATGTTACTACCACAATAAGTGAAAGTGGTTACGCCGACATATGCACTGCTAAGATCTGCTCAGATAAACCAGTCACTTGATTTTATTTTTATATTTTACCTACACTAGCATTTGGTATTTAGCATTTTGCCAGTATCAGCGGTCACACCTCTCCTTAAATACTCTGCTGCCTCAATTGTTTTTTATTGTTAGCAAAGCATGCAACTGTGCTGTCATTTATTGTAGTGAAGGAGTCAGTCAGGAATAGCACTACATTTAGCACTTTAAGAAAACAGATCTTTCCATCAATACTACTGCAAATCCAGCATTAGTTCTTATCTGCTGGTTTTGTTGGTTTGGTTCTGCTTGGTTTGGTCAACATACAGAAGCCATGGGTTTGGGTCTCTGTTGGTTGTTCTGTTTGATCTTAATCTTGATTAATTTCTAGCTTTATTATTAATACTTTTGGAGTCTAGTTAGTGTGTCTCTGTTAGTTCTTTGTGTTTTCGTTGAGATTGTGGTGGGTTTTCTGTAGCATCCTGTTTTAGTTTTACTTGCTGACTGTCTTCCCTTTATTGCTTTCAGCAGCTCTTTATTAGTTTCATTTGCATTTAATTTACACTCCTATGTTAAACCCCCCCCCATTAGTGTGTGTCTATAAATACTTCTATAATTCCTTTGTTCAGTATTGCATCATCCATTTAGCTGGGTATCTGCAGCAGTTTGTTCCTGAGCTTGTGATCCTAGTGATTTTTGGATTTCTTGATTCCCTGGACTTTGCCTTTTCTGTTTTCTTAGATTAGAAGATTTTGGACTGTGCATTTCTTTGACTTATTAGCAATAAATGTTTATTTTTGTACATCTTCCTCCTGCGCCCTACACTCGACATAGAAATCTATTGTCATGACGAGCTATGTCGAGCGGGCAAGAATGATAAAATCTATTTAAACACTGAAAAGAGACATAAAATTAAGTCATTTTGTTTAATGAGCAGTTTAGAAGATAAATGTCTGTATTTGTTAAGCTTTCTGTGTCTCAAATCTTTGGCTCATTCTCTAAAAGAGTGCATCTTCTTTTAAATTATAGTTCCCATTTATATTTTCTTTGTTGTTGTTTTGGACAGTTTTCATCTACTCTTGAGACAAGCGTCATATTTTATCCTCCTCAACCCTTCATTATACGAAAAAACCATACTACAATGAATCACAACAAATTCCATTCCCTGCATTGTTATCTATAAGCACCAGGCAGCACATAGTTAGAAAAGCAACAGACTAGAGCATTGTAATCTGCCCATCTGCCCATCAAGTATATCAGAATATTACCTAATTATCACATAAAACTAAAATGATCACCTTACGCGTTTATGCCTCCAACAGTCAGTTTAACTTCATGTCAGTCTGGAAGACTGTCCAGAAGAGTTTAAAGCAATTTAATAGGTGGGCATCAAATCAGTATCAAATCAAATTTAAGTATAGTGTGAGAACAGTAATGGCATTTAATTAGATTTTTTCCAGAGAAGTGGACCTTTTATCATGTGGACATAAACTATCATCACATCATTATCATTAGACATTTGCATGAAATTTCTTGAGGAAGGAAAAACGTGTTTGTGAGGTCACTTGACATTTGATTACTAATGTCTATTGAGGTTTTCCATATATATGACCACTAACCACATGAAGTCAACATGTAATCATGGTGAGAATATAGGATCAAGTGATTAAAGCACCAGTCACAGAAACCTAGAGACCAGTCGGTGACCCCTTGGCAACCATCTGTTGCTAGGGAAAAATGTGTATTCTGTAACTAGTCTGCAAAAAGGTCCTTTTTCTGCTTTGGTCACAAGCAAATTGTTGCATACAAATTTTAAGTGGAACCAACTGGCTTGTCTATAAACACCAGTGAAACTGTTTATAGACAAGTGTGAAATATGAGAAAAATAATACACAAACTGGACCATAATGGTGACCATTTGACTTTCAATTAAATATGCCTGTGAAACATGTGGGCTGTAGTGCTGAGGCAAAACTCTTACTTTGAAGGCTAACCTCTATTTCTGCTTTGAGTTGACATTTGTCCTAGTTTTACTATACTGCTCAGGAAGTAGTTAGTAAGTATTTGCAGACAAACATGAAAGAAAAAAAAAAACATAGGCAACCATGCTAGCAACCAAGCAATCAATACGAGGTTTTCATTGTAGCACCTTCATTGCAACCAGTTTCACCCAGTGACAGCCAGCAAGCTCCAGGAACCACTGCTAACTAGTTGGGCGATAGTAGTTTCCTTACTGGTTGTAAGTATGTCCGATATCATTGGGAACCAATCTCTGACATCACATGAGAAACCCCAACTGACTTCAATTTAAAAAAGAAATCTTCTCTTGATGCATTACTGAGATTCCCTACCCCAGAGATACCTCATTTGCAAGAACGGGATGACCTTGATTGTTGACCTGTTACCATCTAATCACTTCATCATTGAATGCAAGTGTAAATTTCCATCAAACTTGAAGAAATCCCTTCAAGGTGTTCAACAGATATTGCTTTCAAGAGAATAAGGCAGGCAGAGTGAATTTTTATTATGCCTCTAGCCAAAGTTTTACTCTACTTCAAAATATGATATACACCATTACGCTTTGCAGTTACTGTTAAAATGTATTTTTTACATAATGTTTTATTTTAAGATGAATTCATTGGGGAAAACTGCAGTTTCTTTATCTCTCCTCATCAAATTTTCACATTTTTATCTGATAAAGAGAATGATTACAACTCTTGTGACTGGAATGAGTCTTTCTTGCTGTCATTTGGCCAGTGCTTGCATCATCAGGTGTAGGATTTCAGGTTGTGAACAGAGCCTGCCAAGAAGATACAGAATATTGACAAGTGAAGTGAAGTATAAAGGCATGTCATAGGATGACAAAAGCATGGAGCTACAGTTGAAGAACTGTGAAGTAGTTACTTAAGTGATGAGAAGTCCTTCCTATCTCTTTAGTAAATAATTTGAATCCCATTCATATTGCTAACAAATACTTTGAACATATATTTTCAGTGGAACAAGTTCTGAAAAGAACATTAAAAATCGTCATTGCACCAGTCAAAATGAAGCTAGAAAAAGATTTCTTACTGAAAAAAATAAAGATAAAAATAATTCTATTCAAGTCAGGACACCAAGGTTAGATTTGTAACTTTAAGGAACTGAATGGATAAATTGATTTGGAAATGTTTAACCTTGAAATCATCAGCCTCCAACTACTTTATTTTGTTGCAGATTACACCTTGTACATGCTAGAGTCTGTTAAATCCTCCGCGCTATACACCCACCTCACACCATGCCGAATAACAATGTTTCAATGCTTACTGCACAAGCTGATCACTAAATACATTTCAGCATGTAAATTCAGTCATGATTCATTAGTCATGCTGCAACACATTTGTTAATTGCCTAACCACCACAAAAAGGCTGTTAGAAAAGCATTATGTAAATGGCTGTCAGTAAATTTCAGCATAGTGACTGAAATGGTTTAATGGTTGTACAGACCTCCTCGGTGTGTTGTTGCATCAGATTCATTTCATGTGAAAAAGCTGCATATCTTTACTTTTAGATCATTCTTAGCAGCTGTTGTACATTTAGGTCAAACATACTGGGATGCGATTAGATGACCCTTCGTCCTGGCAAGCTTGTATTAGAGACTCATAGCCTCCATGTTTCTAGTCACCCAACTTATGCACATCAGCCCTGATTTCCACTAAATGTTGTATTTTGGCTCTCGTTCCTAGAGCAAGTTGGGCAGAATTATCAAATGCCATGTCTGATGTTTCTTTCAAATCTCTACTTTTTCCCCCAAATCTTAGGTCCAAATATTTTATATAATATAAACTGTAACTAATGCAGAGGAACCCCCCCCCCACACACACACACACACACACACACATATTTACAGTAATATAAAGTTAGATCATCTACTACAAAGTAAACGGCTGTTTCCCATTTATAGTCAGTGTTGGCTTCATTTAGCCATCTTGATCCTTGTCTATTTTCAACCAACTATTTATGAACACAACACCAAAGCCCCTTTGACTCAACATAGATCATACACACACACACACACACACACGCACACATAAAAAAAATCTTCTAAACCACATTTAAAGACAACTTTTTTCACAAGCCATCTTAGCTCTTACCAGCAATAAGTAAGACATGTTTCCACTGGGTGTTGGACTCTGCAAGACCTGCACTCTGTCACTAATTCTGTACATAATTATTATAAACAGGATTTCTAGGAGCAGCCAATGGGTGGAGAGTATTGGGTTAGATGGTTTCAGGAGCTTATTTCTGCTTTTTTGCAGATAAATCACATCTTTTGGCTGGTTTGGGAGCACCTTGGTCTCACCAGAGGCTGGGGAGAAGGTCTGTGCATCTCCACTTAGACTGCTGCCCACAACACAGATCCCGGTGATATCATAAAACTGGTAACATTTTTAACAATTATTTTTGCTAGAAAAATAAATTTTCGAAAGCAGATTAAAAAGCTCATCTATATTGTTCTACCTGCCTGTAAGAGGAAGTACAAACCTAACCATCCACAAGGAGAACATATAAAATACACACAAATGCAAAATAAAGTGTATCGTCTGTAAAACAAAGATATAATGGAGCTTCCAGTAAAAAAAGCTCTTGTATGCCGATCCACCATATATCTTAAATATGTTATGGCTACAAGTGAAAAAAAAAAGATCTGTGGCCATAACATCATTTACTAGCTATCAAAACCCAAATTAGAGCCAAACAGACGAGTTACCCTTTTCTGCTTGGCTGCCTCAGGCAGACTGTGGGCATCTTGCTTCATCACCACAGACAGTTTTAAAACAGGTCAGACTGAGTTGCAGATGTATGATTTAGTGTTTGTGTCTGTATCTGAAAAGCTATCTAACTCTCCCTCATGCTGTCAGTCAGCTGTGACTCTAAAGCTTGCCACCTGTTCTTGATTTCTCATCACATTAACCTATAAAATTTAAGAACAGCAGTTAAAACAAGGATTGAAACCAGCCTGTTCTGCAAAGTGTACTAGTATCTAGTTTCCTGTTAAAAGATGCAGTATAATATTTGTTCCACTTTGCACTTAGAAGGAAAAACAGAGGAATTTTCTTTAAAATTTAAGGAAAAAAGTCCAGCCTTTAACCTGGAGACTGACTTGATTTGTATCTTTCACATTATTTTTGAATTTACAGTAAAATCTAATGTATTAAGAGCTTTTGTAATCTGAAAATGTTGTGAAAATGAAATCAGGGCAAACAAGGCCTCCCTCTCCTATGACCTCAGTTTAAAAAAAAAAGTCATTTCAGTTTTAACCAGCTTGAATTGTTACGACACACCAATCAAGAGAGATATATGTTAGGACATTAACCCCTCCTGTGTGCATGCGTGTGAAAATCTTTTGTGTTACTATACATGCGTCTAACATCATTTGTGTGTGTGTCTGTGTGTCTTTGTGTTGTGTAAATAGACAAGATCCCTGAGGACAAATGATGAGGAGATGATATCTTGTGAAGTGTGCCCTTTAAAAATAGCAGGGTCGCTGTCAACATTACTTGGCTCTGGATGAGCTCTTTGTTTCTGTGTCCATTTGTCCGTGTTTGTGTGTGTATTCCAAGATACCACAATGATCTTTGTGTGCGCTAATGTATGTTTATTCCTGCACTGTATCATTCTGTGTTTTCTGCATGTGTTCCGATGAGAAAAAGGATGTTTTTAGGCATGACTGATCACTGCATGCCCTTTGTGTATGTGTGTAATAATAAATATATGTGTGTGTTTGCAAAGAGGAATGAGGTGTATTCATCCAGAGCTCCTGTGTCTGATGTACATAGTAATGTGAAATACTGCCCCAGGGTGACTCAGGAAGAGAAAGAATGGGATGGGGGGTAATAAAAAAGGTAGATGAGGAGCCAAAAGAGCAATATAAAACAAACATGCTAAGTATTTATATTTGTATGTTAGCTACATGTAATTTAATGTTCCTCCATCCCTATTTTAATCCCCACAGTTTTTGACATTGCTTCTGTTATTATCGCCCCATTGCATTTAAATGTGAACAGAAAGAAAGTGTCACCTCTATAGGCTAAATCATACATAATCCTAAAAGCTCAAATGTAAAGCATCCACCACTCACATCATAGGTGTAGATTTAACATTTCTGTGGGGGTTGGGGGTGTGCATAAAAGACAAGATTTATGAATCAACTGTGAAGAAAAGGAAGGGTCTTTTTACTCACAAAACATAAATGATGAGCTCACATAACCAATCTTTTGTGGTAAACAACTGTGACACACACAGAGGGAGTTTTGTGATCTTAGTCAGCAGCTGCAGCATTTCCTCTGGTGTTGGCAGTTGATAATCAGGGAGGAGGCACACGGAAAAAAGGGTCGAAAGTCAGGTATTCAGACATTTTTCCATAAGTTTAGAATTGTTGCTGTTTGCAAACCAGCTTGTGAGATGGGTTCAATCATTACATGCTGACTGTCACATCTGGGGAGTGAGCATCAGACAAAACACAAAAAGGCAGAGCAAATTTATGCCTATACATGCGTTAACTCAGTAGGGATAATAAAAACAAATAAAAACATAAAGTCAAGAATATTTTTCCCCCAGGACTCAGGAAATTGTGCCTGCAGCTCAAAAATGTATAGGGTGTAACCCCACCCAACCCCTCCTCCCGATGCTGAAATGAAGCTCAAGCCCATGACTGTCATTATTAATTATCTTATCTAATTCTGCATACATCACAAGGGGAAAAAAACTAACCAAACAATGAAAGAATTTGATTTTTTTCTAATCAGTCACTAATGACAGATGCGTGGCTGTATTAGTTGTCTGACAGTGCAAATTAAAGCTGCTTAAGTAAACAGCTTTATCTTAACACTGAATCAAATTATGTTATTTATGAATACAAAGCCAACAATTTAGCAGATAAAGATTTACAGGAAATCTGTGGCAATCATTTCTCTGAGGAGTAAATGAAAGCCAAATGTTGAAAGCTAATGTTGGACCTTCAGGGTTTGGTTGAAAAGATCCAAATCCAAAATCAGAGGCTGATAAGATAAAGTAAAAGTAGCCTTTTATTTAGGCTGAAGGAAAATGCTCAAAAAACAAAGAAAAGACTAAGAAAAATTCTAAACAAGAACACCGAGACAAACAGGTCAAACTAGGGAAACAAAAAGGTGATCTCACAAAAGCAATATCTACACAAAGACACACTGAAGGTAATCATGGGTAACAGAAACACCTGAAACCAATCAAGGATAACAAGACAGGGGGACAGAGAACTGACAACACGATGACATAAAGGAGGCAGAATCCAGCAAAACAGAACGCACATTAAAGGAAATAAAAGCTACACAAAGAAACATGTTTAATCTTTAGCTTTTTTAAGACTCGTTAAACTAAAGTTCATTACACCAAATAGACACAGAATATATTTAATTTTAAATAAAATTCCTATAGTGGCATTTGAACCTTCCACCCCACCGATCCAACTGCCAAGAATATAAAGAAAAACAGCAATAAATATAAAAACGGGAAACAATAAAACAAACAGAGCAAACAAACAAAACATTAAAAAAAGAAGCACCATATAATACCTCAAAATCCACGGTCCCAACGCTACCTTCACTGGGTGGCCTGAATCACATCTCCAAACTGAATAGCATTGTTGGTATTTGACTGTGTGACTTAGCCAGTTATTTGTTAAGCTGTTTGTTAAAAATGTTTCTGAGAGTAAAAGAGTAGCGTAACATCCTTGACCTAACAAAGTACGGATGCAAAATGATTCACTGGTAATAGGTGCTGCTGTGCTTCAGCTGCTTAAAAAAAACAAAATTGGAAAATTGGAAACATGGCAGCAACTGGCCTCAAACCAGGGTGTTACTTTAGTTGAATGACTATGTACTTTTCATGTAATCCAAAGAGATTAATATAAAAGAATTCATGTTATTTGGGGTATTTTAAAGCAGAAAAATGACCAAGCATAGAAATATTTTCTTCCAGTTGATCTCATAATATATTTAGTAGCACAGTTTCCTCATGACACCAGAAAATACTACTTGTCTTTTGTTCTGGTGTTTTGAAAGACAGTCTCTAGTGTAGAACACTAGGGAGAAAATATGGAGGTGAGGAAGGGAGAAAGGGAGGTGAAAAGAATAAAGAAGTGCTAAAGGATACAGGACTCACTTTCTTACAACCACACACACACAGAGATGCACATACAAAGGATTTAAATGCAAAATCCCCATTAAAATCCAGAGATAATGACCTACAAATTTCTCCCAAACAGACTTTCCTCCCTTCTGCCTCCTCTTGTTTTACTCCCCCATATCGCCTTCTCTCTCCCACCTGTCTGTCTCTTATTGCTGCTGTCTTTCATCACCCCCTCCACTCTGTGGCCGAAACCTATCAGAGGTTGAATCAATGACGAGATGTCTGAGGATGTCTCTGCATGTATATCTGAGATCTGAGTGAGAGAAAATGTGTGTATGCATTTGCACATTGTGAAAAGAAATCTGTGTATGTGTTTCTTCCTCATTATTGAGAGATTTTGCGATTGTGTGGTTTAATGTGCTCTGTCTAGCTCCCATTTCAGTATTTCATACATCAAAAAGTGTGAAAAAACACATTTACATGTGTGTGTGTGTGTGTGTGTGTGTGTGTGTGTGTGTGTGTGTGTGTGTGTGTGTGTGTGTGTGTGTGTGTGTGTGTGTGTGTGCGTGCGTGCAAGTGTGTGTTTTTGCATGTGTTTGAGTGAGCTTCTTCTTTGAGGATGCTAACTAGTGGATGCTAAATAATGCAGCATTCTGCCGAATGCCTCTCCTCCCCAACAACATCCTGATTAGTGATTCGGGGTTTGAAAATGTTAATGCTTTTAACGCAGTCACTTCTCATTCACATCAAACTGTTGAAAACAGCAGGACTGAATAGGCTCACATATAGAGCTTACACAAACATGGACAGTGGTAGAACCAGATAGACATACTTGTACCAACTCACATGTAGGCAGACAGATGCAAGCATGGAAAGATACCCCT
Organism: Perissodus microlepis; assembly: GCF_051167445.1. Classification (NCBI taxonomy): domain Eukaryota; kingdom Metazoa; phylum Chordata; class Actinopteri; order Cichliformes; family Cichlidae; genus Perissodus; species Perissodus microlepis. The sequence continues at coordinate 26,198,344 of NC_140473.1, forward strand.
TCAAAATATAGAAACTGACACTTACATTATTGCATATCCAGAGAGAAACAGGATAAAAAAAATAGACATTGGAAGAGCAGGTTTAAATTTTTAGCTTTTGTTTGTTTCTTCATTATTGACCTTCATTAAACTATTAAGTAGTCTTTACTGTTGAAGAGAATTTAATTGAATTGTCTTTTTTTATGTTCCGTCAGCTTCACAGACAGAGTTACATCTGTGTCAGTTTTTTCAAGCACAGCCATGTTGTAAATTAGCCTTTATATGTTTAGTGTTTCCTGGCTTCTTTAACCCTGATCAAGACAACCTACTGAAGCTCAAAGTGAACATCAGAATGGGGAAGAGAGGTGATTTAAATAACTTTGAATGTGGCATGATTATTGGTGCCAGACAAGCTGCTCTGAGTATTTCAGAAACTACTGATTTACTGCAATTTTCCCACACAATCATCTCGAGGGTTTACAGAGAATGGTCCTAAAAAGAGATAATATCCAGTTAGCAGCAGTTTTGTGGATAAACATGCCCTTGTTCACGTCACAGGTCAGAGGAAAATGGGCAATGGGAACTAAAATGTGCAGAAGAACATCTCAGAACACACAACACACTGAATCAAAAACAGGATACTAAGAGTATAATTCACTTCGGTTTACCAGAGTAGATAATACAGTAGAAGATTGGAAAAATGTTGAATTGATTAGTTTTGATTTCTGCTGCAACAAAACTTGGTGTAACCCACACGAGAGAATAGAGCCATCCTGCTTTGTATCATTGGTTCGGGCTGCTGTGGTGGTGTAAAGGTGTGGGAGATAATTTCTTACCACACTTTCAGCTTCTCGCTACAAACCAAACATTGGTTGTACTCCACAGCCTGCCCGAGTATTGTTGTTGACCATGTCCATGCTGTTTCCACCATTGTTACATGCCTTTTCACAATCACCTAAAACTGTTTTTGTGAGCATGAAAATGAATTTACTCTATTCAACTCACCTTCACAGTCACCAGATTTCAATCATAAATAGCACCTTTCGGATATGGTGGACCGGGAGATTTGCATCATGGATGTGAGGCCAATAAATCTGCAGTAACTGTGTGATGCTGTCATGTCAATATGGGCCAAAGTCTCTAAGGAATATTTCCAACTAGGTCCAACCCAATACTAGCAAGATATACAAAGTGGCTGGTGAGTGAACAATAGGTCCACTTGGTAATCATATGTTGTCTGTGTATGTGGGGACGCTGTTCTCCCCTCACCCCTAACCAGTGATGGCAGACTGCTCCCCCTCCCTGAGGGAAGAAACCTGGTTCTGCAGCAGGTTTCTTCCTGTTAAGAGTTTTTTCTTCCCAATGTCACCAAGTGCTATCTCAAAGGGGCAAGTCTAACTATTATTTGTCCCTCTATTATTGTAGGGTCTTTAACCTAAAATATAAAGTGCCTTAATTTTATATGAATAAAATTCATTGAACTGAACTGAATTGAATTTAAAAAGCTATACTGATTAGCATTCGGATAATTTTTCTGTGAAGCAGAGTTTAACCGACTGTATTTGTGTCTAGCTTTCTCACAATGCTAATGTAATGCAAGATTCCTGTCTATGTATATTTTATAATTTTCATGAGGTTCAGACATTTTCTTTCTTTCTTGCATCCCAGTAAAAGTACTTTTTTATTCAATATTTATTAACACCATGTCCAATGTGATCAGCTCAGTTTCACTAGTGGTGAGAGAGCAATGCAGACTAATCAGCATGTAAGTATAAATGCAAACCCAATTTTTTAAATTTAACACATTGACCAGCCATGATGAGCAGAGTGAAAGAACTGTGTTTAACCTTCACACTATGGACCACCCACACTACCTTGTGGAACACATTCTCACTTTAAATGACAAACAAGGTAAAGTACTACAGCAGTACTTTCTATTACAGCTCAGTAATAAAGTGGTAATAGTAGGGAAACAGGAGAGAAACAAGAACCTAATAATGTGGTGATTCCACAGGGGAAGATCAAAGGTTTTTCAGTCAATAGTTTCCCCCATTCACTCTGCTTCCACTGCAGTAAAAAGAAAGAAAGAAAAGGTACAGCAGTTATTTTGGTTTATTATGGATTTATATGAAATGTAATTAATTAGTTTAATAATTTATGTTTTCCTTATAGTTGTGAGTGTTGGTCACTTTAAACTGTCCCCTTCAACACTAGGCACTGCTGGAAAGAGCCACCTGCCAGGAGGTGGCAGAATGCTGGGAGTTTGCACTTTCTGTTTTATCACTGGAAAAAGACAAAGAAGAAGTGGGGCGCCACCTGTTAACTTTAGCCTCCTTTTGCCCCCTTTTTGGCTTGCCTCATAGATCCATGCTTGTATAAACCAGTCAATTATAACACAAATATCTGGAATCAAATCCACATGCTAGCTACGGCTGTACTGCAAGGTAAGTTATATTGTCTTGTTGTTATTAACTTAAGCTACACACTATTAGCTCACATTAGAGTATCTAACAGTGCCTTAGCATCAAATTTTAGCTTAGTTCTTCAATAAAGAAATAAAAACTCAGACTGAATAAAAGTAAGGTTGTCTTGAAATAAGTTGACCATTATTATTGTAAATATGAATAGAGAACTAGAGCTTATTAGACAAAACTACCATAGATGTTTTCATTTATTAATCCAGAGCATTGAACATAATATTTAAATTATTGCTTTTAAGCAAAGCAGAATGCTGGGAACCTAGTGTAGGATTCATTCAAGCATTGTAATATAGTAATACTGTCCAAATATCACATAGCCAATATTACCTATTAATTATGAGGTTATTACAGTGAAAACTTTTAAAAATGTGAAAATTCAAACTCACAGACATTACTTTCTTATTTCTAGCAGGTTATCATATTGCTACCTAAGTATTACACTACTATCAGCAATTGGTTTTGTCTCATGTGAATGTCTTTATTTCCACATTATTATCCCCAGTTTGGGGGTAATATTGGTGTAATATTACTCAACTGTTGATATTTCTTGGCTATTAAGTAGTCATTACTTTGGTAATTGAGTAGTAATTACCATGTTATTACATTCTTGTTTGTGCCTTGTTACCCTACTATTACCACTTTTTTACCGAGCTGTAACAGAAACTGCTATCAGTATTACATTTTAAAAAAATATTACTATTTAATATTTTTCTAAAATGTTTTCTGTCTTCTTGCTCTACAGTCTCAGCATTAGCTTACAGAGCCACAACATCCGCATGAAAAACAAGCGATATTTCAGATGAAAACAATGTCTCATTGTCTCAGCTCTCAGCCTTTCTGCCTCATTGTGACAGAAAGGCTGAGAGTTCACTGGAACTGTAGTCAGCTTTTGAAATAACCAGTCATAACAACAGTGTGAGATAGCAGTCAACTACACCATAGCTGCATTTCCATACCACAATTCTGCCTGTGCATTATTTTAATCAAAGGTATTTGAAAATCCTTCACTTGGAACTTGCAAAATCTTACAACTGCACCAGTGAGCAGCACATCTCAACACTTTGTTTACAGGCAAACAGAGTGATGCTCAACTTCTGAAATGAGGCAATAGAAAACCAACTCACACTGCTGCATAGAGTATTAAAATGCAGAACCGTGAAACTGGCATGTGTTTTATTCTGCTTTGTTTGAATTTTTGGTAGCGCTCAGCAAACAAGGTGAAAAGAATGAGCTCCTGCTTTTAAAAGAAAAAAAGTGACAGAGAAAGACTTTATCTTTTCAAATGACTGAATTCAAATGAACTCACAGTGCAAAAGAAAATGTGTTCAGTTTAAACTGCCTGAGGCAGAAAGGGAGAAATAAACATGCTCTGCACGCTTCCTTTTTGTATTCCTCTTGCATTTTGGTTTGAAAATGAAGCATCTTTAGAGACATTCTACATGTCTCATGCTATTTAAAGAGAGAAGGATCTATATGACGAAGGTATATTTTGGTTGCTTTTGCTTAGTATTAAACATCCACAGTATATTTGCCACATAATAAGTACTTAGCATTCTTATATATTCATGAAGCTTTTGTGTGTTTCCGTCTTTGCTTCACAGGCATTCTTATTTATTTATTCTTTTTAATCATTTTGCCACAGGCATAGAAAATATTGCAGTACCACAGGAGCAATGCTGCACTATTGGGATTACTGTATGTCTGTCTGGATCTAAACCTCCGCTAAATGTGTTAAAAGGTAAAAATGCAAATGATTTTGTTTTCAAGGTCACCAGACTGTGTGATTTTCTTTGACATCCAGCCATCCAGCTGTGATACAGAGAGCATCAAGGTTAAAATGCTTTGATGCTTCCAGTAGGTGATCTCCCTCCCTCTCTCTCTCCCTCTCTCTCTCTGATGATGCAACCTCTCATCACTCCTTGCCAAACGGTGCTAACTAGTGCCCAGACTCTACAACTGCCTCCTTCATGCCTTTTCTTGATATTTTTCTTCCATATCGCTGTGTTTCCCCCCACTGAATGCGATTCAAATGCCCTCCCTAGAAGCACACAGAGCACCGAGCAAGCCAAACAAATCTGACTGAGTTGTTTATCACAAGAGCTTGAATGTCAACTTGGCAAAACCTCCAGCTATAGTGTGTGGAAAGGAATGAGAGTAATTACACAGACTGACAGACACAAAAACACACACGCACACACAAAATTGCAAGAGATGCAACCGTGCAATCAAAGACACAAACACACACACACACACACACACACTGTTTTTGTATAATAAACAGACTGAGGCAACGCTTTCATGTCGTCTCTCAGTTAAATGTGTGTGATGAAGCCATTAATTGTCTTTCTCTCTCTACCTTTTCCCTCTCTTTATACTTAGGCTCTATTCACCTCTTTCCTGTTTCCTCTAAACCTTCTTCATTCTCTTTGTCTCTTCCCACCTATTTCTGTCTTTCCACCTCTCTCGCTTTCCCCTTTGCCTCTTTTTCTCACATGGTTCAATGATTGGAGACTTCAAATTGCCACTGAATTTCATCATAGAACCCCACTCCTGCTCTCACTGCCCTTGTAGCCTCCTGCCAAGTACACCAAGATATGCAAGAACACACACAAGCTCAATATGCCACCAGGACAAAAATCCATGTCAAAGACAATTGGAGAAAAGGGGGGGTTAGGAAAAAACACAGAAAAAAAACGTATTCCTTTTGCAAAAAAGCAAAAAAAAATTTGGTGCAGTGTTTGATCCACATAAATCAACAGGGGACGATAACAAAGACTGAAACATTACACTCAACTAGGCAGTGTTTTAAATGTAGTGCTCTTCCTGTGGCTGTAACTAACCACTTTTTGTTGAAAAATGTATAAATTAAAATTGCCATTATAATTTTGGGCATTTCTTTGAGCCGTTCGTTTTTTTCCAAGGTGGCGACGTTGTACAGAACAACAGATTTAAATTTATTTTTTCTTTTCTCTAATCCACACAGGTGGTCGTAGGTTTAGGAAGTAGGAACGTAGGTGTAGACTTACAAGTTGCAACTTGTTAAAAGACATTTAAACATATATTGGTGGGGGTGTATATGTATATATGAGCCTAGTTTGAACTAGGCTTAACCTAAAAAAATCCCAAATAAACTCAAATTTGAGCGTGTAATTCTTTTTTTGTTTTGTTTTTTCAATCATTAAAGATGTTTACCCTACAATCATTCCACCTTTGAAAAACAAAAGTTCAAAGGATTTATATAAAACCAAAAAGTACCATGACATTTATGACCATAACGAGTGTGTGTAAACTTCTGACCACAACTGTGTTCGCATATACAGACTCCCTAGGCAAAGGTATTTTACACTTTGAGCTTGACTAATCAGGTTTGAGTAGGTTTGGGCTACATGCAGGTTTAGAGACCCTGTGGCGAGGACTGTTTGGAGAAAAAGAAAAAAAAACTGCTGTTGCCCTCAGAGCCCAGGGGAACTAATCAGGCCATCTAGTTGTTGATTATTGTTTCTCAAGTCCATATTACTGTAATGTCGATGTATATGACCAGTCACTTCTTCCTTTGAAAGTTCCTCAGAAATAAAAAAAATCATTTTTTGTTTTTGCCCACAGTTATAAGCAATTTTCAGTTAAACAGGTCACATTATAAGGTGGGCAGCATGTAGATGGATTGTATTTTGAGGCTTTTTTGGGCCCAATTTAAAGTTTCACTTTCGCTCACTGTTCACATTTAGTTAGGGATAGACACAAACATTTTGTGGTTATGGTAAGGAAATGATCCAGGTTTAGCTTTTAAAATTGGCTATTTAAAAAATAAATAAATAAAGGCTACAAAGCTTTATTCTACAAATTTCCCTGATGCCAGGTTTCCCCAAACCTAAAGGTAATGGCACCGAGTTCGAGCTAATTTTCACTCAAGGCATTACATCAGCTCACACAGATGGCCTAGCCTCTCCCTTCTGAAGGACAATAGTTTCTGCTTTGCCTTATTCCAACGCAACTATAATAAAAATCCACTTTTCACTAATCTACAGATCTTTCCAATGAAGAATCCTCCTAGAAAGAGAGCAGTGTGCGTTATGATTTAATCAGTGTTACATCTGAGCTGTGTTTAGCAGATGTTCTTGCAACAGTTAAAGGAGTCTTATAGGAGAACAACAGGGATCTGGACAAATCAATGCTGTGAATCAATCATTTTTAACTTCAGATAGAATTATTATCCATCGTTAAATTATATCCAAGCAAAATAAATGTTTTCACTATCCTCTCATTGTTCTATCAGTTATACTAATAGTGGCAGGGGCAGCAGTGTAAGCAGACATACCTAGAGCTTCTGCTCCCTGTCCACTGGATCCAGCTCTTCTGGGGGAATAACAAGGCGTTTCCTAGACAGCCAAAGTACATAATCTCTCCAGCATCCGGAAGAGAGTCCTGGGATTCCCCAGGGGTCTCCTCCCAGGTAGACATGCCCAAAACACGTCACCAAAAAACCATCCAGGAAGCATTATAGTGAGACGCCTGAACCACCTCAGCTTACCGCATTTTATTGAATTTTTTTTAAATATATTTGGCATTAGTCAAAACTGATGTTTTCATATGGGAATCCCAGAAAACTGATTCAGTTCATCTGGATGTTGCATTTCGAATATAACATCCAGATGAACAGAATCAGTTTTCTCAGACCTTACCTGTATGATTGAGCATACTTCAAGACCTTTAATATGGGAGGTTCAAACTACTATTGTCATAGTAAAATAAAATAAAATAAAATAAAGGTTTATACCTGGGACATGGAACATGTCCAATATCTTTTATGGCACCTTAAGAATATAAGATATCTCATGTGTGATTTCAAAGTTTTGAGACCGCGTTGTTCAGCAGTTTTACTGCTCCTTAGTAAATCATATTTCCTAAGAACATGGCCAGTCTGGTGACCTACAGACAAAGAAAGGTAAACTCTTAAAAACACTATCAGTTACTTTTGGAAAACAATAGATACACCCAGCAATTTTTTACAAATTTTGTTGTGTTTTTTAAAAACACTATTATTTATGACAGTGATGAATAAATGAACAAACAAACTTCCTCTTCTGCTAACTGATAAAAACACCAAGAGGTCTCAGCTAAAACCTTATCTTCTTCTAATTACACTTTGCTCTTTGAAGTGAGGTCATGTTATTGTTGCACTGTATAGAAAAGGAAATTAGTCACAGAGGTAAAAAAAAAAAACAAACAAAAAAAAACCTCAAATACTTTTCAGACTGAGTAAAATGTTACGACATTTACCGTAACAAACCAGTCAGCTGGCTGGCTATATTGACTACAGTTGAATCTAGATTCCCATTTAGGGAACTGAGGCTCATATCAAAAGTAATTTCCATAAAAGGATTTCCTCCTTGCTCACGTCTGGAAAACCAGTCCCACAGAGTGATGTGTTTGTGTGTATTTGTTTGTGTTTCAGTATGAACATGTATGGTGTGTGTGTGTGTGTGTAATGCGTGGACGCGCGCATGAGCACGTGTCCACTTGTGCGTGTGGGTGAGCCAAGTGAGATAATAGAAACAATACTTAATCTGATCTAGCCAGTCCTTAATCAGGTCTCCCCAGTCCTTCCTGCTGGTGGTTTCCATAGCAACAACCCTTCACTTCTTTCAAGTGCTCCTCTGATTTGTTGTTTTGTACTAAAAGTATGTTTGAAGACACTCGGCTGAACCTCTAATAAAAACATAATGAACAAAATTAACAACATGCTGCTTAAATTGTAGAAATCTTTTATAAAACTTGGCTGTGATACAAAAAAACATATCAAAATATAATAATAAGATTGTAAGAACAGCATTATAGGATATATCATAAATACTTAAAATTCACAATGGCTTCATCCTGGTCACATCTGATAGTGTTAAACCTTTCTCTTCAGCTTTACTTTTGATAACATATTTTTATAGACATTACTGACTTTTCTCATTTACCAGTGTATTGTATCAAAGTTGTAAAGTTTTTTGTTTGTTTGCTTGTTTACCTGGGGGGGGGGGGCCCTAATTGAATTGACAATTTTAATAAATTTTATCCAGTATTACTTTATTTTTTCACATTAATGTTAACTGGTTTCCATTTTAAACTCCTTTATTTTGCTGTATTTCGTTTTTATTGCTATTATTGTTACAAATTTTAGTCTATGCGAGCTTTAAATTGCAATATATTTTAATTTATTTTTGTCTTTTTATTAGATTTTTATTTAATTTGCTCTATCTTCTTATGTTGTTATCATTAGTCTTCTCTGTAGCACTTTGATTTGCACTGATCTCAAGACAAGCCGCTATATAAGAGATTGTTTTGATGACCATGGTTAGCTGCTAATTTACTGTTTTCATTTTAATTTTTATCTTCAACCCTCAAAAGTGGCAGTAGAGGAAATTGCAGAGGAGTTCTTAAAATATTCCCAAGGTGTGGCTGCATCGAGTTGAGTTTTTACAGTGAACTTAAAGTGGCGTAAAGTAGTTATCCAGCTGCACTGGTCAGAAGTTTCCATCAACTCAACAGGAAGACAGAGGTTACGGCGTTTCACAGTGCTCTATGCATGTGTGTGTGTGTTGCATGCTGCTACTGTTTCAATAGTAGGAAGTCAGTGTGACCCCACACAGTAGAAAAATTCCTCGGCCCAAAGCATTTCACACTGGTAACATCACGTTGAGGACGTTTACTCTCCTGCAAGTTACTGTTGATGATTTGTGGCAGAAGACTGAACAAGCAAGCAATCAAACTGGATTTGAGGTCAAAATAATGTAGCGTAACTCACAGATAAGTTTGCCAATAAAAAAAAAAATCATAACTCAAAAGTGAATAGTAAAGAATTCAAGGGATATGTAGATGAACATGAATAAGGATGAAATATTTTTTTGTTATTGCATGGAAATAAAAACAAGGACTTTTTAAATTTGCAAATACACTCATCCTGGACTGTGGTGCTGACACTCACTAGTCCCTGGCCTCCTTCCTTCCACCTAGCAGCCTCAGGGTGCTGGTGAAACCCTCAATGCATTGTCTCCCCCTTTTATCTTGTGAAATTTACCTTTAAGACCTAGTGAGGATTGGATTTAAAAAAAAAAAATTATAATGACCAGAGACGTAAAACCAAACCAAGAAATTCCCCTTTTGCTCCTCTTAATGAAAAGCATTTCATCCAACACCACCTCTTTCTTCCCAGAGAGTTGTGCACAATTTTACAAGAGTAAAATTTTTAAGTGGCTAATGCTTTTGTCACTTTTTGTGCAGATGTAGTTCCCCAAAAGAGTTTGCCAATATGTTTGACTTTACTGCCAAAGACTTGTGGCTTCATGCTATTGTCCAAGTGGCTACAGCTACTCTTGTGTCTTTTGCACAAGAGTCCCATACACCAGTGGTGGTCCACAACGTTTCAGTATAATGTTTCAGTAAAAGAAGGCACTTCTCACCGGACATCCAGTTATCCGGTTCTGCTTGTCATATAGCATGCTGGAGAAGGTGTAGGTGTTCTTCTGAATCGCTACTGAATACATAATTAATTAATAAATTTTTTTCTTTTCTTCGACTGACTGCCTTAAAAGTGGATGTTGTTGTAAATAAACAATTGAAATTAACGCTCCTGTTCTAGCAGCACTTGAAGTTGCCATTGTGATTCAAGAACTAGCTAACCAGTGGCTGCCTGTTCTTCTCTGAGCTGTGACAATGTGAAATGTGTGTGAACATGGGAATGACGTTGAATTGTCCAGTCAACTCCGACACTCTGGGCCTGTGGAGCACAGGTCTATCAATGCCTCAAGCTTCAGTCTGGAAGAAGTTGGTAATTCCTTAGAGCAAGGCATTCGGTCAGCCTTTAAGTGATTCTGACAAAACTCACACTACTCAGGAGGGGGAAGCAGCTTCTTGCTGACACTGCATGTAGTGGGAATGGAATGCTGCTGACTTCAATACAGGACATAGTTGGACAATGGAAGGAATAACTAGACGACCTCCTCAATCCTAATACCTTCCATGGACAGAACAGAGTCTGGGAACAAAGGGAATGGCTCGCCCATCATAAGAGGTGCATGAGATTCACCCCAAGTTTCTCAAGGCTTTGATTGTTAGGCTGCCTTGGTTGACATGCCTTATGAAACATCACATGGAAGTCAGCGATGCAAACTGGGGTGGTGACTCCCCTTTTTAAGAATGGGGGCCAGAGGAAAGTGCTTAGAATTAAGGGGTATCACATTTTACAGTCTTCCCAGGAAGGTCTATGCGAGAGCTTTAGAAAGGAGAATCTGTCTGCTTGGTAACCGTTGGAACCAGGAAGAATAAAGTGGTTTAAATTGTAGTTGGGGTATGTGGAATGTAGCTTGATGAAATTGTGTAACAAATGGGTAAAATTAGATGAACAGAATAATTATTTCAGGTTTATGAAGTATAATTAGCACACTGAAATGTATATCCCAACAGACATGGTGCAAGAGGCTGAGTAGATCCCAGACAGTAGTCCATTACAGGCCTAAAAGATAAGATAAGACATACATATCCACATATACTACATAGAATCTCCATTTATCCTAACAATATGGGAGGAAAGTGGAGGACACGGAGAAAGCCTAATTGTCAATCATGTCATTGCTTTATTGCACATCTCCAGTCTTACTATTAAGTTTAGGTAGTATCACACTTTTCTGGCTGCAGATAAAACTTTATGAGTCTATCTATGAGTCTAAATTATTTTTCTTTAGTCGAATGTATAACATAATGCATACTTTCTTTCTGTGTATGCAATGTCTAGTATTTGCAGTGTACATTGTTTGAGTTCAGATCGCTAATTCATTGCATTTGCCTATATTTTCGCTAATTTTAGTGTGGACACCACTGGAATTAATGCTTTTTGGCTTCTGCTGGTTAGTGTGAAGTAGACATAGATAAAGAAAAACATTTACCTTTTAATAAATTACCAGGATGTTCTTCAGTTGTTTAATTATTCTGTGATTAAAGAAAATTACTATAAAAGAGATAAGCTGCTAAAACACAACTCAAGTTAAAGTTGTTTTTTTTTTAAGTGCCTGAATAAAAAGCTAATTTCTTATCTTACATACTTTCTGTCTACTTTTTGTCACGCTTTCCTTTCTGGATATGGTAGTTTCCCGGTGTTAGTAGTTTTCTTGTTTAGTGAGCATCATAAAATATTGAGCTTTCAATTTTCAGCCATAAATCAGTTTATAATAAATAGAGAATCAAATACAGGAGAAGAAGTGATAACAGTGGGAAACTAGTTTAATGGAGAAAGCAAAGTCCAATAAGTTTACATTTTTAAAATAGTATTGCAGTTCAGTCTCTTGGGTGAAAATCTTTTCTTTCATATCCATAAGACAGAAAAAAATGTCTCATATGCCTCAGCTTCCATTACCCTCTTCTAGTATATTTTGGCTCTAATGTTTATTTTAGTGATTCTAGCAAATGTGACTAGCCATCACTTTGGTCCAGACTCACAGTCTGAATTGAAAATGATTCCTTAATTTTCATCTATTGCCACTTGTTTGTTTAAGAAAAATAATAATTTTAAGTTATTCAAATTGCAAACTATATATAAAAGAAGGGGGTACCCACTGCGACATCATTCACTCACTATTATAGGAGTATAGCAGTTGTCATCTTGGTTTTCTAAAGCCAGAAGTGGCTATCCTTTGATGAAATGCAAAGGTTTTTGGCTTAAATTTAAGCTACTGATGTTGCTAAGATAAGTGTATCCACTGGCAAAAGTTATTATTGGCTAAAATTATTTGCACACACAAATACTGGCTAATAAATGCTAAATGACACTGTAAGGAGCACAGACTTATTGGACTGTGAGTTACTACACAGCAAACCATTTTATTTTTCAGATAAAAATTCAAACAGCACAAACACAGTCCAATTCTATGACTTGAATTTACATAAAGTGAAGGCGAGCAGACATCTCAGACAGCTACAGCTGCCTGTGTAGGCATCTATCTGCCAGTCAACATGGTTACTTATCCAAATAATGCACCCATAAACCTATAAATAGGTTAATTTTAACACAAAATTAAGTTGCAGCTTAGTTATGTTATTTGCTCTTTAGCTGTGGCTTTTTTCTTGTATAACAAATTACTGCACTTCCATGTTGAGTAGGGATGGGTACCGGTATCCGGTGCCATGATGGCACCGGTTCTGTCATAAACGGTAGTAACCAGACCGAAAAGCAGCGCACATTCGGTGCTTTATTTCGGTGCTTTTTTTTTTTTCCTGAGCTGTGATACACTTTAGATTCTAGCCAATCATTTTACGTTTCCGAGGATAGTAGGCGGGCCCAAGTACGTACGTTCTTTTAGAGCAGAGCTACAGATTAAAAATGCCCAAGGCGAAGCGGTCAAAAGTCTGGCTGTACTTCACAGCAAAATATGCAAACTCAGCAGCCTGCAACAAGTGCTTTAATGTGATACTGTGATACTGTCAAAGGAGGTAACACCTCAAATCCGATGAAACACCTGGCGACGCATAGCGTTTTTTTATAAAGCCGAGAAACGCGCCGTATTTGATGGCTTGCTGCGAGACCTCACACCGTGCACATCTACTGCGGGTGTGGTGCCTGTTATCGGACCCGGAGTTAGCAACATCCCCCAAAAACCCGAAGAGGAGAGTCCTGGCCTCTAGCCCTGCCAGTGTAGCAGAAATGATGACGGATGATGATGATGGCAGCAGCAGCAGTTCTTCTCTGGGTGAGTAGCTTAATGTTGTTCGTGTGTAATTTACGTTGAGTAGGCTAACCACGTTATTAAATTAATGCATGTAAGGTGAACTAGCAAACATCATCATAGTTACATGCAGCTGTCTTCTTGTTTGATGGCAGATACTCCCTTCACCCTGGCCAAAAAGGCTAAAATGACCAAAGAAAAAGTGGAAAACAGTTAAACATGAGAGGTTTTTGGACAAAGTTTGTGTTTTTTCCATTGTTTAAGCACTGCTTCCAGCCAAGAGTGATACCATATATGCCCTATAGCTGCAGAAAAGGCTAACATTGTTATCTTTTTACAAAAAAACAGCTGAACATGAGAGGTTTCTGGACCAATTTTGTGTTCTCCATTCTTTAAGCACCGTTTTGAGCACCGTTTAAGCACCGGCACCGTTTCAAAAGTACCAGTTTGGCACCGGTATCGGATAAAACCTAAACGATACCCATCCCTAATGTTGAGGTTGTTTCCTGATTAGAATCAATAGTTAGTGACATCATCAGCTTTTTCAACAGCTCCCAAAATTAATTGTTCAGGAAAAAGGTAAGGTGCCATAGAGCCATTGGACCTGAGTGCTGTAATCAGGTAAAGATTTCAAACTGGTGACCAAATTGGGTACTTTGGGTACAAACGTGCCTTGCTTCTGTTTTGTATAGTACAAATGCTGGAGAGCAAATCCAGTACTGAAACTCCATTATGTGGACATTCAGTCCCAAACAGATTCTCTGAGAGTTTAGCAGTGACAGCTTTCAAGCCCAACTTTCAAATCCTCTTTTACACAAATCCTCACCTCTATCTCTGTTTCTTTCGGTTCTGAGTTAATGCATTTTACTTTATAAAGGCTTTGCATTTATGCAGTCATGACGATCCCTCTTGGGGTTTTTGGTGTGTAAAAAAAATTAAGTACGTATATATACAGCTATGCAATTCAGCTTGAAATAGACATACCAAAGCTTAGTTAGCATTAGTTTCATGTTTGTATTTTTGGTCAGGAAACTAGCCTGAGGGGTTTAATCTAAAATGAAAGTAAAGTGGAAAGTTTTCAGAATCTTGCACAATAATAACATAATCAACGGTTTGGCTCATGCAGAGCAGGGACTGTAAAATCTGAGATAGAAACTAAGTTCCAAGAAATGTCCCAGTTCCACACAGTTTAAAAGCAGTCAGCAAAGTTCAGGGTGAGCAATGCTTCCTCCTCCTCACAACATGTGTGTGATTAAAAACAGCAGCACAATAACAACCCTAGAGTCCCATCACCAACAGCAGAGGGCCGTTAAGACGACTGCACACTCCGTCCACAGTGCTGCCGAAGCAGGCACGATGCAGTCTGTGTCCAAAGGCTGCGACCAGATGGAGGCGTGAGAGGTGAAAGGTTTTCTCATGCTCATGTGTGCTTGTAGTGATTTGTTGGACTCCAGATCAAAAGTTCATGTAAAACGTGCTGATGATGCCAACTGGAAAGAGTTTGGATTTTCACTGGCATGCAGTTCAAACTTTAGTGTACACAAGTAAAATATTCCTGTTATTATTATGGTTGTTTATTATTATTCTGTTATAAAAGGCATTTACAGCTACTCTCTTCATGAAAATAAAGTACCAGGTTGAGTCACCTCTAAACCTAGGTTTCTCAAAATGCGCTCTTCAAGCCAGAGGTGGCCTTTGATAACATTTTGCGCAACTCACACACAACGAGGACTGATATGGTGCATTCATCCACAGTTTGTGTCATACATATTGCATTTCAATTTCAACTCTGTTCTCGCCATCTTTGCAGATTAAATCCTCCTAATGTCGGTTCACTAATGGTAAATGGTAAAGCGCTTTTCTACTCTCCTGAAGACTCAAAGTGCTTTATACAACACACCTCATTCACTGATTCACACCCCATGGTTAAAAAATATAAACCAGCACAAAAGATATAATTATAGACATAAATCTTCATCTTCGGATAGATTACAAACATTAAATTGAAAAAAAAAAGGTTGGTATTTGCATTTTTCTTCTGTAGCCTTAAGTCAAATACTAGCACACTAAGTTGGTGCTCGGTGATCAAAAACCTGCTCTCGGCATTTTATAATCTCCTGTTTAGTCAATTCAGTTTACTTGCAAACTAATGAAATTGCCACTGGTCATTGCTGTACTTTTGTTTTTAGTGCAGATTTTGTGGGGAATCGAGATGTTGAATGTATTATATCAGCTCAATTTTGGAGCATTTACATGGTGAGCATATTGGTATTCTTAATTTTTGCCTCTTGTGCCAAAGTACAGCTTCACACTATCTGAGTGTGGCAGGAGACTTGGAAGATTAATGAAAGCTATTTATGGTTCATATGCAGAAAGTGTATAAAAGTTTTTACACCTTTATTCCCAAGATCACGTCCCAGTGGTACAGGGACCACAGAATCTTTATCCTGTTACTCCAATTATTCAAAAAGTGTGCGGAGTGTCATTATTCTCAGTCACTATATGAAAAGGTCAGGAAAAGCCTTCAGGTATGAAACAATCACATCCACTCATAAGCACATGAGAACGGGGGGGTGGCTGACATCGGCTTTACCCCAGGCAACAACAGCATCTGGTGTGCGTGTGTGTTTTAATCTGAGCAGAGTGTGTGTTTAAAGCGCAGTGGGATGATCTCCCCTCATATCCAAAAGAAGGAGTGGAAAAGTGAAGGGGGGTGGTCTAAGCTTGTTATTAGGAACACCCAGATTCTGTAGAAAGGGATGGGAAATCCCTTTCTGTCTCTTTTTATCTTTCTCTGGATTTGCAGTCCAGATGCCCCCTCACCCCATCTATCGTCCACTACTGCTCCTATGATTGCAGCTTAAGCTGCATTTTCCCCACAACAACAGAAAATTGATTGTTATATTGTTAAGCCAGTTCTAATGTCTACATAAAACCCTCTTCCTCACCCCCACCCACCACAAAAAAGAAACACAGGAATGGGATTATAATAAAGTGCTGCAAGTATAGTGAGACCTGCATCCTGTTTTTCATCATCCGAAGATGAAGGATTGTTAAAACTATAAGTGAAAAGATTTTAAAGTTAAAGGAAAACTCCAGCTTTTAAATTTGTTTAAGCCCAAAGTGTGTATTACACAATAAGCGTGGCATTTTACAATACAGAGCCTTGTTGTGCTCAGTTGTATTTTTGTAAAAGTTGCTTCATTGTTGGACTGGAGGTTTCTATCTGAGCACCTCTACGGGAATGTATGCTGATGTCTGGAAGTCTTTTTTGAGAACCGAGTTTCACAATTAAGTGAATCTGATGACTTTCACCCAGGAGACTTGAGCTTGAATCCAGTTTCTGGATTTAAGTTTCATCTCCATAGTTTTCCTTTCACTCACGATTTGGTTAGTGATTAAAGTAAAACTGTGTACTACAATGTAAACCACATGTTAGAAAGCTTGATAAAATAAAATGATGGTTTTCATTGCACTTTTTCACAGGACTGCAAGAGATCTCTTGGTTTACTTTCTAATCTGATCACTGATTCTACGTTTTGAATTGGTCAGATTGGATGATAGCACCTTTTCTGACCTTCTAGTATCCATATCAATGTAAATTATATTGATTTCCTTCATGGCACCACAACAGCTTTGATCTGCCTGTTCATGGAGAAGGGGTGCCTGTCACCCAAATACTGATACTGTCACGACCGCGGTGGCAGACGTGTGGAATTGGAGATAGGACCCAAAATGCAGCAGCTCTGGTGCAGATGAGTATTTATTTAACAAAAGAAAATACAAACAGCAATGGCGTGGGTGAAGGCGAAACAGGAAAACCTAAACTGGGTAAAACTAACAAAACAAACCAGTAACGAAGATGCAGGGAGGTCCGGGGAATTACATACGGAGAGACGCAGGGAGACCGAGGGGAAACAACACAGACGAAGCAGCAACTACTATGACAGAAGACACAACTTAAATACACTCAGAGAACACAGGGAGATTGCACACAGGTGGGGAACACAGCTGGGAGTGATTAACGTGACGAGACTAGGGAGGCAAACTGAAAACACTCACATAAGACGCAGACCTTCACAATAAAACAGGAACTTACACATGAAAGGACACAAACTAAGAAACGTGGACTAGATACAGGAACACACGGGCAGAACAGAGTAAACACTAAACAGAGGAAGAACAGAACCAAAATCGCAATAAGAGAAAACACAAAACGCTGGGTCAAAAGGACCCAGGATCATGACAGATACTGGTTTGGTGGTCATTTGTCACCACATGAACAGCTCAGCCAACAATGCACAACCAAAAAAGCAGTTGTTGTTGTTTCTGGATACAACATTATAAAAATGCCTGGATGTAAAACAGGCAGAAAAATGCAGACATGCTGCTCAGTCAGATAAATGATAGTTAGTGACAAATAAAACAGAGCTACCAGAGCAAAGAGGAGCACCGAGGACAGAGGGCAGTATTCATTTAGCATGCCAAGCAACGAGTTCACCAAGTCACTATTTCTGGGAAAGCGGATTCAGTGGAACGATTGGATTTCAGCACCGTGGCCCAGTGCCTCTGGGCTAGTGACTCTTTACTACAGGCTAATAAGACACAGAAGATCAGTCAGCCATAATGAGAAGACAGACAAAATAACTAACTAAATAAATAAATAAATAAAAGTAAGACAGAAGGACACAATAGCAGCAGGTGGAGATATTTGGTGAACTCCAGTGGTAATACATGTACACACACACACACGCCCAGGGGGATTTAGTTATTGCCCAGGGGGCAGCAGTTGTATTTGATGTGTGATTAACAGTTTAATCTGTAGTCCTACTCGATATGATTAATGAGCTATAAATAGCTCTCATTAATCTTCCATGGAAATAATGACATTAGCATCATTAAGAGGATCTAGATTGTTGGCATAATTCGAATTTTTCAAGGCTGCTGCCCACTTTGTGATTGTATGTATGTGGTTATCAGATCAATCATAAAGCACTGTCAAGAACATCTTTAACAGTTTCCAGGTTTGAGTCTGTAAAGTGTGCCACATTGAAGGGTTGGTGCACTGGTTCAAAGGTAAGATGACAGATTAAAGCCCTAACTTGACATTGCTGGAAGCTTCTTCTTCTGATGGCAACCAAATGGTTTTAAAAAGTGAGAACATTTGTCATCATGCATGTTATTACTATTACATCAAAATAAGGAAACTTACTGCATATGTTTTAATTTAAATCTGAATCTGTTTAACCCGTTTGTTAAAATAAATTTCAAAAATTTTGTTTTTAGAGAAGGGCCCAGAGTCAGCCGTTGTAGCTGGGTGTGCTCTTGTCCTCTCTGATGCCTGCAATTTGAGACGTGAGGCTTGGGTGAGACATTTTGGCTTGTTCTTGCTTCTTTGCACTTGTGATGTTTAAGAATATGATTCACTTTGTTTGGTCTTCTTTTAGCTTTAACTTTAGGTTAGGCTACTTGCATGTTAGATGAACTGTACCAGCACAAATATTTAGAATAATTTTACAGTGTGTATAATGCTAGGCTCAGACTATACAGTATAAACTTTACTTTGCTTTATTTTATTGATTTATATAGCACTCTTCACAGGATAAAAACCACTAAGTGCTTCACAATAATATAAAACAGATAAACAAAAACCAGCACAATCAAACATACAGCACAAATCTAATCAAAAGCTAATCTAAATAAATGAGTTTTAAGATGATGTTTAAAAGAACAAATACAATCCAGGCAACGTGAAGATGGAGAGAATTCCAGAACCTGGGGGCCACCGCTATCACCTCTGGTCTTAAAACGTGTTCGTGGGACTACCAACAGCCTTTGATTAGATGATCTCAGGCTGCAAGAGGGAGTGTGAGGTTCTAAAAGATCAGAAATACAGATAGGAGCATCATGATTCAAAGCTTTAAAAGTCAGGACTAAGATTTTAAAATGAATTCTAAAATGTACTGGAAGCCAGTGTAATGATTGTAAAACTGGTGTAATGTGCTCTCTTTTTCGTGTCTTTGTTAAAAGCCTTGCCGCAGCATTCTGGACTAACTGGAGACAGTCAAGATTCTTTTTGCTCAAACAGAGAAAAAGACTGTTACAGTAATCTAAGCAAGAAGAAATAAAAGCATGGATAATCATGTCTAACTCAGATTTAGACAAAAAAGTTCACAGTTTGGAGATATTTCTTAGCTGAAAAAGGCAGTTCCTGCGTTTGTGTTGTCTGCCCAGATTATGGGCAGACAACACAAACATTGGTTTGGGGTGGAAATAAAAATGGGTTTTATATTACAGCCAATTGTTTGTTGACCAATATATGTACAAAGCACTTGCCTTCACCTGAGTTTTTTTTCTCTGCTCATATATATACATAGACATGGCACGGTAAGAAAAAAAATAATGTTGCTGGTGCAGTTATGTAAAGCTGTGACACAGAGTACACTAGACAGCTAGTGTCACACACACCGCTTCAGTTGCCATTGTCTCTTTACATGATTTTTACATTCTTTTCCTGAAAATGGTGAGCCCCACATGCAAAGGTGAACCTTGCTAAACTACTGCAGTGCATGCTGTGCACCTTTTAATCGTGTATCTAATATGTAATATATCATGTATTGTGTAATCGTGGATCCAACCATGTAGTGGACACCTGATCATGACCTGCCTTCACACCTGCCCCTCACCCTCCACTTAGCATGCACACATTTTCCAGCTTGACATTTATCTTTGGTTTTGCTTGTCTTCCTGATTGCTAATGACTCTTTTTGTTTTGATTACCTGCTTGTCCTGATTTTGGATTGTTGTTATACACTGACTGCTCCCTTGCTCCTGACTCTTTTCTGAATTTGATAAATTGCCCTTTTCAATTTCCTGGTTTAACGTTCACACCAAACACTAACATGCCAACTCCTAGGATTTTAACACCTTTAAAAAAAACTGTGATGTTTTGTCAGCACATGTACTCAGTTCCTTAGTTTATATTTTGGAGATGCACCGTTTTCTTCGGATAGTAAAGGCTTATTTGTTCAGATAGAGAGGGTGACAGCAAATTCATTAAATGCAAAAATCCCAAGCGCCTTATCCCATTTCTGACCCTTCTCTTCTCTCTAGATGTTGACAGCAGCAGTATAAAATGGTAACTCTAGAAAAGGTTCTTCTCCTTAATAATATGAATCGCCACTGTAGTCGTATATATCTTAAAAATTATATTACTCATTTTTGGCCATCATGTATGCCAACAAGATATACGAGATTAAAAAGAAAGAAATAGTAACAAAGAGAATGCACCTAATAATGAATGGAAAGCATTAAGGAGGAAAAGGGTCGATGAAAGGAAATAGAGATAAATGAAAAATGAAACAGATGACAGATAAATACATGTGCCTATCTGTGAAAGGCATATAAACATGACAAGTACATGAAAAACACATTCTTCCACACCCGAGCACACACTGCCACTTTCAGCTCACTTTTCCACTAAACATCACTGTCACACAGCCACCGCTGTCCAGCTGTGCTCACAACTGAAACACAAAACACCACTGTAGGATAGAAAGTATTATATATGTATGCCTGCACACTAGTTCAAAAGGAGAACAATCTGAGAAGACCAGATAAAGTGTCTGAATATGTTTGCGAAGGTAAACGTTTTCGCTCAATTTGTATTTAAAAACAACCAAGTGGAAAAAAAACTCAAGTAAAAAATGTAATGTAAAAAAAAGTCACTTACCTTTTCAACCGTGACAATTACAAGCACTTGCTTTGGCCAGCGGGTATGTTCTTGCTCTGCCTTTTGCCGACTGAATCTGAAGTTTTGGTGCGTGCATGTGTTTTAAGGTCTGATGTTAATAGGTCTCGTTATGAACAACCTCTAATCAGTAAAAATAGCAATGTCGGTCAGTGTTTAGTCTGCACACACATTCACGCAGTGCAACACACACACATTTTCAGTGCGGTTCACATGATCATTAAATTTCAGGGTACATATGTGTGTGCGTGTGTGTGATTACATGGTGTCGGGGTCTCTGGGGCCACTTAAGCCTCATGTTCGAACAGGGCCTCAAATGCAAGCGCACTCTAAGAGTGAGGTCATTGGAGAAGGAGTGACAGCTTCAGGAAATGAAGCACACCTCAAATTACAGCTAAACAACATTAACTAACATTTAAAACATGTGGTTTCGCATGACTCGCTTTCTCTCCATCAGACCAGCGTGTTTCTTGATTGAAACCTTGCCTTTTTCTGTCGACTGCTTTAAAACACAAACAGCAGAGTGTGAGAATGTCACACCATGAACACCGAGGACTTTCTCTCCAGGATGAATATGGCACCGTTTTTATACTCACTATTTGTGCCAGACTTGTAGTTTTCCCCTTTGCCTCTGCGTTGTTCCTCTCGGTGCCTGCACACATTCGGCATAGCGGGAGATATCGAGGCTTGTTTTCCTCCCTTCAGAAGCCATCTGCTGTTGTTTAATATTAAAAGACAAGTTCTGGAGTTAAGTAAGCCATCATAGTAAACATGCAGGTTTCTGCTGAGAGTTTTTCCCATCCACCCATTCATTAAGCCACTTTTTGCTTTCTGTCAATCACTCGACACCACAACAGTTCTCTGCCTGAAGATAACCTTTTAAAGACATGCAATGCCTGAACTGAAAGTACAAAGGATGTAATAATCACCAATTAACTCGGCATATTTTTGATTATTTAGGACATGATCATTTATGAAATGGCTTTTATGTAACTATGGAAAATGGTTTTGTTTGCCATAGTTTACTGCATTGTTGCAAAGTTCAGCTTTACAACACTGATGAAAATCTAAAATTGTTATTCCCACAAAAATGACCAGATAGTTTGTGCATGCTCACAAGACTATAAAAGGGTCTACATTATTGTGCAAAAATCTCGAGTCATATAAAGACATGCTGCTGCATTTAGTGGTGGACGTACTGTCCCATGGTTCCACAAAATGCTCTAAAAGTGTATCTGTTTTTCTTTATGCCACAGAAACATAAAGCACCTGGGTTACAGGTTTAGTTCAGAGCTGTATATTCTTTATCCTTATTTGTACTCTGAGTAGTCAACATGCATCCAAATAGTAATCTCAAGACTCTCAGCCTTGCTGGATGAATTTCCAACACGGGAAGGCGGAATATCTCTCTCTTGGAAAATGTTGTCTTTCAGCTGCTGAGGCCAGGGCTGGAGAGAAGGAAATGGGTGCCACAACGTGATTACTGTGATTACTACGCAGAGTAATTTAAGCTGAGTAGGTGTGACTCTATGATAAGTTCCAGTGATTTGTGTGCAGATAAGACAGTATAAACATGAAATATATCTGTCTAAACTGAAAAAGTAAACCCCTTTGCTGACATTTAAATGACTGTGTGCTTGTAACCTGAAACACTGTTGGAAAAGTGACCCTGTGCATTAAAGGATGTAAGCAAGTTGGCAATAGCACACACACTGACATAGACAGAAAATGTTCATTTCTGATTGTTTCCTGAATCTGAGCATGTCTCAAAAAATTGGGAGTGTAAAATAAGAAAAGGAGAAGGAATTAATCGAGTGAAGAAGGTGCATCTTTAACACTGGTGGTATGAAGTTAGAAGAAAAACAAGATGGGTTGGAAAAAACTAAACATATTTTTTTATACTTTATTGAATGCCAGAACAATTCAAGGATGGCTTATTAAAATGATGCTTTCCTTAAAAATGTGTTATTTAGGGTCCCTCCTTAGC
Organism: Perissodus microlepis; assembly: GCF_051167445.1. Taxonomy (NCBI): domain Eukaryota; kingdom Metazoa; phylum Chordata; class Actinopteri; order Cichliformes; family Cichlidae; genus Perissodus; species Perissodus microlepis. The sequence goes on from NC_140473.1 coordinate 26,221,240, forward strand.
TCACTTTGTAGTCTACTGCAGAGAGTTCCTGGGCCATTTGCTGAACGCCCCCCACCTCTCCCTCCCTTCTGTCTGTCTGTCTCTCTCTCACACTGTCTCTATCCAATAAAGGCAAAATGCCAGAAATAGATCTCAATGTCTCATTTGACAGTGAAAGACGTGCTGTGAAAACTTTGTAGTTTTCTGTATTTCACTGAAGCTGAGGGCTGGGATCCATTCACAGTGGTTAGAGTGGATTCCAGCTTTCATGGTGGAGACAGTTTTAAAGCTAGTCATATGGCATAATCCACTTCTCTGCTGGAGAACTGTATACTCTTTATGTTTCAAACACTCATATTTTTGACCAAATTTGACTAAACGCACTGTTTTCTTTTCATTTCACATGCATGACACTGCAGCTCAGTTACTGATTGTGCTGTAAACCAGACCCAGATGTAAAAGGGCCATACTGACTCTGAAGGGAACCAAGAGCCTTTAATAGACTTGTCTTGACCACAACGCTCATCGTTAATCATCAGCAGAATCACCGACTTACAAAACAGTAATATTATAGTTTCTTTAAATGTTGGCAGAAAAAATGATCCAATAACCGCTTGCTAAGAAAGTGGATTTAAAGTGTTGTGGAAGGAACCTTTCAACTGCGGTGGAAGATTTCCAATGCAGACTCTTGGCTCAAATCCATGATGTTATTCGTTTTTGTCCTTGATTACATTCACGCTTACATTGATTTTTCATTGAGTGAGTGCTAGCACATGAAACCATCTCTTTATTTGTACAGAAAATGAATATTAACACTATGTACCTGACACTCCATTCATATTAAAATTAATGCATCTTAAGACCATGGAGGGGAATTATTTTTAACTCGTTGTAAGAAAAGACATTTCAGGGGAAGCAGACAGCTTTTACTATTTATTTTAAACACGTGTCTCTTATTCCTGCAGGGTGAGAATTAAACATTGGGTGATATGTATGTAAAACTGGGAATTTCTGAGAGGCATGTGGGAGAGTATGAGTCTGAAACTTTGAAATGTTTAAGCCTATTAGAGTAAACAACAACCTGCCTGAGACAAATCAGACTTATTGTTTTTTTAACATGTAAATTCTGACTTTAAGTCTGCTGCAGCAAAGCAAGTTTATCAGCATAAACTGTGAAAGATGAGGCTGAACACGACAACTAGAAGCAACATGGCTGGTAAGAGAAGACATCATGAAAGGAGACGGTAATAAAATTTGATTTGATTTTTATTGATTAGCATTCAAATATCTCAGTGAAGACAGAACAAAGATCTACCACAAAGCAAGAAAGCATGAGACAAGGCTAATCAAAAGGTATTGGCTGAAGCATTTGCTTATTACGCCAACCCTTTTAACAAAAGATCTTTTTGCATGCAGCTCCTGTACACAGGGCTCGAAGCAAATAATAAAACAAAGCAGTACGTGCGCATGTGTTAGTGTGAGGTAGTACGTGCGCATGTGTTAGTGTGAGGGGATGGACTTTGACAAGAGGATTATCAACACACAGCTAATCTCGTTATTCCACTCTGATCTACATCACACCATCAAAAAAAAAAAACAACCCAAACACACTTTCTCAATAACCATCTTCTCCTTACATACTTATAAAGTGAATCCACACATATAAGCACGCATGATCACCATGGAATGTGATGGAGACACACATGATAAGATGTTTCAGGTATACAGGGAGTGCAGAATTATTAGGCAAGTTGTATTTTTGAGGAATAATGTTATTATTGAACAACAACCATGTTCTCAATGAACCCAAAAAACTCATTAATATCAAAGCTGAATGTTTTTGGAAGTAGTTTTTAGTTTGTTTTTAGTTTTAGCTATTTTAGGGGGATATCTGTGTGTGCAGGTGACTATTACTGTGCATAATTATTAGGCAACTTAACAAAAAACAAATATATACCCATTTCAATTATTTATTTTTACCAGTGAAACCAATATAACATCTCCACATTCACAAATATACATTTCTGACATTCAAAAACAAAACAAAAACAAATCAGCGACCAATATAGCCACCTTTCTTTGCAAGGACACTCAAAAGCCTGCCATCCATGGATTCTGTCAGTGTTTTGATCTGTTCACCATCAACATTGTGTGCAGCAGCAACCACAGCCTCCCAGACACTGTTCAGAGAGGTGTACTGTTTTCCCTCCTTGTAAATCTCACATTTGATGATGGACCACAGGTTCTCAATGGGGTTCAGATCAGGTGAACAAGGAGGCCATGTCATTAGTTTTTCTTCTTTTATACCCTTTCTTGCCAGCCATGCTGTGGAGTACTTGGACGCGTGTGATGGAGCATTGTCCTGCATGAAAATCATGTTTTTCTTGAAGGATGCAGACTTCTTCCTGTACCACTGCTTGAAGAAGGTGTCTTCCAGAAACTGGCAGTAGGACTGGGAGTTGAGCTTGACTCCATCCTCAAAAGGCCCCACAAGCTCATCTTTGATGATACCAGCCCAAACCAGTACTCCACCTCCACCTTGCTGGCGTCTGAGTCGGACTGGAGCTCTCTGCCCTTTACCAATCCAGCCACGGGCCCATCCATCTGGCCCATCAAGACTCACTCTCATGTCATCAGTCCATAAAACCTTAGAAAAACCAGTCTTGAGATATTTCTTGGCCCAGTCTTGACGTTTCAGCTTGTGTGTCTTGCTCAGTGGTGGTCGTCTTTCAGTCTTTCTTACCTTGGCCATGTCTCTGAGTATTGCACACCTTGTGCTTTTGGGCACTCCAGTGATGTTGCAGCTCTGAAATATGGCCAAACTGGTGGCAAGTGGCATCTTGGCAGCTGCACGCTTGACTTTTCTCAGTTCATGGGCAGTTATTTGGCGCCTTGGTTTTTCCACACGCTTCTTGCGACCCTGTTGACTATTTTGAATGAAACGCTTGATTGTTCGATGATCACGCTTCAGAAGCTTTGCAATTTTGAGACTGCTGCATCCCTCTGCAAGATATCTCACTATTTTTGACTTTTCTGAGCCTGTCAAGTCCTTCTTTTGACCCATTTTGCCAAAGGAAAGGACGTTGCCTAATAATTATGCACACCTGATATAGGGTGTTGATGTCATTAGACCACACCCCTTCTCATTACAGAGATGCACATCACCTAATATGCTTAATTGGTAGTAGGCTTTCGAGCCTATACAGCTTGGAGTAAGACAACATGCATGAAGGGGATGATGTGGACAAAATACTCATTTGCCTAATAATTCTGCACTCCCTGTACAGAAGTCAACATACTCTCAAAAGCAGCCACACAGGCGTGTATTGGCAACATATTAGATATGAGTGAGAATGACTACCCTCACTGGGGCACTAGTGTCCTTTATCACTAAATTAAACAACAATGACAAAGCAATTAAAGTAATTCATTGGTTTGTGTGTGTGTGTGTTTGTGAATCAATGCTAAAGTTTTGATGACTGGAGTGCAAAAGTAGTTGGCCACACAGGAAAATCCACACACATCAAACATGTTTCATCTTTCTAACTAGTCATTTTAGCCAGTAGTGAGTTAGCTGAAGAAGATTTGATGAGCTATAACAGCTGGAGCAACATGAACTGAAAGTAAAGAGAAATGCTCTCCTGGTTTCATTCAGCAATGCATTGTCATAGTATGATGTGAACTATGGATTAATGAAATGTACAGTGGTGCATTCTTTCCTTGTAGTACTTGAAGGCTGCATAAAATATAACTAAGAGCTTCCCTTAGCTTACTTTAAGAATCCTGCTGGTGCTAAAGGTAAACTGCAGCAGTAAGGTTGGGATCCCCCCTGCTCTAGCATTGCACCTTCATTTGCCAGAGCATCTGTGGCAACAGTCTGGAATCTAGATCCCAGTTATGAGGAAAACAGGTTAGTTTTAAATGTATGATTCTTGAGTTGACCCTACATTATTTCTGCTTCCTTGTGTTTTTTGGATTCTGTTTCTCCTCTCATTTGGAGTTTTTCTTGGACTTGCTACCAGCAATAAAGCTCACTTTTTGTTTGCAAACTCTATCTCCTGTGTACTGCATTTTGGGTCTCCTACAAGAGTAGTATGTGAAACTAAATATAGCATTTTAAAGGAAATGCTAGAAACAAGGAAACCTACCTGGAGAAAAGGTAGAAAACCCTGGTTTGGCTGCAGGGAAAGGACCAAGAAAGCAAAAAATGAGATGTCGTCTGCCTTTTCTGTGGGTTACAATGAAAGTGCTTACGTTTTACTAAACTATATCACTTTTTTATACTGTTTTTCATATTAGATCATACCAGGAGGGGTTCATAAGAAGGACGGGTGCAAAAATGTTTACTTAAGTAAATTTCTCAGTGGCACCAGACAGGGAAATGTTTGCTTAAGTAAATTCTGGTGAAACAGCTGCTGCAGCTCTTGTGCAGTGTTTCAGAATGTGAACGGTTGCAGGGAAACATTTGATCACATAGTTATAATGTTACACTTTTAAGGGTTTAATATTTAAAGCCAATCATCTCACAAAGGATAATAGTAAAAACAACAAAGAAATTTTAAAAATATAATTGATTTGTTTCTATTGGCATATTCATGCTTCAGTTAGTTTAATGTTTTAAAAAGAACAACTAATGATTCTTTATTCAACTCAAAAGCCAACGTGTCCACATCTTTTAACTCCAGTTTATAATCTTGACTGTCCTCACTGAGTAATCGTCATAATAAATAAAGCAATATGTGTAAAATGTGTAAAAGTGCCTCCTTACCTCTAAAGGCAATGAATAAAAACTAGCTTTAGATTTAGGTTTAACACAACCTAAGAGACTGCTAATCAGTGAAGACCTCATAAGTTTAAGTCTACACATCTTTGTTTTTAACAAGAAAGGGTACATTTCTGCACGGACTTAGAAAGCTTTTCTGCATTTTCTCCCTGAAAATCATTGCCTGCAAATAGTTTTTGTTTCTTTCCGTGAGTGTGAAATGTGAGTAGAGAGGCAGAGTTTCCAGCAGAGCTGTAATGGCAGCGAGTCTTGGCAGAGTGGTGGTAAATTGCAGGGAATGTAGGGGGTTGTGTCACGTCATATTTTGCAAAGTCAGCCACTCAGTCTCAGTGAAATTATTTTTTCAAGGGTGGGATGATTCTGTCATGTTAAAACGTAACATTCACAGATTTCTCTGTGTGTGTGTGTGTGTGTGTGTGTGTGTGTGTGTGTGTGTGTGTGTGTGTGTGTGTGTGTGGCTCACACCCATATACAAACCCACAGGCACTTAGCTCAGTGTTTGACTGCCTGAGGTCTCCAAATCACTTAAACCACCCCTATGCTTTGACACCTGAGAAGACATGCTGATCCAGTTTATGTGAATGAGATTAAAGAATTACTGGGTCGCAGCATCAGAAACTACACATTGCATTGATTCAGTTCAGTACTTGCATAGACACACACACACACACACACACAAACCAGCTCATACACACCAGATGCAATTAACATGAGTGAAAAAACAACCTCTTTCACAGAAAGTCCACATTATGCATCATGACTCACTCTGAAAATCAAGCTGTGTAATCATCAGCCTCCAGACGTATTGGCTAATCTGATATCACAGCACATGTACAGATGCACATTCACATCCTTGAATACAAAACTTACATTGTCAACTTCTTCCATGATGGGACAATGATTCCCACGATTTGGCAATGATCTTCATTTTTACCTCCCTCCCATCACCGCCCTCATATTAACTAATTGTACTATCCTTTAATTTAATCTATCAAAGAGAATGCTGAACTGTTACATGGGAAGACTTTTTGGGGGGAACAAATCCATAAACGTATAAATCGATCAAGAATATTATCAAAAGAAAATGCATCGCCTGTTCCAGGCCATCACATGAAATCCACAGCTGAAAATAATAATTCTAAGTGCATTTGGACTGTACAGCTCCACCCACTCAAATTCCTCAGTGGTTTGAATTTGAGTACACACTGACCCAGCATGATCAAGAAACATAATGATAACCAGTGCAACCAGCTGTGTGACTTTTTCTCATAATAAGAACCAAATGTTTCTCTCTCTCCAAAACTGAAAAAGCAGTTAAACTAGACTCTCTCGCCATTTGTTTCATCCTTTTTCTTCTTCTTTCAGTTTTTTTCCTAACCGCAGTTTGAGAAAATCCACGATAAATTTGCTTTGACAAGCTGGCCCCAAATCACTTAAAGCCCTGCCACTGCAAGATACTTTGGAATCCCAATGCTGCCCCCTTCTGGAAAAACTTTTTCAATACAATTTGTAGCTCGGGGTAAACCTGCTTTAGTGATAAATCTTGTCCATGTTTCAAAAATATAACTGTATGCAGTCCCTTCCTGTATGCAAATATTAAGCTTGTGTGGGAAGACAAATGCATGTTTTTCAGTTTTCTGTGCACTTTTATGAACGTAGAATTTGATTAGCATCGTTTTGGTTTCTAATATTCCTCTGTCATGCTTTTGACTTGAGTTAATTTGTGATTCAAAACTGACTGTAGGTGTGGCTATAAGACTGTGTTACCCTGTGATGGACTAGTGAACAGTCAAGGCTGTACCTCTGCCCTTCAACCCCAAACTCATTGCCACAGATTGAACCTGAAACCCTTTGCCCCCTCTAATGGCCTCAGGCATTGTCTCCATGAAGTGGAAGGCCAAAATAAGAGTTTGGACACAGCATGAGAACATTTTAAAGGTAACAGAAAAGTCAGAGATGTGTGGACTTGGCTGTAATCTTCCTCCCTGCAGGAGAGTAGAATCAAGGGCAATCAGGGAAAATTCTGCTCGTCTGGTGTCACCAGTTTTGACAATAAGCGCATTACTATCTCTGCACCATAAAACACTGTCGCTGTACGCTACTGTTGTGACTCTATTTTAGCTTAAAATCAGTTGATTCACATTAGAAATCATGCATTGCTTACCCTTTTTCCCTCATAAGCTCCAAATCTAGAGCTTGCAGTTGGGCAGCATGATAATAATGTGAATTGCTCTTGTAAAGATGTGCTATTTCATATGATTCAGATGTTTGTAGTTATATTGCTATACAGGGAGTGCAGAATTATTAGGCAAGTTGTATTTTTGAGGAATAATTTTATTATTGAACAACAACAACCATGTTCTCAATGAACCCAAAAAACTCATTAATATCAAAGCTGAATGTTTTTGGATGTAGTTTTTAGTTTGTTTTTAGTTTTAGCTATTTTAGGGGGATATCTGTGTGTGCAGGTGACTATTACTGTGCATAATTATTAGGCAACTTAACAAAAAACAAATATATACCCATTTCAATTATTTATTTTTACCAGTGAAACCAATATAACATCTCCACATTCACAAATATACATTTCTGACATTCAAAAACAAAACAAAAACAAATCAGCGACCAATATAGCCACCTTTCTTTGCAAGGACACTCAAAAGCCTGCCATCCATGGATTCTGTCAGTGTTTTGATCTGTTCACCATCAACATTGCGTGCAGCAGCAACCACAGCCTCCCAGACACTGTTCAGAGAGGTGTACTGTTTTCCCTCCTTGTAAATCTCACATTTGATGATGGACCACAGGTTCTCAATGGGGTTCAGATCAGGTGAACAAGGAGGCCATGTCATTAATTTTTCTTCTTTTATACCCTTTCTTGCCAGCCACGCTGTGGAGTACTTGGACGCGTGTGATGGAGCATTGTCCTGCATGAAAATCATGTTTTTCTTGAAGGATGCAGACTTCTTCCTGTACCACTGCTTGAAGAAGGTGTCTTCCAGAAACTGGCAGTAGGACTGGGAGTTGAGCTTGACTCCATCCTCAACCCGAAAAGGCCCCACAAGCTCATCTTTGATGATACCAGCCCAAACCAGTACTCCACCTCCACCTTGCTGGCGTCTGAGTCGGACTGGAGCTCTCTGCCCTTTACCAATCCAGCCACGGGCCCATCCATCTGGCCCATCAAGACTCACTCTCATTTCATCAGTCCATAAAACCTTAGAAAAACCAGTCTTGAGATATTTCTTGGCCCAGTCTTGACGTTTCAGCTTGTGTGTCTTGTTCAGTGGTGGTCGTCTTTCAGCCTTTCTTACCTTGGCCACGTCTCTGAGTATTGCACACCTTGTGCTTTTGGGCACTCCAGTGATGTTGCAGCTCTGAAATATGGCCAAACTGGTGGCAAGTGGCATCTTGGCAGCTGCACGCTTGACTTTTCTCAGTTCATGGGCAGTTATTTTGCGCCTTGGTTTTTCCACACGCTTCTTGCGACCCTGTTGACTATTTTGAATGAAACGCTTGATTGTTCGATGATCACGCTTCAGAAGCTTTGCAATTTTGAGACTGCTGCATCCCTCTGCAAGATATCTCACTATTTTTGACTTTTCTGAGCCTGTCAAGTCCTTCTTTTGACCCATTTTGCCAAAGGAAAGGACGTTGCCTAATAATTATGCACACCTGATATAGGGTGTTGATGTCATTAGACCACACCCCTTCTCATTACAGAGATGCACATCACCTAATATGCTTAATTGGTAGTAGGCTTTCGAGCCTATACAGCTTGGAGTAAGACAACATGCATGAAGAGGATGATGTGGACAAAATACTCATTTGCCTAATAATTCTGCACTCCCTGTATGTTATATTTGTTGTATTTTGTGTTGCCCTCTTGGCCAGGTTTCTTTTTAATCTCTGTGAGACTTTTACCTGGACAAATAAAGGATAAATTGTCATAACTTTTATTCACACTGTGGTTTTGCATACATTACATTTTTTCCTTAGAAATGTTCAACAATAAAAAAAAAACCATGAGAATATTCATAAGGACCTAACTACAAATGACACTGTAGGTCTGCTGACAATTTCTCAGCATTGTTCTCCATCATCTGTTCAATTTCCAACCAAAACTAATTCACATTACTTCAGTCTTTTACTTGTATGGTGTTTTAGGTCTATTTTTAGAGGTTAATAATTAATCAAAACCCTAATATAGCATGAAGAAAATCTACAAATAACTGCAGACTTGACTACGTCTTCAATAAGATGTACCTTTTTGTTTTTCCATGTATTTATCTCTGTCTGGTGCCTGGCTGATGACCTCCAAGTGTGCAGCATTTGGTCGTTGCAGGTCATTAGTCATGATGCCACAGCTCCTGGAAGTTCAAGGGTCAAAGCCCGACCTCACAGGAAACCTGGAAGACAGACGCTCGCTCTGCCCGGCTGTCACGCACTCACAACCTGTTCAACTCGAGGGCAATCAGAGGTGATCAGACATTACCATTGAGCTTGTATTAGACCCAAAGGTAGAAACAGACATCCGATAACTTGGCAGCATGTTCCGTCTTTTTAAACTTCTCTCTTTCAGATTTTGTTTTGGCAACATATGAGGGATTAATCCAATAAAACCCGATGCTAAAACATACAGGGGTACCTAATGAAAGAGCCACTATATAGTTTTGTGTTATAATTTCAAACAATATCAAACAAACTTCCGAACACATATTATTTAGGGGAGAAATGTATTGTGGCAAGTGTATTCCATCATGTAGGCACTTTCTATTCACACAAGTAAAACATGGAAAAAATAAGAAATAAATCACATCTTCATGATTATGTTCATGCATTTTGTACAGAATAAGAAGCAACCTCTCTCTGGATTTTCTCTCTCCGTTTCACATTTCTTGCAAGCTTTGGGTCTGCCCTGGAGGAAAAACACAGTGAGCCATTTGACCTCGGACATAGGTCAAGTGGAGTTCTGTTTTCTGAAATGCAGTCATGTCACGAGGCTGGGAAATCCACACCTCGGTTTTCAGCGAGGCGGTGGGCGTTTAGAAACGCACTCATGCACTCTGACACATGTAGACACCGCTTCCGTGAAAAAGAGTGTAAAACATGAAAAACCCAAGTGTGCACAGACATTCTGCTGAGGTGAACTTGATCCTGACAACAAATCTGAAAGATTTAGAAGTCTGATCAGCGTTTAATCCTAATCTTTGATGTTCATTTCAGACTGATTTAAGGTTGTATATCAGCTTTGATATTTTTTGTATTCACTTTTTATAAAGCTAGATTCTCAAGGTCTTCCACTAACTGTGATGATCACAGTTACTAGCATATGTGGCATTTGTTCTCATAATATTTTGAAAAATACATTTAACTCAGGACATTTTCTTTTACATATTCTTACTACACTTAAAAATGATGCTTACTTTAGGACATTCATAATTCTTAAACTTCTGGAGATGATGTATGAACAGGAAGCCAAAAGTGAAGGAAAAATAGGAAAAAGGACACGTATGCAATTTTTTTTTAGGCATTTCAGCTTCTTAGGGCTACAATCTGGGGAATGAGAGAAGGAAAGAATGTACAAGAGGTGATAGAAAGACAGCTTCAGGAGCTCTTGTCTTCAAAGTAGGTCTGTTCAATGCGTCTGCAGAAGGACAGAAGATTGCTGTAGCTCTTGACCCTCTCTGCCAGCTCAGTGCTGGTCAGTCTAGTAGTCAGTATAGTGAAGAGATGGCCAAACACCAATGCATCCAGCTCCGTAGGCCTATAACACACACGCCACACACACACTCAGTTAATGACTGGCACTCCTTCAGCTTTAAATATAATCAGAAATGAGGTGTTACAGACACTGGCTTCACTTGTAATACTTTGTTTTAACACAAATCAAACATTGTCAGGGAGTACAGAACAAAGCTTTTCAGTTGATTACGAGATCATTACAATTTTAAACCACAAGGTGGTGCTCAAGGAAAACTGCTTGCAATAATTAAAAACATTTCCTTTTTGGTGTGAACGCCTATAACAGGGGTTGGAGAAAGGATTCTGGAGAACTCAGATGTAGATTTGTTATTCAGTCGCTATAAACAAGACAAAAGAGAAAGCGATACATACAGATAGAAAAAAAATACATACTGTTTATTAAAAAAGTATGACTGTGTTCCCAGCCTCTGAGAGAGAGCCTGGCAGCATTGACTCACATCTTCATAAACCTGAAACACATCAGGGCGGAAAGACTTTTAAAACACGTTTGTTTACTTTTTTTTTTTTTTTTCTAGACAGTCTGATGTTGACGATCAGACTGGGTTCTTTTTCCTACATAGACAAATAAGAGACAAACACAAATAAGTTAAACTTAAGAGCCTTCAAACTGTCTAAAAGATCAATTCTTTTGAAAAAATTTGAAGAATTCCACCTTTAAAAGAATAAGATATGAAATTATTTTTGTGATTGCAGAAAGGGAATTGTAGTGCTTGCAAAACATCAACTTTTCACTTCCAGGTTGTCGCTAACCTGCTCCAACGTTTTCCCTCCCCAGCCAATGGCGTTCATCTTCCTGCGCACCTCCCACTGCTTCTGGTAGGCGAGGATTTTATTGAGAGGCCATGAGTACGGACTGCTGTATCTGGGACGAGAAATCTACAAAAACAGATACAGCTGATTAGGAGGCTATCAAGACTTTAATACGTTTTTTTAAAAAGCCTGGTGTACACACCTCAGTGGCTGTAGAATCATCACACCACTGAATGTACAACTGTAGAGAGATGAGGACATGTGTGAGAGGATATATCTCAGACACATTCATAAAAACTGTACATGTGCTGAAGTTCTAGTATCAGTATGTTATGGTTTTTATGTTTTTCATACCTCAGCAGTAAGCAGCATATTGTTGACCAGCTCCATGTACGCTTTCATTTCAGCTCTCTGAACGTCATCTAAGCCATCGCTCAAAGAATGACCCTAAGTACCCAAAAGAAGACAACAGCAGAAAGAAATATGAAAACCTGCTCCTCCACTGGGAAAAACTAGAAGCAAATTTGCCAAAAGAAACAAACAGCTTTCATCTGTACAACACTTGCCTTAGCTTTAGTAAATTGCACAATCGGCCCCAGTTCTGACACCACCTGGTTGCCCACGTGGATAAAGGGAATTTTACCTGTGGACACAAACATAAAAAGGCTGGGCATTAAAATCATCACATTTAATTCAACACAAAAAGCTAACCTGCAACAAAGTAACTTCCAGATGCACCTACACGAATCCTGGAAGCAAACTTAGCATTTCATTTTATAGTGGACTAAAATTTCAAATAAAATCCTAGCTAAGAATGTTCAAACCAGCTTACAGTGTACAGTTGTGTAATGTTTTAATGAGCAGTATGAGTGTTGAGATTCACACAGTGTTGAGATCAGACACCCAGAATTTGTCTCTGAAGCAGCATGTGTACTTACCAGAAGGTGACATGTATTCAGCGTTTGCTCTGCAGAACACCTGAACTGGCAGACCACACATCCTCAGGTACGCCTGCACATCAGAAACGGGACAGAATTAAGCAGCTGGGGAATAAAAGCACTAGGAGGACACTAGCTTGTAATTCCATGAGGTTGGGTTTGCATCTCCTCCCAGTCTCAAATAGTTCACCTGTGGGCTGAATGCGTTAACTAAACATACTGTGAAAGTAAATGAAAAATATTACTTGTGGTATACTTTGATATGCTTTAAAAAAAAAAACCAGTTAACTTTATTTTGCATCTCTCTCTCTCTCTCTCTCTCTCTCTCTCTCTAGATAGATAGATAGATAGATAGATAGATAGATAGATAGATAGATAGATAGATAGATATTTTCAGCAGTATAACAACCTAAGATCAGTATCTTATTAGCTGGCAGTCAATTAATAAGATACCAAATAAGTTGACATTAAATCATTGGCAGCAGCCAATGTTCATCTGTTATCTTATATCAGTTTTGTGCTGGTTAAATGTTCAAAATTGCGCAATTAAGAACTGAAAGCTTTTATACGAGTTCAGTTTTCATTCATTAAATAATGAAAATAGTATTAAATATTTGAATTAAAACCACTAAAACTTACAGAAGCTTTCCTTGTTTCCTGAGCACAACAGACTGAGTTATTAACAAATAAACATTACATTGAGCAAGGTGTGTAATGTGTGTACATGCATGTTTGCTTTACCTGAACAGCGAGAGATGAGGCGCAGTCTGACAGGAGAATCTGATCCTCTGCAAAAACAACAAAATATATAAATAGCTATATTGCTATTGACATTATGTATTGTGCCTCCATTTCACTAACTCACCCTTCAGTGGCTGGTACAAGGTTGCATTTTCAGGCCACGGCTCAGCAGCTGTCAACGTCACAAACACACATGCAAGCAAACACACACAATTATACGGTGATAATGTGACTCATTAACCTATAATGTTGCTTGTGGGATCGGCTGTCAACATTCTTTTACTAATTGTTCTTCGTCTACTTTTGACTCTCCCTTTAACAGTCATCCCGGTGGATCATCTGCCTTCATCTCACACCAACTCTCCGCATGTCCTCCTTTGCTATATCCATGACCATTTGTGTGGTCTTCCTTTTTTTACTCCTGCCTGCCAGCTCCATGTTCACTACCCCTCCTCTGCAAATATCTAAACCATCTCAGCCTCACCTCTCTAACTTTGTCAAACTCCTTAACCTGATCTGTCCCTCTGATATACTTACTTGTCCATCCTGCTCACTCCCAAAGAAAACCTTAGCACCACTGACCTTTGTTAGTGTACCGTCTACAGACCATACATCACAGCAGGTCTCACTACCATCTTGCAGACCTTCCCTTTCACTCTGGCTCACTTTGTCACAAATCACCCCTGACACTCATCTCCATCCACATCACCCTGACTGCACCCTCTTCTTCACCTCTACTCATATAAAGTTAATCAATAAAGAATACAGACACGAGGTGCACGGTGCTCACTCAACGACCTATGCTGTAACACCGCCGTGCTTGCAGTACAGCCTCCAGCCACCGGGGGAATCTCTGAGCATGTCTCTGTTAAAATTGATAGATTTGAGCCGTTTTTGTAACGATACGGGGTTGTCAGTAACTTTAGCCCTCTTGAGCTGTTTCCGCTTGAATTCGCCGTCCCCCTGCTGATTTATGGTTTTAACAGTAAACAGATGGCGCTATTTACATTAGAGTCCTGTGTTACACCTGCCAAGCAATCCACGACATGCAGAATGACAGAGTGCCTTGGGGCTTTTCCAGGCCAGTCAGCCTTTGTTTAAGAAACCAAGAAAAGGCGAACAAAGGCAGCTATAGTAACAGCTAAAGGTCCATATATGTAAGTAACTACATTTGTAAAAAGCTTATGTTACTGTGAACCCTAGCTCTTGCTAGCTAGCTGGCTAATGTTATTCATAATCAATAGAAAAACGGGGTGAAGTCAACATATTACCTGCCATCTGCGACATGAACGCCTCTGCCGCAAGAGACATGGTGCTGCTGTTGTACTCTTATTGTTAAATAATGATTAGAATAATGAGCGATCTGAGCAACAGCACTGCTTGCAAGTTTAAGGGCAAGTACTTGTTCTGCAGTCACTGACCGGTCCGCCTGCGATTGATGTCCGTAAGAGAAGCGGTTGCATTAATTTTTAGTTCCACTTTATGGACGCGCATAGAGGCTACTGTAGCAATGTTGTTATATTTAACTAGAAATAATTGAGGCTTTTGATGCATGGAAAAATACATATTATTAAAGTAGCATTTTTAATTTGGGTTTAAGGGAAAGAACTAACCGCACAAAAAGTGTATATGAAACTGACTAAAACAGACACATCATGTGAGAGAGACATGGACTCAGAGAAGCATTATTTGAAATCTGTGTGATAATTTTGTTACAGCAAACATAGGATTAAAAGGATAATGTCTAGGGCAGAAAACATACATTTGGAGGGTAAAGTCAGCAAAACCTAAATATGAATGGATTTTATCATATTTGACTGGTGGTGTGGGGTGGCTGTGGCTCAGGAGATAGAGGGCAGTGGTTCAATCCCACACTTCTCTAGTTTGCATGTTTAAGTATCCTTGGGCAAGACACCAAACTCAGGTTTGGTGTGAATTTTAGGTTAATAGCGTTTGTAATATTCGTGCATTCATCCACACTCCATGACTGCAGAACTGCATTTATGTGTGTTTATACCTTTATATCTGCAAAGTTAATATACTTGTTATTTTGCCCACTATTTTATTGTTGCTGTCTTATTATATTTGCTTTTTTGCTGTATTGTTATTATTTAATTCAGAGGAGTTTCTTTAAGAGTTGCCTCCTTCCCACCAAGTTTATGAACACAGAAATTAAAATCTTCTTACATATATAGTCACTTCAATTGAAATGCAGTATACAAGGCACAAACAGGGGTTGTGCAATTCTAATGAGCTTGAAAATCCATATTTGATATGACCACCTTTATTCTTCAACACAGTGTGAACTCTCTTAGACTCTATTAGTTTTAGACTTTCTTGTAATTTCTTTATTCAGGAATATTTCTCCAGCCTTCTTGAATGACACTCAAAATTCCATTTTGCATGTTGGCTCCCTTTTCTGTCAAGATGATCTCACATTGCTCTAATAATGTCGAGGTCTGGGCTCTTGGGAGGCCAGTCCATGACTGATAGTGTTTCATTATGTGTTTTTTTCTATCTAGACATGTGTTTACTGCATTGACAGTTTGTTTGGGATCATTGTCAAAAAATTAAGCTGCTGGCAATCAATTGCTTTCCAGAAGGTTCTGGGTGGTGGATCAAAAATGTACTGTACTTTTCTGCAGTTATAATTCCATCTATCAAGATCCCCCAACATTACTGGTTGAAATGCAGCCCCCAAAAATGACACAGATGGCGGAAGCATCTCACTGTTGTACCTGTCTCCTTATGATCTCTGTTTATACTGGGGATGAACCTAAATTTTCACATTTGGATTCATCACTCCATAAGACATAAGATAAGAAAGTCAGTGATTACTGATTTTCAGTCCAGTTCTTCAATAGTTTGACATACATCAGCCTTTTCTTCCCAGTTTCCTTCCATTGAGATAATTTCTGCAAACAGATGAATCAACTGAAAGGTCAGATGCATCTTTTGCATCCTGTGTCAGTTGATTTTCAGATACTTTTCACCTGCGGGAGATAGTTTTTAATTACACACTGCTCAGCATGCTGAGACATCCCATGTTTTTGTCTAATATGTGTTTGGGAATTGCATTGTTGGTGCAAAAAGACTAAATGCCTAAAAATGCTATTTAAAATGAATTCTTTGATACACACCTTTCGTCCCTTGTGAGATGACTTTTTACTCTTAAATGATTAATATGTCGGTGTTAAGTGATGTAGAAACAACAAAAAGAAAAAACATTTCTCTAAAAATAGTCAGGTACAAGGAAAACGACTGAAAAGGCAGATGATGTCCAAATAAAAGATAAAAACTTTATCTTTAAAAACTTACAAGATAGTCACAGCGACTGTACTTTATCTATTTAAACATTTATCTTTTAAATTTTGTTTATTAATCCAGACTATTTGCAGAAAAATGCTGCTGCATTCGACCATATCTAAACAAGCCTGTGGCACACCCATGTTTCTGTGTTTTTCTGTAGCTATGTTATTGTCCACACCCTAATAAGAAATGCTTCACTGTTTCATTCTCGTGACATTTCTCACCCTGTCCATTTTTAAGCTTTACAATCGAACACGTGACTGTATTTAAAGTGACCTGCCATGCTCTTAATCTTGTGAGAAGTATCCAACATTCATTCCCGTCTTAAAAGTCTTACTTGTAGGTAGATGTAGTCGTACATTTTTACGGTTGTGTGTTCACAGTGCAAACGCAAGTGGACAAAGTAACTGAGACACATTATGATGCATGGATAGATGTAACAACCCAAAATCGTAACCTTTGCAAAGATGTGTATGTTTCTGGTTCATATACCTTATTATTACTAAGGCTAATTTAGCATTGATTACGTTACATTGTATTATACACATTTCTGTTAATCCAAAGGGCTAATGATAAATATATCCATATATTTCTAATGTAAATATTTCCATGTTTTCTTAAATGGAAAAATATTATTTATCTTAAACTGAAAAAAAATTCTCTTTCAGACTGTAATACTTAATGCTACCAGTCGGGGGCATTCCTGTTTCATCACAGACTAGAGAAAGATAGGTAGGTGTACACGCACAAACACAAACACATGCATATCTACAAAGTATGCTGTTCAGTATTATTGCATTCTGTTTCTGTCCATTTAAATGTACATAAAATACATGAATGTGTGTGAACTTGTGGTGTAAAATTTTAGGAATAATTGCATCTCGTTTGTAATCACCCGTGTGTCTTAGTGGGATCAGGTTTTGAATTCCAGATGTTTGACGTGTTTTTGTGGTATTATTCCCCTGAGTAACATCTCAAACTGCAGACATGCAGAACTTCAGAAGCTTTTCTGTTTTTAGTGAAGATCTGAACTTTGTTTGTCATGATTGTGGCAGCTCTGTGGTTGATCTTCAGCGTGTGATAGATAATCCAGGTTGCTCCGTGTCCCCTTTGTGCCTATCCTGCACATGTAACCGAGTCTCCAACGGAAGCCACCAATTATTGGCACTCAGCGCTCATTTCTCTTACATATCAACACACAAATACACACAGCCATGATTCCACTACTTCAAGGGATTTTACTGTGATTTACGTTCCTTTCCCGTAAATTTACTATACGCAAAGGCCTAACCGCTAATCTTGATCCTGGCACAAACGATTTCGCTTAAGTTGATATTCATACTAAAATTCGCGATTTGGACAAACAAGATCTATGAGGAGCCCGAATTATTGTATCTGGGAATTATAAACTTCTAAACAAAGATATCATTCTAGACAATACTTAAGTCTCTTATCATAATAATTTACATCCCCAAAAAAATTTAAACAGTAAAAGACACAGAAAAACCACAAATTTAAATATTTTAACGCCAAATTTTCTCCTTAGTTTCACCTCCGTTTAATAACTCCTCGAAAATTAGACTGTAAAGATCAACCTAAATCCACCCGTGGGACAGCGTGCATGCATTTTAAAAGCTTGTCAACGGAGCCATGACGCACTAGACATTAGTCTTGGCTTATCTATACCATGAGCCCCCGTTAAGTTGTGACTGCGACAAAGACCGTGCTGCTTAAAGATGACACCGTATTTCATTTATTTATTTTATATATTTATTTATTTTATTTTCTTAAGCCGAAAATGGATATCACGATTTCGCCTTTAATTCACTGTTTCTAATCACACGTCACTTCCGTTGATTCTCTCCCGACCTCATCTTCCCCTACCGCCACAAAAAAAAAAAAAAAAAAAAAAAAAAAAAAAAAAATCATCGGTCCTTCGCTTATCCTCCAACACAGACAAATATTCACACCTTTAATGTTTGAAGTTTTTTATTATTATTATTTTCTCATCTATTTTTATCAAAACATTTCCACATATAAAATTATTACAGGAATACACTTTTTTTTCAAAAGTAACGAAAAAATAACGGCGAAGATGCTTGCTATAAAGAAGGAATAAAATATGCTTCTAATTAGTACAAATTAAACATAAGTACTGGCGTAGACTATGATAGATATCGATAGCATATTAAACTGGAATCAAAGAGAGAACATACCTATTTATATGCAACATCATGGTATTTCACAGAGGGCTAGTTTAATCCTCTCGGTGCGAAATCAAACATTTTTTTTTCAGAAAAAAAAAAGATATCTTTGTAAAACCCTGTAACCCTGAGAAAAGAAGTTGGATTTACAGTCAGGTGTGTGCGTTAAAAAATTGTGCCATCATTTTGGCTCTTTTTTTTAAAAAAAAATTTATAAATGTTGGAAATAAAATCCAAGAAAAAAAATATGGCTAATTTCCTTCCAAATATGAATTCTTTTTGGATGCTTCTCTGCACAAAATCAAAAGCTAAAACATAATTTGTGCAGTCACTCAACACGCAATTTGGTGTTTTTGCTCTTCTACCTACCCTCTAAGAGCCAGTTTATGTAACATTTTGGTAACGTGCATATTCATAAATTAGTATTTTTCTGCTTTTAGGTAGCTGTTCTATAACCCTGTATTGTGTTTACCCTGTGGAGAAAAGAAAACCCTGATTCATCCTGGTTCCACGCAGTCACGAGTATTTTGGCACCGCAACAAACGAGCACTATGTTTTTGCGTCTTCATCGGATGTCTAAATATGAAGCAATTCCCTGTCTGCACCAGAGAGATGTCGGGGCCTCCGTGAACTTAAAATATATTCATTCATTCATTAATTATGAGATTCAATATGGATGGAACCTCAAAAAAGGAAAAAAATTAAAATGCTCCAAAGTTGAAGTTAAAAACAAGGCAAAAATCATGGAATTTATAAACTTGTGTTCGTCAAAGCCGTAACTTTAAAGCAGGTGAGAATTGTTTGAGGACTGCAGTCACTCTGGATAAATTAAGCAACATCAGCTTTGGAGAATGAAGGTGCTACCATGGCTGCTTCGACTGCCACACTCTGCGCTCCTGTGTGTTTAGACAGTTATCGCCGTCTTCATGCTGTCGCTGCTGCTGCTGCTGTTGTTGTTGTTGTTGTTGTTGTCGGTCGCTTTCTTGTTTTTGCTCTTTCCTTTGGTGTTGGGCAGCTTGTTGTCTTTCTTCCAGCGCATGCGCCGGTTCTGGAACCACACCTTCACCTGCCGTTCGGACAAGCAGAGCGCGTGGGCCACCTCGACTCGGCGGCGGCGCGTAAGATAGCGGCTGAAGTGAAACTCCTTCTCGAGCTCCAGGACCTGCTGTCGCGTGTAGGCCGTCCGCAACCTCTTTGGCTCCGGGCCCACATGATTTGGATTAACTGTAAAAACAAAGAACAGAGGTTTACAGACCGCTTTAAATTTATTTTATTTATTTTACAGCTTTTATTTTGTTTTGTGTTCCGTAATGATGAGGATGGGCCTGGGTGAAGCCCCATATTAAGAATATGTTTAAAATAAAAATGAGTTGATCTTTTAAAATTCTCATTCCAGATATAATCACGTAGCATTTTCTGTCGTAATCTTCATTCGTGGTGGTCTGGGAAGATTCCCAAGAAACGATTTTGACTTTTATCTTTAAAGGTTTGTTCCGCCGCAAGCGTTACACATCAGATACACACACACACACATACACACAAACAAGCTGTAGCAGGGCAGGGTCATAAAACTTTATAGGGGCTGTAATTCTCGCTGACTCTCACTAAGATCGTAAATAACTCGACAACAAAAAGCGATGCTCACAAATGGACAAAACACTATACAAAGAAAGAAAGAAAGAAAGAAAGAAAGAAAGGCCAGACAGATAAAAACATTAACATGAGTAATACACCAATGTTGTGGAGAAATGAAATGGGGAGTGAAGATCAACTGATTAAAACGTTCAGGCTACCCTACCATGAGCGATGTGCACTTTCTTCATCCACGGGTAGACAACAATGGGCGGCTTGTCTTTGCCCTGGCAGGCCGTTTTCCTCTGCACCTGAGCGGGCTTTGCGCAGGTCATCCAGGCCTGGCACTGCAGGTCACCCACGGGAAACCTCTCCTTCACGGGCCCGTCCGTTTCTCTGTAGACCGGGTAGGTTGCATCTTGATGCTGCGAGGGGTCCTCTCCATCTTGCCGGCGATGCCCCTGCAAAGAGTGTTGATAACCGGTTTGTTGTTGTGTATAGGGAGGCGGAGGGGGCTGCATGGACATATAGCCCCCTCCATAACTGCCACTGTCCTCGGGGTTGTTGTAATACCCCCCTTGTTCATTAAAATTACTGTAATCTTCTTCACATGGCGGGAACTGCGGCTCAGCATATTTACAGCTCACCACGTAGGACTCCATGATTGATTTATAGTGAGGCTGGTAGGAGAATACTAATTTTTCTTTCTCTCCCCTCTCTCTGTCTCTTTTCCCCCCTCTGGCATGAAGCCATCCTGCGGCTGTCAAATAGACGGACGGCCGCTCGGGCCACGTGACCCTGCGGCCAGCCAATGAGAGGCGACACTTTTGGTTGTTTATGTCAGACGTAATGGGATAATTTGGAGGAAAAAAATGTTCATTATAGAACTAATGAAGATTTGCTGGCCGGGTAAGTTGCTACGGTTTGATGTTTGTGGACACTGAAAAATAATCCTGACAATTTAAAGTGTTAATATGAGTAATATCTATCTATCTATCTATCTATCTATCTATCTATCTATCACCCTCTGCCACACAGCCCCTATTGAAGACGCACTGACTGTAGATTTATGACTTTTAGCTGACTGACTTTTACCCCCACAGATGGCCGAAGCTGAAAAATTAATCTGGCCCATATTGAGGGACGGCGGGGCCATATTTGGCCTTGTGGCCAGTCAAAGGACGGACAACAAAACGTGGCCGGTCAGAAAGGCCTCAAATAAAAGAATGGGATAAAAGGTTCCCAGACAGTGACTAGTAGTTGGCTTTGTTCGGCCGAGGTCAGGCCGAGGTGTCCCGCTCACCAGCACGGCTTTTAAAGGAGGGGGAGAAAAATGCATTGCTTTAAAAAATGATGCTAAATCAAGCCGAACGAGAGAAAAATGCGACGGCTTAAAAAATGAAGCTTAATGCAAAATTAGTGGAAAAAAGGGTGAAAGAGATAAGTGGGAATATGCTAAATGTGTGCCCTCACACGAAGAAAGAGAGACATAATGAGCGTCATTGCGCAAGGAATTTTGCTCTTTTGCTAAAGTGATCCCTTTAAAAATGGTAAATCGCAAATGTCAAGGTCTTAATAGATCATCTTTACACCCAGCAATCGACCATTAATCCGTATGAAATCCTTCAAGATTTCACGAGGATTTCTTTGGCTGCAGCTGCTCTCCGAGGATTTGGCAAGACTGATGCGCAGCTAAAACCCCAGTTTTACTACATGAACTACTTTTACTCCTTCCTATAATACTCCTGTAAAAAGCATTAAAGAGTTCATATGGAGGATGTAATGCGTTTGAAGTCTTTGCCATGGCTGACAAAATACAACTGGACTTATGCATCTTTGGGCTTAATGGCTCTGATCTAATGAGCCATTTAGACAAAGCAGCCCTTAAAGAGTGACTGATAAGCAACCAAATAGGTAATAGAGTGTCAGAATATTTTTTTTTCTGTGTCACGGTCTAGTGCCATTTAAATAGGCAGCTCTTCCATTGTTGTTACAATGGATATTTTTCAGCTGAAGCGTTTGTAGCTTCAGTTTCTATCAGACAGTTTTTGTTCCAGCTGAGATAAAGGGAAGGTGTGAACAGATTTTCACTGAAGAGTTACAGATTTACTACATTTGTGAATGGTCTGCAGAGGTGGTGTACTCAGGGCAGCAAACAGAGTTGCATTTTTTTTTTCATAAGCCAGGGCTTTATCAGCTCTACACCCCAGAACAAGATACTGTGCTGTGGTTCTTGTTGAGATGCTGCACTTAATATTGATTTTATGATTTGTCACTGAGCAAACCTTTACGCTACCATGCAGGAAATTAGATCCAGCGGCATGATCACAATTCATGCCGTGAAACTCAGTATGAGCAAACCATCCTGCCCGATTTGCCAATCCATTTGTATGCAGCAAAGCACAGCATCACTTCACGGACACTTTTCTGTGCTTGACACCACACAAATGTCAAACAATCCTTCTAATCTATGAAAGTGTGGAACTGTAGGGCTGAAGAAGGACACGTTCCTTTAGCAAAGCTAGAGCACAGTAAAGAGTCATCCCTTTTTCCTCCCCTGTCGTGGATTTTGATGGATGGTTAGTCATCGCCCATAGACTCCCCAAGAACCCAATCTGTGACTGAAGCAGCTCCACACACATTCGGTTCTACAGGGTATATATAGGCGAAGGTTCACTTCATGGCTGGCTGCTGATGACTTCTTTTTGTTGTTGACAGAGATTTACACTCCTGTGCCCTCATTCTGACTTTTTTCATAGAGGCCATTGTGTTGACTAATGCTCTGCGTAAGAGTAATTACAATGCCCAAAATCACTATTCAGCCAGTCCCTTCTTTGTAAAGATGTGCGTGTACCTGTTGTTAAGTGTCATTGTATAATTTATTGAAACCATTAATGGTGCTTCAGCATGTACCTTCTGACATCAATAATTCGTTATAAGGCATACCACATTAATTCTGATACATGTGTGCAATTACTGTAAACTGGTGAGGCCATCATCCAGAAGACTATAGCTCAACAAGAACATCCTGAGACTTCAGACTTCTCCTCGGGTTAAATAATCATAATGCTCTCCACATAAGCACGAATTGATTCCCTGGATCCACAAGGTTATCTAGAGCTGGATTAGTTTATGATATTTTCTTGAAAACTGCAAGGCAGTGTCTTCTAATTATTCGTATATCATTTTAATGTGTACATTTTAAAGATATGCTGCAAAATGTTTCATTTTGTCCTACCTAATATTGGTAAATGTCCTTGAAGTTAATTACTTCTAAATTGGCTCTACAGTTTAACATAAAACCATAAATTCTAGGCAGGTCAGCAATAATTGGCACAAGGTGAATTTCAGGTTTATGAAATTGGTCTTGCTGCATGAAAGAGGGCAAACAGTTGCCCATGAGGTAACTGCAGCAGAGTATAGTTAATGTGAAATTGAGATGGTCACCTTGTCCTAGCCACATTCTCATTTGTTAATTATTATACAAAGTGTCAGAGTTACTCTGATATCAATTTTATTGTTTGAACACAATTCACTGAAGTTCTGCAAGTGTGACTGTGAGTCTGACCCTGCTTTCTCTTCCATGTCTTTACTGAGGCATACTATTTTGGCTTTCTGAGGTAAAAGCTAGCTTATCAGAAAGACTTTGTTACAGTAGAGAAGTTTGTTACCGATGACCTCACTTTGTTAAACAAGTATGCAGCATTTCTTTACTTTAAACATTAGAAATCAACGAGGAGGCGATCTGTTCTGTTGCCCACCAGCAGTTAAAAGTTGCATGTCTTTCATAGTTTAGCTGGCCAAGCTTTGATTGTAGTGTAACTGCCAAATTGCAGTTGGTCTCCTGCCAAGTTTGCTGGTAAACAAACTACCAGCTGCAGTGAAACTAATCCACATTAAAATAGTGGCTGGGGGTAATTTCCAAACTTGGCCTCGACCTCAGATTTATTGGACTGAACTGAAAATTGCAGCGCTTCAGAGAACTTGGCCCTGAAACTGAATCTAAATTTCTCATTAGTTCCTGCTGAAATACATTTATGGTGGTCCACAGCGCCTCTAAATGTTTACAGCTGAACATCTGCCGTCAGCTGCCAGTGAACGCACCACAGTTTATACCCAACTATATTTGAATTCAAGTTGTGCACTTGCAATTGACAGCATCAGTCATCATGTTGACTCTTTTTGCTTGTATATTAAATTTTTGGGTAAGATGTATGTGTTACATATGTATTGATTTGCCTCACGTGTCAATGCTCATGCTCCACTGAAGGCAACATTATCCACGCCTTTTTTTTTCCATTCCCACACACTTCACCTCTTTATACAGTAATGTATCATTATGAATATTGCTGACGTCTGCATTGTTTTTCGACTTGTATTGCAAATTTGGTCAAGATGCCACATAGAGTTTCTGTTTCCATTTCTTCCCCTAGGCGATTTTCTGTGCTCTGTCAGACGCTCATTCCTTGTGTTTACATGTTCTAAATTCCCATGGCTGGTTGAATGAGTGCTTGATGACAACTCCGGTCAGAACCATTTGTTGCGAAAGCAAAAAGCTCGCGTTGCATGGAGTGAGAAGAACAGCAAAACTTTATGTAGAGCATGATTGCTTTCACGTTAAACAGTGGGAAAGCTAAACAAAAAAAGAGCGAAACAAACACTGATCCATAACAATTCTGATTGATTTTGGGTGAAAAATGAAACTGCAGAGTTTAGGGCACCTTTCTGCTGATGTGGAAAATACAAATGGTCAAAAAAAGAGAGTTCATTCACGTTGAACTATTAATCCCGAGTTTTTTGTTTTGTTTTTTGACTTTCATTTTTCACAATTATTCTTGCCCTCGGACACTGGCGTCATTAGCTTACACCTTTGAATGGTGTTCCCTAGCTCTGAACTTTGGTGGATTTCTTTTACAGACAACAACAACGGAGCGATGCTTCGGTTTCTCAAAGAGCATTCTTCTTTAAGAATGTAGCCTAGCTGCCGTCAGGTCGCCAGAGGGTCAATCAGAATCGTTGACCGCTGGTTCACCGTTTCATTAGTCCCCACGCTGGACAGGCCAACGCAGGGGCTCGAGGTGGGGACCACGCAGAGTTCACGCGGCCTGCGGGAGTCGCGAGCCTATTGTTCCGTGGGTTTCTCCCTCCCTCTCTCTCTCTCTCTCGCTCGCTCGCTCGCTCGTTGGATAGTCTCCTCCGATATTAGGGGTTAAAGTGGGAGGATGCGTGCGTGACCGTTATTTGAATATGATCCACTGATCTAAAAAGGGATTCTCTACCACATGTATGACTTATTGCTACTTTGGCAGCGGTTTAATCAACCTTCTCGTATCGTTTTTCCATTATAGGTTGATTATTGATTAACGCTGTAAATCTGGTAGTATAATTAGACGTCTTTAATGTCCCTCTTCACTCCGGTTGTAGATTTAATTCAGTCCAAGATGATCGCCTTGGATACTCTCGCTGCAGACTTTGTGTTCATGTGATACTCCGAGTACGTAATTTTTCACCAGGCTGTCTTTGCAGATCTGAATCCAACACTCGGGTCTGCAGATGATATAACCACAAGCAGCAGTAACATAAGCACTTATCCGTATAAACAGCCTATTGCCTTTTAGAAGATCGCATAAATAAATTTTCCTCTCATCCCGAGTTTGACATGAAGCCATTCAGTTGTGGCTTTTCTTTCTGGGGTCGTTTCACTTTTTCATCTTAGACAGGCTGACCGCGGGCTCACCCCTCCACCCCCGGCCCTGTGCCGGGTCAAAGCCGAGCTGAGAGCTGCTTTAACCCGGTTTAGACATTAACTGCGAACTCCAGCCCCGCATGGGAACCCGGGCACCGTCTCGAACTGACCAGTGCGATCGAGCAAAACCCGGAAAATCTGGCTGTAAATTAGTAAAACTAACTGTAAAATTAAATGCTGAGGGCAGTTTAAATGAGCAAGCACTTATGGCAAGACTGCAAAAAAAAATTTTGGAATTAATTTATTATCTATAACGATCGTTTTACATTTAACAAGATACACTTTATTAACTGTGAGACTAAAATGATTTACTTTAAAATTGTTTCAAATATGGTCATTTTTCACTAAGAGGGAATAAATCAACTTTCAGTACAAAAACAACAATATTGACCTCATAATTCTAATAAAAAAAATTATAAGCTTCTTCTGTAATTGATTTTTTAAGTTTGTAGTTTCCATAAACGCATGCGTAAAACTACAATTATATCAAACTACATCAAAATAAGACACCCCTAGTTTTAAATCCTCAAAAATCACACGGGTTCCCGCAACAAATGAAAATAGCTCCCATAAATATCTGTGAACTGAAAAGTTCTCGATGTAAAGACGCTGCACTAGTTCGAAATGGTTGCCGGTATCTAAACAATTAAATTCTTTAATTTTACGGAAAAAATAAAATGACATATTAAAAAATATATACAGTTAAGCCAAAATAAGAATAAGTAACACACACACACACACACACACACACACACACACACACACACACACACAAACACACTGCTTTTGTTTCCAACTATCCGTCTTCAGAAGACTGAACTCACTTTTAAGTTAAAATATGAAAAAGATGCCTCAATTGCAAAATTTGTTGTTGCAGCTTAGTGAGGCTCCCCTCTCCGCAGTCGTAACCATTATTTAGTTATTTAAAAGATTAATGTCCCTGCTGCCATGTATTTTTTAAATTGTCATGCCTCTCTGGAACGGAGTGCCCAGCTGTGAGTATAATCAAAATTTTCCCCTTGCCATAAACCGCTGGGTTAGAGTTCTCTTCTGGCTTCTGTTTATAGCCTATAGGGAGCGGGGCTTGGCGTTAGAGAGATAGCTGTAAAATTTAACATCTCAACAAAGACGCCATAACTCCTGTTATCTGATTGCGTTTACATATCCATACAAACATGAGCCGAGCAACGACAATAGTAAAGTCATTTTGAATGCGCCAAACAGAAGTGTAGTTCCCAAGCAAGCGACTGGTTAGTTTTGCATTATTGCACTTCTCCAGCCTGATTAAATTATTCCACAGGATATTCATATTAATATTATTATGATTTGTTTTATTGTTGATAATAATAATCTAAATGGGAGGTTATATTTTCGAAATGTACACAAGCAAGATAATCCTCAACATATGGAATAAAGCCACCTCAGAAAGGATGCAGGCTACTGTTTTCCGATTTAGGAACACACACATATGCCACATGGAAATCGTAAACCCACACACACACACACGCGAGCACGGATATAGAGTTTCAAATTCTGACTACTGTTATCTTTCTTCCAGAATCAGAGGAACAGCTTTTCGGCATCAATCATTTTTCCGCA
The DNA here is from genome assembly GCF_051167445.1 of Perissodus microlepis. NCBI lineage: Eukaryota > Metazoa > Chordata > Actinopteri > Cichliformes > Cichlidae > Perissodus > Perissodus microlepis. The sequence continues at coordinate 26,248,627 of NC_140473.1, forward strand.
ATGAGCTGAATGCAGACAGCAACATTAAACCTGTGATCCTAAACAGTCCCCCACTGAAAGAGGATTTTTTCTCCTTGAAAGAGGTGTAAGTGGATCATTTTATTTTTGAAAAAAATAATAATAATAAATAAATATATATATATATATATATATATATATATATATATATATATATATATATATATATATATATATATATATATATATATATATATATATATATATAATATATGCAACTACCGATATATACTGTGTACTGGAGTATATACCGGCAGTTTCAATATTAGATCTGAGACACTCAATATAAAGCAAACAAATATTTCTTCAGATTTCTTTCTACTAAAACACGCCTTAAATCGAACTAAATGGGAAAGTCAACATTTTTCTCACAAATTCGATGTAAGTTTACTTTCAGTCCAAACGTATTTATTGCTTCAGTTAATTCGATTATATATTGGACTACAGGTGGCTCTCTGATCCGCTCTCTCACTCTACCAAGGGCCCTCGGGGGTCTCCCGACCACCGCTTTCATTCGGAGATCACTTCCCCCACCCATGTTCTTCCTGCCCCCCTTGCCCCATAGTCATAACTTCATATCTGCGCCAAATATGAAAAACGAAACACACTTACTTGCTCTGTCCTGCTCTCGCGTTAAAACGCGATCGTTCGTTAGTGTAGTGTAAAATCCCGTTAGAGCGGATCGAAGCTGAGTGTAGAGACCGTCTCCGTTGTTTCTCTCAGCAATACAAAGCGCATTCTGTTGATTTCGGACAAATATCGGCTACCAATCCCATCTGGCCGCCTGTCGGCTATTCCCTCTGAGTTATATTTTGGGGCTTGTCAAAGCTCCGGCAATAAAACACACTTTATTACCGTCACGTGCTCAGCTTTTTTTTCTTGCAACTCCCACAAGGGTTCATAAATTATTAGGCCCTGCACCAGAACCACTTTATTCGATAATGGCGCCAAAGGAAAAAAAGGGGAGCTTTAATCTCTGGGGGTTGTGCTGTTGGAGATTTAAAAATTAACCGTTTTGTGGTCTTTTTTTAAAATAAAAAAAAAAAAAAAATATATATATATATATATATATATATATATATATATATAATTTTTTTTTTTTATTTATATATAGGCATTTCTATGCATTTTTATATATATATATATATATATATATATATATATATATATATATATATATATATATATATATATATATATAAAAATGCATAGAAATGCCTTCTCACTTAAATGTTCTTTGAATACAGGTTTCTCAATTTATTGAAGCTTCAAATCCCTTTTATCTTTCATTTCTAAAATATATTGATTTTTTTCGCCCATTTTCAATCTAACTCCTTTTTTTACCATTAAAATTTTCTTTTAACAGATACATTTTCGTGCATAAAATACTTTGTGTGCGTAAAATGGGGAGTCTGCATGCTGTCACTCCCATGAGACTCATGTGGTTTGCACTGCAGTGCTTTCCTCTAAAACAAGCAGAGACTGAACGCCTTTTGCATTTTCCGGATGTGTCTGGAATGCTGTTTGGAGCATTTGTTTCCTGCTTTGATTTCCGTAAATGGGGAGCAATAAAACCATAAAAGTTGCTCTGTGAAAACAGACTGGACACCGGTATGCTTGCTTTAGCAGCTTTGCGGCTGCTGGGCACAAACAAGACATTTAACCAAATGTTACACAAGAATCTCTCTAATGAAGTAGCAATACTTCAAAAACTTAATAACCGAACTTACTGCTACTAATAATAAGAAGGAAAAATATGAATAACAAAAACAATGGTAACACATAATTGAGCCTAATTCAACCACACAGGCTACTGGTGCGTACAAGCCAATAACACTTCAATAAAACGCATTTCATCGGTTCTTTTAAACATATCGTTATTCATTGTATGGCAGATTTTATTGATTTTAGTTTTGGCTTATTCCTCCATTGAAAAGATGATGCACAATACACTCAAATATTCAACATTTGGCTAATTAATAATTATGAATCATATTAAGCCAAACTTTCACTGATTAACGGCGTTCGTACGCGTTTTGTATAAATCTTTCCATCACTGAAGCTTTAGTGGCGCTTTTAAAACCACAAGCCACTTGACTCCCTGATTTATAGCACCTTGGCTTGGCGTCTTGCCTAATGACTCCCCCTAGCAGCTGTAACATAAAATCCCATCCAGACCAAACAAAATGATCCCGGGACACTAAGCGGGAGAAAATCCCCCTGCTCCAGGTGCATTCAATGTAAGTGGGAGAAAAGAACGTCATAACGGGGCTGGACCGTGAGGAGGATGAAGATAGTGTTGCTACCCCAGTCTGAACAGCGACTGTTAAAAATCCATAGAGCTTCAATTTGTGCAGCTAGCTGAGGCCATTGTTTAAAAATGTCATCCTTGGGTCTCTAGCGCCATCTAGAGGTCAAACGACACCGAATAGCGCCAGCTCACATGTATTGGAAGTCTGAAAAGGATACAGCCTTTTCTTATGTTAGTAGTTATATATATATATATATATATATATTTTAATGTGCTACAAATTTGATAATGCTCTTGGGCTTTGTGTTACTGGCTTTTAAAAGCCGTTCTCTTTTCTGTCTTGAATGAAGTGGGATTAAACTGTCTCCTCTATGTGTGTGTGTTAGCACAGTGATAAAAGTCCATAAAGGTGGATGGATATTTTGCAGTATCTGCAGTGTGCGCTGCAGTGTGCATTGCCGATTTCCTGGCAAATAGCACCCCCTGCTGGTTAATAACATTAGCACTCCAGGCCTAGCAGTTCCCCCAAATTGGTCTATGTTTTTGTATCATCAGTTTTTGTCTAAGTTAAGAAAGTTAGATGACAGGATCAATAAGGCAATCACTGCTTGTAAATAAGTATTTGCCTTCAGTGATAATGGCCAATTTAGCCGAGCTGTGTGAGTGCTGGGAAATAAGGACATTTTATAAAGAAACACATTGTTATTTAAATGCTCAAGCATCAGCTGAATTTGTAGAACTGTGCCAAACACAAAAGACGAGCCATGACAGAAGGACTATTGAAACAGAAATAAACACCAGCCTGCATGATCAAGCCTGAAATCTGATAGTGTTTAAACAACTTAAACCTCGACGTCTGCCGAGGAAAACTGTGAAATGAAGCCCTCTGGACAAACCTGCAGTCTGTTTTTGTCTTCAAAAACATCCAGTTGAAACTTGGGTTTTTGCACCGCACTGCAAAGAGAGAGAAACGGGCATGTTTTATACCTCACACACACAAACTCATCTCACACATCTTTGTCATTCTTTCTCAGGCTTTCTTTCTGTCTGTCACAGGCTTTAATTTAATGTCTGCCTCGTTCTCTGCGTCACTATCTTCCCTATCTCCTTTTGTCTCTTTGTTTCTGTCTTATACGCATTGACACACACACACACACACACACACACACACACACACACACACACACACACAGAGTCTTTGCCGCATTGCAGTAGGTTGTAAATACTCAGTGCCAGCTGAGCTTGAGTGAGCAGCACCAGTGAAATACTGTCTTTGTTTCTCTGTATCTCTCACACCCCGCCTGCTGCCCTTGTGGGGAAAAAAAATGTAAAATTCAAAAAAGGGAGAAAACACTGTCTTTCTGTCTCTTTGTCTCTCTGACACTTGCCCTCATAAAAAGGGACATCAGCGAAAACAAAAACATGGGGGAAAGCATTCCTTCTGTCTGATTCTGCCCATCTGATTAAGTACACTTACAGGGGAAAGAAGGAGAAATTGAATTTCTGACATAAAGACCTTGAAAGGTATCAGCACTGAGACAGATAGCAGAACAAGCACTAAAGATAACGTGCAAGAAGATGATATTTTGTGATAATACTGCCAGATAATCCCCTGAGAATGAAAAAAAAAATTTTCTTTCTGGGGCTATTTTTGCAGTTTGCCTCAAAAGAGCCACCAGGTGTCCTGTTAGCGTTGCACCCCAATGGTTCATGGAGCCATTTACAGATAAACATTGCATTGATGGCTGAAACAGACAAATATGTATGAACATTGGGCTAGCATATTTATATGCATGTGCACATTGTCATGTGATCTTAAAGAGGTATGTTAAAGACTCAGAGGATCAGGCCTTATATCACCGTCATGTACATCATGTATATTTACAATTATATTATTGTTTTACAATATAAATTTTAAATGTATAGTATTTATATAGATTCAAATGATGCATTTTTCATATTTGATTTAAGGGAATTAACCCAATTCAGTTATATGCAAATATGAAGGATGCTGCTTCTCTCTTTTTCCCTTATTTTTTATTTTTTTATTTTTTTTTACAATAGTATTAATATTTGGTTTCATCATTTGGATAAAAAGAGTTGAAGAGGAGTTTGTTTCAGTCTGTTTCTTGTGTGTACAGACAGACCCTGAAGCATAAATACCATCATTACAAATTCAGTTATTTAGTAAGGGTGCACGGTTTTGCACACAGTGCACAAAGTTAAAAATTTCTGCAGCATAACATGAGCGCTTATTGAACCTTGGATATTAGTCGGCCGAAAAACATAACTACTGTGAGGACTCAATTACATTGCTGAATTACATTCTGGATAGTTCTAGATAGTAAAGAATTAGTTAGAAGTAGTACCTGACATGATCAGTCTACTGGACTCCATTTTCTTCCGCAGCATTCTGAAATAAGCAGGAAAAGAAAAAGGAGAAAAAGAAAGGATGATTAAATCAGTCAGAAATCAGCGCAAATAGCACGAGGCTTGTAATAGGCCTACACACAATGAAAAGAGTCTAAAAATACGTCTCATTTTCAGCACTGCTTTCTTGACAGCCTGTTGGTTAGAAACTTGTCTTATATGTGTAAACAAGTAAACCGTATATATGACGTCTTAACGTTCAAACGAAAAATGTAACGAGTTATTTAAAAAATAAGACCTTAGGGTGAGAACAGTAGAGAGACAAAAATAAAAAGTGAGAAATTGTTTACCGTCCATGGAGGCGCGCGGATGCCGAGAAACACTTCTGTGGTGTCGAGAGCGCGCGAGGCAAAGTCTGCACACTGCACGCGCACACATGACAGTGAGCGGCCAATGGCGAACAGGGTCAGGTCGTAAAACGCTTTTACGACCTGTGAGTTGTGCAAAGAGAAAATTGGAATTTGTGGCAGCTGGGTGCAAAAGAGAGCCGCATTTCCAAACAAACAAACACGCGCAGGCAGGGCTCCAGAGAAATCTAAGAAGCAGTTTTAAGAAGGTTTAATCATTATTTATTTAGACCACCGTCATCCGATGACCACCTCTGATACTAGCTGTTATTTAACCCTTAAAAATATAAATGTTGTAAGAAAAAACGAGTCAGCTCCTTTAGGCTACATTACACTTACAGAACAAAACGGAAGGCCCCAGAACCTTCAAATATAGGTATCTTGTAACTAGAATTTTAGCTATGACGACAACAACCTGTCTGGATACACAGTTTATAGTTATGTATTGATGTCGGGTTCGCCGCAACAGGAATATCAGTGTATTTTATTGGAAGATTGGAGTAATTAATAACTACCACAATTTCGGCCCACATGTTAAACTAATGCAGCCCAAACGTCGTAATATTAATAATAATAATTTTGCCTTAATTAAATTTGTTGATTAAATCATTCGTGAAGCGTTTTAAACTGGAATTTTTTTTTTACCCTTCTTCGAAGACGACTACACAAGTGTCTATATATTAGTATTACTGCCCTTCAAAATACTTTGAACTCTGGCTGGACTTCAACCTAATAAATAAAAATAGTTTTAATAGCAACTATAAACTTTTTTGGCGTCAGTTTAGACGTGTGAAGACAGCTTAACTTCTCTACTGAAATATTCATATTCCTGGCTGATATTAAATAGCCCCAAAATATGAGTGGTGCACTAACTTTAAGTAATTGTAATAACAGAGCTGCTGAAAGCATCACGTGTACTTTTGTATTTTTATTTTTTTGTTAAACAACACTAATTTTATTTTTTTAACAAGACAAAACAAACAAAAGTAAAACACTAATTACATTCATGGGAGATCTCCAGACCTCCTTGTGTTGCTGAAAAGTACAATATTAATAGTGTAACATTAATAGTTTAGGCTAATATTGATAGTATAATAGTAATATTATAGCCTACAACGCTTTGTTGCAGAACAGCTCTCATATTTACCCTGATTTTCTGGTTATTTCCTGAAATAAAATAAAGTACATTTTATTAAAAAGTTTATATTGGTATCTATAGCAAATTTAGGCTGGCCTTATGCTATGGATGGATACATTTTATATTTGGTTAATGTGATAAATACTGAATTATTACAGCCTAATTATTCATAAAGTTCAGCGACATCCTCTGTCTGTCCACAGAGAGCTTATAGCAAGGGATAGAAAACATCCAGTCACATTAATCTAGTCATAACGCTCTAGTACATTCATTTTTGGTATGAAATAGTTAGTATTTTACAGAGTGAAGAAACATAGCTTGTACAGTGCGTTTTATTTCTATTTTATTACACTGGAAGTCATCATGGCTAGCACCTGTATATTTGGTGTTTGTGTGTGTGTGTGTGCGCGCGCACCCCCCCCCCCCCACACACACACACACACACTAATAAACTTAATAAATTCTGATTTTAGATTCCACAATTTCTCCTTTTTTTATCTTAAACCTCACACATTCATCTCTTGATTCAGAATTCTGTACATGCGCCTTTATTTCAAATTTTATGTCTAAAACTGGTTGTAATGGTTTTAGACATAAGGTGGACAAAGCTGAACACTGCCTGTTGTTAAGCAGTAATGTCGATATTTCTTTTCTAAATGTGTATTTTGTAGGCATTTTGTTTTCCCTCTCATTTTCTTTCTCATGCTTTAAAATAAATAGCGTCAGATCATTTGGAGCACGTTTCAGCAAAGATAACCCGTTTTTTATTCTATGGACTTTAAGGCTGTGATCATAAACTGCAGGTCGAAATGACTACAGAGGCTTCAATTATTGCGTCACCTTTTATTTTGAAGAGGAAACAGAGCGGAAGTAGCGTTACTATCCCCTTTGACTATTAAATAAGAAACATAACAGGATTAGAAGAGGATTAATTTATTTAATAGGGTGGATGAAATTGATTAGAAACTCGGATCACGGAGAAGCTGTTTGAATATTACTGAGCTGCTTTTTCCTTCATTGTCTTCCTCCCAAATGAAATGTTCCATTACTATTATTATTATTATTATAAATTCTTTCACAGGTCGAGAAAAGGTTATTGCCTGAACAGTTACAGCTTTTAACATGTCACCAGTTGAATACTACAGGTTGGATGTTTACAGCTAGTTTCCCAGACATGGATTAAGTTGTCTCAGACTAAAAGGAAATTTCAGTGACGATGTCCTCTGAAAAAAAGGTTCTTTGTCTAAGACTTAACTCATGTCAGGGAAACTACACGTTAATGTAGTAAAATACTGTGGGGCAAGCATCTGAATGAGATTTTGCCTGTGAAGAAAGCTGACGTCAGAATCTGAGATTTGGACTCAGGTCCACAGTAATAAATATCACACCATAGAATTGCTGCTCGAGTGCAAATAGCTCATGAAAGACAACACCTCCGCCCAGTGGACATAATGAGTAATTACACATGAAGAAGCAGCCCTGTTTTTTGATTTTTTTTGTGTTTATGAGGAATTTAAATCAGCTCGTGTCTTGAAGTTACCTAATTCAGAAATGTTACTTTAACTTATCGAGACCACCTTGATTAATAAAACTTATTTTTTTAATTTATCTATGTTAGTATAAAACAGAATATTCATGTCAGGCCGCAGTAGGCTTACGTGCTTTACCGTCTATATTTTTTTCTTCGTAACATAATAAATGCAAGCACACATCACTTTTCTACATCAATCGTTTGCATGCAGCTCAGCTGGTGAGGCCCTGGACTCTGTTAATGGATCATTTTGAATCTATTTTTACCATACTGAAGAAATGTGATGGGGAGCATGCAGCACTTAGACAGTTGTAATGATTTTAACGTTTCTACGTGCAATCCTATCATCCTAATACATCCGAATTTCTGCAGCACTTTAAATATTATTCTTTTGGAGGCTAATTACATGTAAATGCAGATGGAAGAGTTTCGTTTGTGATAGTTTTATTAAAAGTGCACATTAAATCAGAACTTTGGAGGCATTTACTTAAAAATGTTTTCAGGTTATTAGTATTATTATTATCTTTTTTATATATGTTATCTACATTCAGTGCTGTTTTCGGCTACAGTAATTCTGATGCATTTGTCCGTGTGCTCTGAGTGAAGTTTTGAGATTTAAATGGTTATAATACTTTTTATTCTTGTCCATCAGCTATTAAAATGGATGCATATATTCTTTCTTTTGTCACTCGTCTGTGCTCCAATGCAGGACCAAATTATTTTAATACTAGTCCATAGAAACCAATACCTGTGCCCAGTCAGCACAAAAGGCCTGAATGGTGTTTGCAACTCAGACGGCCATTTCTCAACTTTAAAAATAAGAAGAAGGTTCTGCTCTAGCTGAATAAAATTAAACTACTGCTGATGTTAAAGCTTCCTGTTTTTACCAGTACCGCTACACCGAAGTTGTAGATAACCTAGCCTAAATTAAACGATTACTTCTGAAACAGGAAAAATACACCTCATCAAGACTCACATGCTTTTTGGCAAATCCGTTTTAATTCCCTCCATAATGAAATTTCCCGTGTTTTGTGCTCTCGCTGTCTGTAAAAGACGTGACTGGAGCTGTCTAGTCTCATCTGCAGACAATGACTTTAACATTTAGAAGGACAGTTGAGGCTCTAAGGCAGGAAAGGGTGTCCAATAAAACCATATAGTCACGATGACTGTCTGGGCGAAATTACTTTATGGCACCTCTCTCTGCGTGTCTCTCTGTCTTGAGTTGGGGCGGAAAGTCACGTTTATTCTCCAAATGCATGCTGTTGGTTTATGACCCTGCAGTAGGATGAGCCCTGAGAAGATTATATAGCCGCAATAAATGAAGGAAGCTACGAGGCGCTGCACTGACTTTGACAAAACAAGGAGGCAGAAATGTCTCTCCGTGGGCTGAAACTCCGAACACATACCTGAGAGCAGTGAAACACCTTGACGGTGGAATATAATCATAATGACAAACATAATAAATCGAGTTATTGGCCTATAATCCTGTTTAATGTCAACCATGAATTACTGCCTTTGTTTCCCCCCCTGTAGAATCAGCCGCAGGATAATAATATAGGATAATGCTGTATGTAAGCCTTTTTATTGGGTTGTATTGCGCTATTTAATAAACGACAGCGCAATTTTAACCTTTATGAGTTTTGGGCTACATTGATCAGGGGCTACAAAATATTTTTGCAGTAGTTCTATAGCAGGATATTTTTTAAGTCTACAATGTTGCCATGTGATGCTATAAATATTATTAATATGCCTTTAATATCAAGTTAAAAACAAACAAAAAGAAAAAAAACTGATTTGTGCGGACTAATCCGTGCGTAAAATTACCAAGTCGGCAAAAAGAAGGCGCAAATGAACACCGACGCTGTAATCCATCTTTTATTTTATTTAGAAAAATCACCATGAGCAGCATATTGAACCTATAACCTAAATGACAGGATGAAGGCCTTATTTGATCACACTTCGTCTCACAGTACAGCACAGGCCTGTCGCTGTAGGCTAACATAGCCTGTTGTTCTTCCTCTTCTCTCAAGGAGAATGTGGACAAAAACGGAAAGCACCAAAATACCTTTAAAATCCACACAATGTTCCCGTTGCCGCGGATGTTATACCAGCTTACATTGGAAAATGGAAATCGATTGTGCGTTGTTGTAAAACGTCTTAAGAGGACAGTAGCTGTTTACTGGGAGGAAACAGCGAAACAGAAAATCTAACAATCAAACTGCAGTCACACCATAGCTTAGCCATGACTGGTGTGTGTGTGTGTGTGTGTGTGTGTGTGTGTGTGTGTGTGTGTGTGTGTGTGTGTGTGTGTGTGTGTGTAGGCATGACCATATCTGCATTTCAAACCCACAGTAACAACAAATATACACAGCAACAATGACAACAACAGCAAGGACAACAATACCAACAAATATGCCCCTATAAGGCTACATGCAGAGTTTATAAAAACAAAACAAAGAAGCTTTATTCTGTCTTCAGGAGCAAATTCCTTAAAAGCTCCTTTCTGATTAATAAGGGAGACCAGGATTGGTTGTAACACAGAGAACTTCTCCACTAAGAGCAAAGTGAAACACGTTTCTGTACAGACCTGTCAGGCACCTGAAATACAGCGAGAAGAAGAAGTGGTGTTTTTCTTCCTTTTTTATGTTGCTTATTGTAAATATATAAAATCTCGTAAATTTAGCAAATGCACTGTGGTTACAAGTGTATGACATGTAAAAGGTTGTGATTATACAAAACCTACATCAGTATTTTTAACTATTATGACCCACGCATTTGTGCAGAAACTTCAATGGAGGACCAGGAAAAGACAAGAGCGCCTTTTAAACCCAAACAAGAGGTGGTCCTATTTAAAATGCAGTAGACTCATTTTATTTACAGCCAATAAACCAAAGCCTCAAGTCACAGATAATGTGTTAGACAGAAAATATTCATCTTTAGTCGCTTATTAGCCAGTTAGACAAAGTACAGCTGACCCCGGTCTGAAAAAGCCACTGAAGTGGGACAGATGTGAAAGTATCACATTTAAAACACATTATTACTTTAGCATGATCAATTCACCTTTTAAGTACTTGCGATTTTTAGATTATTCACATGTGTTATCTTGGTGTTTTCAAAGATACATTTGGTTTTGGTTTGTTTTCTAAGGGTAATTGCATTGTTAAAAGAGCATAAAGAGAATAACTCCAGCCTTAGCGAATGTGTCTTTTATCTTTTGGTAATGCCAACCCAACAGTATTAACATGTTTCACGTAAATATGTTAATACTTACATGCATCAGATACAGTCCATTAGCCCGAATCCTGTTTGCTCCCAAAAATATTTCATTTTAATCCCATACAAATATTCTGCAGCTATTTTTCAGGCTATAACAAGCAGGTATTCAGCCATGAGATTACTCATGGCCTTTATCTTTGATAGTTTTCCCTTGTACTTTAGTGCGAGCTTGCACATTAAACATAGTTTTCATGAGGACGATAGTTTTAGCCTTAAATCATAAAACACCATTCCCATTTTTTGTTGAGAGCACAGACAGTTTAAGTATTACGTCTGGAATGTTTCAAGCATTGCCATTTCTGAACATGAGAGATGTGCATCCATATTAAAAACAGATGTGTTTTAAAATGAGTAGTCTTTGATATGAGCTGGTATGTTTGTGATCGGGTTTATTGACCTCCCTGTAAATGTTAACACATCATTATTTACAACTACCCCGGGTTTCAGATGAGCTGTTTTCTTTTTAAAACATGCAAATGGAAGAATTATGCGCCAAAGTACAGATTACCTAACTTTTTTTTTTAAGACATTAATGTGTGTGTTACAGCACATCCCGGTCTCCCCTGCAGAGTTTATCACTGCAGTTTTCAAAAGCAGCCATGTTAGCTCTACAATCCTTTGCTTAGTCACAGCTGATCTTGCCAGTTCATGTTAGAGATGTTGGCCATCTCTGAGCACTGTGTTTCTTTTATCACCACCACCTCTTCACCTATCACAGGAAGAAAACAAAAGCCCCAGCCTCTAAATCCATCATTCATTCATACTCCTCCTCTCCCGAATCATCAGCTTCTTCATCTTCATCCGTCTGTTTTGGAACCAGATTTTGACCTGTCTCTCTGTCAGATTTAAGAGTCCTGCCACCTCCAGGCGCCGATCTCTGGTCAGATACATGTTGTAGAGGAATTCCTTCTCCAGCTCCAGGGTCTGGTGTTTGGTGTAAGGACATCTCTTTTTCCGGGTCGATTTGGCATGGATCCAGCTAGCTGATGGATTTTCTGCAGGAAAAGAGATGAGAGTTGCATAGGTTTTTACTCACACCAAACACCATGTATATTTACTTTCCTCTGGTTTTAAGCATGTCTTTCTGTGTGTGTTGTGAGGAGTTCAAAGGCTGGCATAAGATTCAAAGAAAACATTTTGTGGAGCAAATTTTATGAGCCCACAGTTTTTGGCTCATTAGAAAAAGAAACACTTCTACACCTTTTTTCACATACTCCTCCTGTAATTTACGACAAACCCGTAATTTAACATAATGTGACATAATTTAAAATGTGGCCACATTTGAGGTTTCTGTCCTTTTCGATTTGGAAGGACAGTGAGCTGCTATAAATACAGCAAAGTATACCCAATAAAGATGAGCCAAAACCTCAGTATGAGAGGAGACAGGGCTGAAAAACAACCACAGCCACATTCATGCTCATTTTTTCTGTTTTTTTAAACAGCTGAGTAAGGATATTTTTTAAACATTTAATAGTTTGATAGTCATGCTCTCATAATGCTATTTTGCATTAAAAAAAATTAAAGCACTTAGGATTCTTACATCATTAAATTAACTTTAGATTAGCTAAAATCTCTCATTTTACAAAAAGTAGATCTTTTAATGAAACCCAGATAATTGTTTTGTTTATCCCAAGATAAAATATATTAATGTATCTCTACTACTAATAATAATAATAATAATAAAGCTATGAGTCTGCACTCTGGAGTAAGGGTCCAATAATGTGTTTTAAATGGGATGGCATGCTTTTAGAGCATAGCATGACTATACTGACTATTTTAGGCAAAACTAGCTTGGAGTAGTATTTGCAAAAACGGGCTCGCTAACTCTCCTACTATCAGAAAAACCTTCATGTGCAAGTCAACCTGGGTTTTCATATAGCTATTGACAAATTGTTAAATAACAATATCACCTTAATTATTTTAATGGACAATAAGGTTTTATATTTTACAGTTTACAAGACATTTATAGGCCCATAAAAGTCACACACTCACTTCCACAGTCCTCCCCTCTCTAACACACTCACACTCACACACACACACACACACACACACACACACACCTGTGTATCGCCACTTCTTAAAGCTAATAAACATTCCTGAGTTTAGTGTATCTGTGTTTACCCGGGTCAAGCTGCTGCTGCTGCTGTGGTTTTCTGTCGTCGTCCTCTTTCTTTGGCTCAGGCTTCCTCCCCAGCTCCTCTACAGTCCCAAGCCGCTCCAGGACCACCTCCGCCGGACTGGCGAAGCTGGAATCTTCAGGACTGTCGTGTGACGGGGGTGAACTCTCGGGCTTAATTGTCTCATACCTCGGGCTCGGATTGGAGAGGTCACTCTGTGCTGGGAGACACGCGGGGAAAGTGGCCGAAACCTGCGACAGAGCGGTCTCCGAGGTGGGGCTCGCCCCTTCCCAGCAGCGTACAAACCTGCTGTCCGACGCGGATGCAAGGTGTTCGGCGTGTGTCTGAGTCTGCGGGCCGTAGTAGGGGTGGTGGCTCAGAAGGTGATGTGGATGAAAAAGGCCGGGGATGGACGCACCGGGGGCGGATTGCCGCTGCGGAGAAGAAGACGTAGAAGAAGTGGAAGTGTTTGTCCAAGGAGAAAAGCCATTTAAACTCGACTGTTTGTTGGAAAAATGAGAGAAATCCGGGATGTGTGAGCCGGGGGTCCCCTCCTCCTCCTCTGCTCCCCGGCCTGGCTTTGCGCAGCCAGCCGTCGAACCCTGCAAGCCTCCCGGGATGAAATGTGCACCGTAAGGCTCCTCGGTCTGGAGACCCATCATGGAATAATAATTCGTTAGCGACATGTTTATTTTATTATTTCAATAAAAAGACACTTAAATGCGACTGTAAAACGTTAGATGGGCTGGTATAGTGGCTTACATCCTCCCCTAAAATGGTAGTAATTTTTTCCTGCCCTTACTTTCTCCTCGGCTGCCCATTGGTTACTCTGCGGATCACATGGTTAGACTGTATTTAGCCAGTATAGAAGATAAATCAATTCATTCTTTTGTTTTCAGAAATGTGATAGCACGCCTACTGCAGATGGACCTGAATGTAACAAATATATTTAAAAAACAAAAAACAAAAAAAACTTGGACTCTTTTTAGAGGCTGAATAAAAAGTAGTATTGGGCCGTTCGTATGCCCGTTTGAAGAGAGTGTAGGTGCTTCTGCCTTTTGCACTTATTTAATGCAAAATATGACTTACACTTTATTAGTAATTATGTCATCACAGCCTCAGATTGTAACAGGACTGATTAAAACGGGAGGGGATGGGCTTCGGCTTTCCTTTGTGTGAATCGTGACTCATTTCGAGCTTAGAGTGATTCTCCCTTGAAGTTCATGTTGAATTGCGTGCAGCTTTATTTTGCTGGAACTATTACCCAAGATCAGAAATGGATTTGTATCAGTTCACAAGTTCTGTGCTCAAATTAGTTACTTTTTTCTAATTTTAAAGTGTCGAGTGTTTTATTGTTGCTGTGCTTTTGTTGTTCTCTTACTAAATAAACCAAATCTAAGAAGACCATTTGATTTATCCGTCATTTTAAGCAGTGGAAGGAAAACAGTGTCATAATCTATATATATAGCAGTTCTTGTGCATAAAAGTGAAATTCCAAGTGCCTTTCTTTGTGGCTCTTATATGCTAGGTTAGGCCAGGAACGTTAAACAGTAAGGATTCATTTTGGCCCACTGACGTTTGAGTTCGGAAAAAGTGTGAAAAGCGTGAAAACTGCAAGAACATTTTTTAATATATTGCACTGCTATTTCCAGGGTAATAGTGGTGGCGTTACACAGGAGTGAAAATAGATGGTAATGTAAAATTATCTCTAGATTTAGTCAAGTTGTTGGAATAATAAATAATAATAGTAAATAATACTGTTGGTTAAATACAAAAACTGTACATGTAAAGGTTTGTGTCTTTATAAATCCACAGTGATCAGCAAATGTTATTGTGCATCTAATGACTGCAGGCTCAAGGAATATAAGTAAAAGTTCCTGTTGTCTGGCAGATTTTGTGGGGGAGGGGTTGTGGTATCTTAATTGTTTCAGCTTTTCAAAAATCATAAGGGCCACGTTTTCATCGTGATATTTTAGTTTTATTCATTAATTTTTAAATAAAGGCTGTTTTGTAAAGGTTTTACTTTCTCGCCCTACTTCAGATCTAACTGGTCTTTATGTGGCCCATTCACTAAAATGAGTTTGACACCCTTGGGCTACACCTTGATCGTGCACAGCTAGCGCCATCTTCTGGCTGAATGAGCCAAATCTGATTGAAAGCACTGCAAGGACTCCAAACTTTGCAATTAAAGAAGGTCCAAAGGCTTTCACTAAATTCATTAATTACTACAGCTAATAATATTCAGATAAAATGAGGTTATATGCTTGGAATATAACGTCTTGAAAATAAATAGACACTTTGAGAGTCACTTCCAGCAGGATGAAGAGAGGTATGTGAGAAAAACAGTCCTCCATGTTATACAAAATATCCCAGCAATCATTTATAAATCACTGCAGAAGTGATTTTAAGACCTGAAAATCTTGTTTCTTAAGTGGTTTTATGAAAATACTGACATGGAGAAACACATGAATCAGAATTTATGATTTAATGACTTCAAACCTCATTCGGACCAGAGAGACTTCTCAATGCCTGAATGAAATTCAGGGTATCTTACTCTAGGTGGCAGTGTAATAACGGCTCCTCTGCTAATGGGCGGGGGTAGGGGGGGGGGGTCTGAGGATGCTGTAAAACAATGGAGAGTGTTTGCTGTGTAAAAATTAAAAGTCACTCAAGCTGCTCTTTAAATTTATATGACAGATTGTAAGATGTGATGGGACAATGTTGGCACCGTTTCCCACGATGCATTTCCCTAAACTGATGCCAAGACGTTTTAGAGATGAGTATTAAGAAAAACAATTAGTGAAGTGTTGTTATTACTATCAGGCCATATTTTACATGATTACTGCCCTGGTTTGTCATTCATCATCTTTTTATTTACTTGTGTTCCCCATATTGGTAACACTTTGCTTGTGCTTCTGCAAACAACTATATGTTGTGTCTTATAAACATTATAATGGACACTAAATGCAAAATACCTCATTCAAGTGTCTCTGTTAGTAGATTCGGAGTAATTGCTAATATATTTCTACACACACTCTTTGTATTATCATGGTTTTAATTCTTTGAATAAAGCAGAATTGTACATTTTAGTCAGTGTTAGAATATTACTATATTAAAAATAATTTGACACAGGACAACTAACTAAAAGATGAGCCTGGTACCAAAATGTATCTTCATATGATCTTTCATATGCTATAACTTGTTTCACCAGCCATATATCTCAAATGCATCTTTTCAAGTTTCCTCCATCAGATAAAACATCCTAGGCACCAATACCTATTTCTATATCTTGCTCATAGACATTAAATTTTTTATTTTTCCTGTTGGAGCTATGATATAGTCTATGATAATGATGCTCAAAATTGCTTAAAAATAGAAAAAAATGAAATTTTGGCTTTTGATTCGGACACTTGGTGAGTAGGTTAAACTGACTTCATTGTACTTAGGGACAGAGTTTAAATGTTTTTCTTTATCTTTTTCTGTTAATCTATGAAAAATTCCTGTATTGAAATTTTGAAGGCTCCAAAATGTTGGAAAAATAAGACAAAAAAAAGTGCCAAATTTCAACCATATGTACTTTGAGGTCCTGTGGAAAATCTTCCTTATTTAAAGGTAATATACTGCATGGGTTGATTAAATACGCACCAACTTCATTCCACATTTAAAAAAAAATTGAAATGTTGATTTTGAAGGTTTCCAGTAGGAACTTTTTTCAGAATTGTTTGATTTTTTCTTTAATGAAATGACTGACTATTAAAGCCCCTGCAAGTCTACTTCTGCACTCCTTTCATTTTCAATATTATGTAACTAAAAGTTTGCAACAACTACTAGTACGACAGCATCAAGTTCTTGCAAAGGTAAAACACCCCCAAAAATAGTTTTATTGGGGGTAGCTAGCTTTAATGTCTTTATTTCCAGCCAGAAACGCAATCTCTCCTTTGTCTTTCTTTAGACATCACTCACAAATACACACCCGTTTGCAGTCCCACTCACACACAGATGAGGTGAATGTTTGAGACAAACAAAGCGAGAGGCAGCAGACTGTCTGTATTGCCCCAATAAAAGTCACGAGTTGAGGAAATGGTGGTTTGTGGCTGTGTGGTTTGTTGGGATTTGTTTGCGGTTCAAGGTTCATTAGCAGCCTTGGACTCACTGGGTGTTTCTGCTGTCTGGTCCCATGTTGTTCAGACTCAGCACGCCAAGGTGTAACAGAACAAAGAACAGAAGTCTGAGAAGTTCTTCTTTGCAGATTTTCTTTAATGCAGTACTTCTTCTCTTTGCTGTCGAATGTTAAATTTTATAGTATTTTAGACTGCCTTACATTTCAGTTACAACAGGCGTTTTTAAAATTCAATTAAATCCATTGTCCAGTATGGTTGTTGAGCTCCTTTTTCTGAGTACAGGGTTTTTTCAGAGCTTGATAGAACATCATCCTCTTCTATTACTCCTTAGCCATAGAATAACCTTCAGGAAATACTAACACTAAATAATTTTGGTTTCTCTGGAGTTCAAATCTCAAACTTCTGTGACTGAACAATGACATTTGCATTCCTAAGTTAGATGTTGTGTTACTTGCCTTGATGTTATTTATTTCTGTTCACTGCTTTTGTTATACACTGAAAAATTCAATTTTTAATGAAGTAATTTTCTGTAATATTTTTAACCAGTGATTCTTTTAATTTGAACATTTACAGAATATTTAAATATACTTAACACTGTTTTACACATTTTGTGACCTTGTAATATTGTTCATCCTTGGCCAGGTCTCCCATAAACAACAGATGTTGGAAACTTTAAAGCTATAAAATTAAGTCATTAAACTGTCACAAATCAACATCTAGGTTGTCACAACTCCCACTAAACCCATTTCAAAAGAAACAAGTCTGTGTTACTGTAAACAGTCCTGTCACAAGGGTATTTAATAATATTTCATTACATTTTACATTTAAGAATATATACGCGACATTAAACGAGGAATTAGACATTAGACAATGTGTCAGTGGTAATGATATTCTTTTTAATGTTTAATCAACAACAGTTTCCTCATAGTCCTCATATTCATCATCCTTAAACGAGTACATAAAGGAAAACCGGGAATATAACTGCACTTCTGTTGATTTTGCTGATTAGAGGAGAAATAGCAAAGAGGCAAACATCAAACGTTATGCAAAGATGATTGTTTAGACTCATATTCATTTGGTTTTATATTCAGCTTCAGTATACTGAGGTACTGACTACCATTTTGCCTAAACTGAAGTTATCAGCATTAAGCAGGACATTTTTTATGAATGCATACACATTAACATCATGATAAACACCAACTTAAAGAAAATAACATCAAAATCCAATATACATATTTTTAAAAAGATATTAACAGAAAACTCAAAACATATATTTTGTTTTGTTTTGCTTGTTTCAAATGAAAATGGATAAAACTTCATGCTTGCTCACATGGCCTCGTGTTCAAAGGACATGGCCTGAGGCAGAGAGAGCATTAATGGCTTTGCAGTGAAACCACATGAGTTGAAGCTGGAGTTAAGAGAAGCATTCCAAAAGGTTTTCTCAATGGCAAACATAATAAAATCTGTGTTGGTACAAGAGAAACCCACCATGAACTCTGGGTCTTCCTTTAGCTGCTTATAGGTGTCCAAAGGTTGCAGATGATTGTCTTTTAGTTCTTCTTCCTCACCAGTTCAGAACAGGTAGCCACAGTCTCCTGATTCTTCTCTTCATTCTGCTGTTCTTTAACCAGATGTTCACCTGAAAACAAAAAGATAGCACACTGTTTCGTTGTTTTAAAATGATGTTTTCTTCGCAATGTACTGAAATAGAATTAATTTAAAAACATGAGCATACTGAGACATATTTCAATATGTCACCATTCTACACACACACACATCTAACAAAGGTTCCCTATTTTATCTGCACTATTTTCATTGCTTTTGTCCTTTTAATTCCTGGAATATCAATACATGTCAAATATATATATTGATTTGGCTAATTTCAACTCTGGATATATTGGTTATCATTAGTTTCTCATTGTGAAGGCTACAAAATATTCCCTGCAGCTGAACATTTAATAGTAACAGGACAGCCCATTATTGGTAATCATGAAGTCACACAGCTTTTTGCACTTTGCAAAGTTGGTAATTACAAGATCAACAATTAGAATAGGTGTCTTTTTGTTTTCATTTAGTACATTAACTGATTAATCATCATATTGGATAATATTCCATTGTATTTGACATATACTGATATGAGTCTTAATAACATCCAGATCGTATGGTTAATAAAGGTCAGTCTTTTTGCAGGTACTCCGCAGATTTAAAATCTATCTTTAAAAGATAAAAACAGTAATAAAAAATATTATAAGTTTATAGTGATAATTGAATCTGTAGCGCTTTACTCGTGCGCGTCACGTATAGTTGTGTTTTGTTTGTATCTAACAGAATCCTGAACACAAAATAAAAGTAAAAAATTCCAGGTTGAATTTCACAAGTTGAACAAAACCTCATGGGTGGAGAGCATTCATCATCACGCCACTCTTAACACAAATCTTTGCCAAGATGTGTGTTAATTACATGCAGCTGCACAGCACATACGAGTCCTTCAGCCAGAACAGTGTCCAGAAAAGACTTCACAATAACGAAGCAATACACATCATATAGTAGCTACTCGAATTTCACTTAAACGTAAGTTGCAGTCCAGTAAGCTGCTGACAAAGATGGCATATTTGCGCCTAAAGTCATTCTTGGAATTTTTTTTAATTTTGCAGTGAAAATTGGGAAAAGTGAAGAGTAGAAATGCTATTAAATTGCATTGAAATAAACTATCAAATCCAGTCATGTGACCGTTAATCTAGAAACCCTTGTCTGATGTGGAGATCGTTTTATACATTCTCTTACTATAATTACGCCATGACTTCAACTTCCTCTTACAGTGACTGCCGTTTACACTGTGGCCTTCTCTCCGGTGCAGTCTCCCGGCCCTCTGATATGGCTCTGACCCCGCCCTCCTCTCGTATCTCCCATGCAGTGACAACTCCTGCACTCGGGCTGTTTCATTTCTTTCTCGTGTTGGTTCCCAGGTGTAAATTTAGTTCTAGGAATCAGTCATCGATGTGCCTACATCCGTCTGATCGAAACCATCTTCTGTTGGATTAGCGAGGAAAAATTTCGGAACATCATGTGTCCTTTGGAGAAATCCTTGGATCTAACGTCTTTGCTTAAAAATGGGTTTGACGCGGGCACTGTAAACCAAGATACTCGTGATAAGCAGCTTCCCCGGCAGCTTGAAGAGAGGATGGGAACAGATCCTCCTCCAGCCCAATTTGATGTAGAGTGAGCTGGATCAGTAAATGCTTAATACTGTACTGGAGACAATACACTTGTTTTGCACTAAAAAGTTGAACAAAGAGGTCCAAAGAAAGACATTCCATACCGCACTCCCTTGAAAAAATCATGTCACGGAGCACGTTTTTGTAAGCAAAAACAATATTATTTTACCTCTTTATCAGCAAAAATATAGAAATAGAAGGCATAATTTTGGAAATTCACCTATTAGGCCAAAATGGACAAATGGCGCCTGCTCCCAGTGTTTGACACCTTTGCAGTTGTTTCTTACACAGGAGTTACAATTAAAATGAACTTGTAGTTTGAGTCTCTCTACACTGAAAAAAATGCAATAGGGTGGTTGTTGAATTTGCATAGAATTACTTCATATATCCAGCATGACTAATTTAAATTTCACATCTAAACATATTTTTGTCTTTTAATTTTCACATATTCTTTAAGAATATTCATTCTTTTAGAACAAATCATGTTGAAAAGAAACAAGTTAGTCGTGTTTTATCCTCAAGCTCCGCCCCCTGGAAAGGAAAAATCGGCTGCACTGTCCGCCATTTTTGTCTCTCGCTTTGGGAAATCTACTACCATCTGGAGTTTTACACTTGAAGGTAAATAAGATTTTAAAGCTAACACACCAGTGAGAAAGAGTGTAGACCCTTTATATATGTGGACTTTTACTGGGGTGTTGTTATTTTACAGGTATGTGGGCTGTTTATCGAAAACCATGAAAGGCTAATGTTAGGCTCCAGTTAGCTAATGGTAACCGAAATTATGCAATAAGCAAATTAGTAATTAACATATATAATGTGAGTTAATATTGTTTGTATATTCTTTCAGTCTAAATTATCAGACTATTACAAACTTGCATCGGTGTCTGTAGTAAGTGGTGGTACCTGCAGTGTCTTAACCATTAAACAAGCTAATGTAGGGCCGGGATATGACTAGTTTGTTGAAACATGTCTGCTGCCAATGTGACTGCTCACACACGGTAACATTACCAGCACATAGCCACAGCCGCTATAAACATGCTGAAAGGTCAATCTAGCTTCTGTAGTCAGCAGCTGGAAGACTCAACACAGACCCAAGATTCAGTGTAACGGTTATCTAAATGTTGTGTGTCCTGTTTGTAAGCCCAGAAAAAGAAATTAAATAAAATGACGACCTTGAGCTTCAAGCTAATGTAAGCGTAATGCTATAGCATAAAGCGACTAATGCAATGATGAGGTTGTTAAATTAGTAAAAATACAGTAAATATATCCAACATGAATCATTTATATTTTTGGTCTAAACATAATTAAGTCTCACGCCTTTCACTTGTTTTAGAAGGATGTTCAGTCTTTTAAAACCAGTCATATCAAAATAGCAGAAAATAGTTATGTTTTCTGTTGAAACTCCACCCCCCAGGGTGTGTTCTGCGAGGGAAAATTCACTGTGGCGGTCCGCCATTTTTTGTCTTCGCTTAGTTTACGTTTGGTGCTGAGCTTTACTTTGTCGAGGTAAACTGAAAACTACATGTTTGAGAGGAAACGAAGAGAACATCCATTAGATGGGGAAGTTTTTCTCATGAATTGCTGTTGAGCAACATAATGGAAAAAACAAGTCATTCCTTAAATTAACTAACGATAATGCTAGCTTAAGCTGCGGGACAATATTATGTGCATTAGCTTTTTTTCAGTGTGTGCCCAGTCACATTCGCTTGTTTTTTCTCAGTGAATACAGACTAACAAACTTGTGTCCATTTAGTTAACTGGTTGTACCTAAAATGTTTTAGTTAAACAGTTAAATAAGCTAGTTTGCCATGGGGTGGGCTCTGTGTGTGTGTGTTCGGGGGGAGGGGGGGTGTCTTCACTAAAGTCGGTTTATTTAGGGCATGACACCTATGCAGTACTCATTAGGAGAGGAAGTGCATGACGTGGGGCTTTATTTCATGTTCTGGGGCAGTGAATGTAATGTACTGATAACATGTTAAAGACACACAAAAACCCAACAAATTATTTTAACTGATTTATAGAGAGACTGAGAGGAGGGCTTAAAGAGATAAAAATAATGACGATAGAAATATGTTAAATTTATTTTTTCTGTATCGATATATGGTGCTTATCCCTGCTGAAGGGCAGATTGGTGTTGCTTCAGAACAATTCTCTAGCGCTGTTACGTAGAGGTGTTACAGTTAAGGTTTTAATAACATTATTTTATTTACTAGTGAAGATTTGCATATGTTATCTCACATTCTGTAAGGTAAATTTTCTGGAAAGGTCAAATTAACTAATTTAACTAAGTATTAATGAAAGACCTTGATGTGTATATGACAATAATAGATGTAGTTTCTGGGTCATTTGGCAGAACTGCAAAATGGCCAGAAGGAGGCAACTGCTGTGGTTGCAAACAGGCTTTGGGTGGTATGGAAGTAAGGGCAACTATGGAACTGCTCAGCAACATGGGACCCATAGCTAATAAATAGTAATATGACAAAAAATAACAACTTTGTGTGGATGTAACCTTGTGAGATTTGAGATTTTGACAGCATTTTTATGTGACAACTTCTCTTTTTAGATAAATGCAGAGTTTAAGCGCATTACCACCATGCCACTGCAGTCCAGATTACTCTCGCAGATAGATGTGCTATCTGACAAACTAATAAAGGTCTTCAAAAGGCGAGGAGGACAAATAGGAAGAAGACTTCAGAACATTCTGGAGCCCACGGCCCAGGTAAGAAAAAAATTAACTTGTGTATACACTTTAGGGAAAATAATAATTTTAACAAAATGCTGCTTGTCACTCTATGCCAGGAGTATGTTGAAAATCACCTGGGATTTTCACAATTTACCATGGGTGCGTTTTTTTTTTTCTTCTTTTACCTGCATTAGAACTATGTGTGGAGTTCATAGTTGAACACCTCTCTATGCTCTGACAGTATTCTGCTTCTTTGCGTGGAGATTTCACTTCAGAAATGCATTACATTTTTGAGCATTCTGAGGACTCAAATCACATGCTGTAATGAATCCATTTTTGTTCACCTAATGTGTTAATGTTAACATTTTTTGGAATAGTGACACAGATTAAAATAAGATTTGGTATAATGTTCTTTGACCAGTGTTCTGTTTAATTAAATTTTGGAATTCTGCATTTTCTAGGCCACAGATGAAGCCATTATCCAACGATCTAATAAGGAAACAACCATGGGAATTTACATCATAAAGTCAAGAGATGCCAATGGCAGCCCTGAGGACATCGGGATAGTCCTTGAAGGCCAGAGAGTATGGCAGGATTTGGATAACTATACCCTAGCAGCTGCAATGCTGTTTGGACTAATGTACACTTTGAACCTCACCTACCCACTGGAAAAGTATACCTTCGAGGTATTATAGAAACTGGTTATGGAGCTCAAAAGGAACAGCCTTTCAAAGAAGGCCCAGGTTTTCAGGACCAGACTGTACGATTGAACAGTTTTCCAGTTATGATGTGGGAACAACATGTTTACCTCTTCGAATATGTACCATCCTTTCTTTTAAGCCAGCACTGGTAAAGTTGCAGTACATAGTGAAACTTATTTTTCTGGCACTTTTCAACTTGGGGCCTTTATTACTGCAGTTTTCACTTTTCAAGCCATGGCTCTTTTAAAAAAAATTCAAACTTTGAATGTCCATTTTTCTCAATGGAAATGGTGCCTTGCACCCATTTCACCAGTTTGCAATTTTTTTCCCAAGGTGCACCACTACAAACAGATTGCATCGTCTAGTATTAGTGATTGTGATGTTTAGTGATAGAAGCAAGCCAATACTAATCAGTTTAGGTCTCTTGGTTTTGTGCCTGTGGGTTATAATGTTATTTTAAGTCTCTTCTTTGTGTCATTTTAATAATTACACCCCTGTTGCCATATTACCTTATGGCTCTTACATTTAAAAAACTATTTTTTACATAAGCGCGATGTCATAAGGCCCCACAATGTTGAATTCAGCTTACAGAAGATAACTTTGAGGAATGTTGTGGAATGTTTTTCAAGAGATGCATTGTACAAATATGACTCATGTATATTTTGGAAGCCTGAATTGAAAGTCCATTGTTACAACTGTGTAGTATTTTCAAAAATACAGGTCATTGTTCAAAAATGTTTTGCTTATTTCTTTGATTGAAGAGAAAGTGTACAGTACATACAGTAAGATCAGCATTAATTTAGTTTTATTTATTGAACACTCAATTATATATTAGATTATATATTATATATTAGAAATTTGTTATAAAATAAAATAAGCTTACCATAAAATAATCTTGTCAATATAACACATAGTAGTCCAATACAATTAACACAAAGTTCATGTCTGATAAACGTGGTTTCTATAAATATTTGACCGGAATGAAAAACATAACGACAACATAACAAAGTCATGTTCATGTTACCAGAAAAATGTGTGCAGGTATAACATAAAAAAACTAAGGTTAACCAAACATAACTTAATTTCGTGCAACCGATTACAATAATTTTTTTACGTTTATCCCACTGATTATTTTTTTCAGTGTAGGATGTTAAAACACCTTCAAAGATAAAACTATGAAATAAAACAGAATAAAAACATTGTATTTGCATGTGCTCATTACCCTCAAGACCACAGTCAATGGCCCTCAGAAAGGAAAAGCTAGCGTTTGACCTTGAGTCTCTTTAAACTTGGTCTTCTGAGTATAATTAAGTAATCCTACAGGATGGGCTGGATGTTTTTACACTGAAGCCACATCAAATAAGGCCTAATAAACACCATGTAAGTGAATGTCATAAGAAAAATAAGGAATTCTAAACTTTTAATTCCACACCTGATGTCCAAAACAAATTTGAATTTTCCGTGGAAAAGAACTAAATAACAAATCTTACTAACACAGATGAGAATATATAGTGGAAAAAACACCTGACTGTAGGTCTTTGATCTACCTGCAATAAGTTCCAGCCCTCTTTTGGACCCTAAAAGAACAATCAAGAATGGTTTATTAGATTGTTTTTAATGGATGAAAAATTATCAATTACCAATAATCAGTAGTAGTAATAATATTAGCAGTAGGAGCAGTCTCACAGTATAGTCACACAGTGGAAGTAGCAACTTATGAAATATGCTTTTTTTTTTCCAACTGATGGATGTCTTTTTAAATAGTGAGGAGTAAGTTCAACCCATTCTGCCTATTGTAAAAACAGTATGAGGTGACAAGTTATTGCCTAATAAATATACAGAATGTGTCTAATCACTTTCATTGAGCATTCACTTATTATGAGAACATCTCACTATGTGCCTTCAGTGAAAACATGACCAGATTTTTCTTTTTAATGGTCTCACTGTAGTAACTGCTTAAAATGTATATAATTTTGACATTTAGATTAGCTGACGGGCATTGATTAGAAAAGCCTTGTTTATGGAAAGTGACAATAATACATGGTTCACATCTTCAAAATACTTTACATTGTGAGCATTTGTGTTGCTTCCACATGATAAAAGTATAGCAAATATCCCTTATATTTCCTGAATACTTTCCTAACTAAAGCATACACTGTCAAAAAATGTAGATCTGTAAGTCATTTTGCAAAAGCATACATATTCATATCAAAATAAGCAACTTATGATGCCTCCACTTCATTGCCTCAAACAATATTGAAATTCACAAGGACAAAAGCTGGTCCTTCTGTAGAAGCATGGAAAAATCCCTGGACTAAACAACTGCCAAATCATGAAAGTATCGCACAAACAAATCCACCACCACTCTCTTGTTTCTAACCTTGGCCTGCTGCCTTAATCAGCTGAGGTTCAATACATCTGCAGCTGTTGTAGGAGAAGACAGAAGGCATTATAGACAGCAAGTGAGGAAACTGCACCAGAGGTGTTGTTTACTGATTGGCTGATCTTTTTGTGAAGGCTGCTCTTCAAAAGGCCTCTTATATGAGGCATAAATTGTGACTAGCTTTGCAATGCAATAGTACAGTCCGGAGAAATAGCTATATTATAAATATAAGATGTGTAAATGTAGTTACTATTATGTTGACAGGCCTGCTTTGAAAAAACTTTTCTGATCAGTTTTGGATGGTTTGTGATTATGATGTGTACAGATCAGTTACTTTGCTGGTGAATTGACCGGGTTCAGTGGTAACCAAACTAAATTAGCATGAAGTACTTTTGTGCAAAACAAATGTAGAGCAAGCTGATGCAAGTCTTTAAATGAGGCAAAAACATCCTTGATGACACAAACCACAAAGGACTGGTGCATTTTAATTTAATTTATCAAATAAATATATCCAGTGAAAATGATGCCCACTGCTCACCATTTAACCATATGGAACACAATATGCTTTGACATTTTTCACTTTGTACAATGTGCGTATATTAAACGGTAGTTACTGTAGCCCCTGTGGACGTCTAGGACACACGTGATAATGTCTGGCATGCAGAATAGGCTTCTTTAACACCTTCTCATCGCAGAGTGCCAAATACCAATGTTGGTTCTAAATGGCAGCTTACAGTGGTCATGGTCGTTACCTTTGGTAGTGCGTATGTTTTAGTAAAATTAATATAAGGCTGTGTATTTTTAGTAATCTTGTTCGAAAAATGTAGTTACTCTAAACTGCGGTAAGAGAGAAAAAAATAGAAAAAAATTATGTTAGGGTGTGAAACGGCAGTTGTAAAAACAAACAAACAAAAACACCACAGAGAATGAATGAAACTTATAGTTCACTAAAAACATGTGTTGTTTGTCCTCCATCGATTAACTAACCAGATTTTCATGTAGAATCCACCCACGCCAGGAAAATAATATCTTGTAAATTCTGTATCTCCTAAATATCCGTAAATGTATTATTATTAGTAGTAGCAGTAGTATTGTGAAATATCGCGCAATTAATATGTTGTAATATGTGTATATGTGTTTAGGACAGTGTGTTTAGGACAGTGTATTTAATATTTTGTGTTTTGATATATTGCGACATAAAGCACGGAACATTTTGGCCTCGCACTTCATTCAGCGAAACAGATGCCCAAAGCTAAAGCAATACATAAATAAACATAGGCTATATTAAAATAAAATAAAAATGATGCGGGTAGATACATTATTAAGGCAGTTTAGTGAGGGTCAAACAGTCGAAACACTAAATGTAAATAAAACCAGAAAAAGTATAAGAGACGAAATTAATCAACATGTTGCCTAATGCCCTAATCAGTAAAGTATGAAATCCTACAGTTAGAAAGGTAGGCGGAGTGGCGTCATCCAGAACAAATATACGGGCTCTGCGTTGGACATTGTCCGTAAAGCAGGTCTTTATGTTTTTTAGTTACACACACTGACTACCGAGTCCAAAAAACGATCTATCCCCACCACACTCGCTTCGAAATATTCGCCTTCTTCTTGTCACGTTTCGCTAATTGAGGGGAAAACAAACGTGCAGGGGGCCCCTCATCCTACCTGACGTGCACCCGAATCAACGTCGCCTGTTCAAAGTCGATTGTAGCGCAGCTTTTAATGCAAATAAGGACTTTAAATGAATGAAGTTGGAGAGGAAAGATCTGATAATAACATTTAAAAAATTTCTCGTTTTCGTAAATTGTTTTTGTCGAGTTTTACTTTTTTGTTACATTGTTTTTGTATTTTTAGATGCATACGCAGAATCTGACGTTATCAACAATTACCCAGGCGATGAAATAACTGTTAAAAAAGCTGTTTCACACATTTTTTTCTAATTCTCTTTAACATAAAAACATCTCTTCTCTACCTTCATCTAAATAGAGGACAGAAAGATTAGTCTAATTAAAAACTCAATTAAATGCGCGTTTTATTGTACTTTGTCTAAAATTGTCAAACACGAGTGATTATTGTTTGGTGACATCCAGCTGTCCCGCGTAAATTAGCGTGTGTGTACTCTATGCAAGTAGGGCACTGGAGAGTTGGAAAAGTCCCTGTTGCTCATTTTCATTCAGTGTTTAATTTATTACAGGTTAATGAAACGGAAATAATATCAGCATCAGGATTACTCATCAGCTATAATATATACAGCACAGGCCTATCTTTGTGTGTGTGTGTGTGTGTGTGTGTGTGTAGGAGTGATTGTGTGTGTGTGTGTGTAGGAGTGATTGTGTGTGTGTGTGTAGGAGTGATTGTGTGTGAGAGAGAAAAGAGGCAGAATTTTATTAGGCCCATAACTCTTAAGACTCCAGAGGAAGCTGGAAGCATAAAAGATGAAGGCCAAATCTCTGCACACTGCAGCCAAATCTGAAACAGCTCGGCTGAAAGCTGAGAAATAAATATTGGTGAGATATCACAACTTCACATTTCCTGCGATGGGATAACAGTGAGACACCACGGGAACTTGTGATTAAGATGCTGAGCTGGAACCCAAATGGTTTCTTCTTTTTTCTTTCTTTCTTTCAAGCCACTTTCATTTACTAAAGGTTTATATTAAAAAGAAGGGAAAAAAACATAATTTAGACCTATAATGGAGGCTAAATGTACACATATGCGATTTGTTCAGTTGTTTAGTTTAACACCTAGGCGTATACATATTCTCAGTCCTACTGGTGGGTTTAAAGTCCACATCATACAGTAAAACTGCGACATCTAATGGCAAGAGTTGGAATTACAATTTAAAGTTAGCCTGCAGCTTTGTCGGCCTTCAAGGTACAGATGCTGACAACAAACTGGGGAACTACAAGAAAAAGGCTTGACTGGCACTGAGTTGAATGTTTTACACCTGTAGTGTTGTTATGGAAGAAAGTAATGTCTTATTACACAGCTGAAATAACTGTTCAGTTTTATGCTTTTGGAAACATGGCATGATGCAAGAATTTCAAAAGAAAATACTCTCCAGTGCTTTAGTATTATTATTTTTTAGCTTAGATGGTTCTCCTAACTTGACAAAGACGAGAGAAAAGGCTATTAGAGCTGAAGCTGTTATTTAAAAATGGAGACAAAGCACCAAATACAACTCCAGTTTTTTTCTGACGTTCTTGGTTACACTACTAAATTGACCTCCAAGTTACAGCAGTAAAGATGCCCCAAGGGGCCCATGTATATGTCATCCTCTCATAAGCAGCCAGCTGAGCCACTGTTTTAGCCCATTCATCCTATTTCTCCAGCGAGTAGTATCCGTAAAAGCCCAAACAATCCATCTTCTTTCAAAGAAGAAATCAAAGTCCAAAAGAAAAAAAAGAGCGAGCTTTGTAGAAATCTGAAACCTCTTTTTGAAGACTCCAAACATAATCTTTCAGGTACCATTAGACCAACATCTGAGTGTGTACAATACATTCCCCTGGTTCTGGTTCCCATTATAAAATTGTGTAGTCCATCTCCTTATATTATGATTATTACCTCTCAAAATAATTTACACATATGCATATATTTGTATCGTACTATATGTTGATGATACCCACATAAAGGCAACCTGCAGATATTTGTGCTGGTCCTATAAGTCCTCTGGTTTTTCCGCTGAGTTATCAGTTAGTTAACAGAGCAGACTTCTAAAGCGAGAATGGCTCCTTTGATTCACATTGATTTATTTATTTATTCACCTATTCATTCATTTGTTTTGCAGTAGCATCAAATTAATTGATAGATATGTATGTTTTTCTCTGACAAACCACATTATATGTTAACCTTGAAATGCACAAGTGGGTCAGAAAAAACCCCGCAGCCTTACCATAGTTGCATATGTCAGAAAGAAAGCTGCTGTACATCTGAGCGCAATGTATCACAACAAAATGGTGGATGAAAATACCAGAAAGGTGAAAAAACACAATTAATCACATTCTACAACAAGACCAAAGGAGGTGTAGATACTATGGACCAGATGGCTGGAAGCTACACCTGCAGGTATGGAAATGGTCTGGAAGGAAAGCCAGTGTTAAGTGAAAAGCAATAGATGCTACTTTGAAACACTAGCAGCTCAGAAAACTATCAAGAAAGTGTTCACATCCATGACTTCATGAAAGTACACCAGCATATCCTATACAAGCCATATACATGTTAAACTTGTGTTTTTAATGTAATTTTCAATTATTGTGGACCAATCTGCCTTTCTTGTTTTCATTAGTCCTGTTTTTTTTTTAAAAAAAATTTAAAAGATTGTTTAATAACGTTAGATAAAAAATAAATTTCACAAAATGAAACGAAAAAGACTACACCGCACAGGACTCTGGGAAATGGGTCAGCCCAGCCACGTCACATACGTTCCGTTACGTCTCAACACCGCGCCAAACTCTCTTTCTGGTTGGCAGTTGAAATGTCAGTTTAGGTAGCATTAGCAGACAAGATGTGCTTGTTTCTGCGTGAACTTTACTGAATGGTCAGTGAACAGAAACACCCAGACATCGAGTAAATGTAAGTTTCCTCTGCGAATACGTATTAATTTGAAAAGACCACGTAAAGATGAATATTATTATCACAGCGTGCCTGCTGCTGATGTCGGCACCAGTATGTTGTTATTATAGAAGCTAGCTTAGTACATCAGTTTACGTACTTTCTTGATCAGAGTTCTGTATATGCCCCAAAAACTAGAGGTCATGCTAAAGCTTAGTTTTCTAAGGCTCTTCTTTCTTCTGAGTATTTAGGTTACCGTGGCTGATTTGCAGCAGTGAAAATGAGCAGCTAATACTAGCCATAACTACCTTACGTTAGCAGGAATACAGCAAGTTATATCATTGTTTGCTGCTGCTGTTAATAGGAAATATCTTCTTTAAATAGCTAGGAAATACCAGTTATAAATCTCTGCAGCATCATTAGCGGTTATGTCTTGTGACCGCCCAGGGACTTGACTCCCAACTCTTAAAGCTAGGTCAGCTAGCAAGCTAGGTACTCAGCGGAAATACAGCACAGTTGGAGCTTTATGCATGTTGCTGCGCATTTTTGGAAACTACAAACTGTTTCCAGTTTCAGAAATATTTGTAGCTGGAATAACAGCGGTGACATTAGCCGTGGCTAGACTCATCTCATGATAGGGTCTGGCCATTTTAAAGTGAAGAGGATGGAACTTTAATCAACTGCTATGCATTACATTTAACCAGTGAAATTCTGAAAATTGAAATAAGAAAGTGAAAAGTGATATATTTAGCCACCTTGTTGCATGTATAAGGAGCCATAGGGAGAGATTATGTTCGTAGATCCATTGCAACAAGAGTTGCCATTGTGTGTGATTTTGTAGGCAGCTTCCTAAATCCTGTTATGATGTAAGTGCATAAATGTCTAGGTCAGGCTCAAACGTGGAGTTTAACATCAAAAGTTGTGTAACTGTTGCAGCAAAGACCGTGTGCTTTGTTTACCTGTAACGTGTTGTTTGTGTGTTTCTTAGTGAACCAAAGAAATCAAAGCAAAGACTTGTGTAGTTTCAAAAACATGGGGGCCCTAATATCTCGATGGAAGGTAAGTGAGTGATAGAAAACATGTTTGAATACAAGAAAATGAAACAGAGAAAAACTCAAAACCAGATTTTGAATAAAAATATGATGAGAAATTTTCTTGGTTATGATAAATCATAGAGTGACTGGTATTTAAAAAGTTGATTGTATTGGATTGAATCCAAGTGATTATTTTGAAGCTAAGTTCACTGAAATGAACCACATGCACTGAATTTCCAGGCAAATGCCTAACCTCAATCCATAAAACCCCCAAAAATCACTAGTCATACTCCAACTATGCATGCACAGCGTTTTAAGTGACTTGTTGTCAACCTTACATTCAAAATAACTTAACTGACTCATTTCTAAATACATATATATATATATATATATATATATATATATATATATATATATATATATATATATATATGTGTATGTATTTTAATATTTGCCAATCTCGTTATTTTTACTTCACAAGCCTTGAATAATTAAATAAAATGCTAATTCTGGATGCTGATTCTCAGTAAAGTTTTGCCTTGTGTGACTCTACTGTGAGACAGTTTGATAACTATGAACAGATTGAGCTTAGCACCCAAGCTAGGTGAATTCATACACTATATTTAGACATACTAACCAAGTCAAAGGGAAAGAAAGAGGAGCAGGCAGGCAGCATGAGAGACTTGGCAACAGTGAAGGTATTGATTGTTGTTCTCACTCAGAAAATCAAACATCCCATTTGCTTTAAGTTTCCTTTGACTAAAATATTTAGTTAATCAGAAGGGTATACTATGAAGGAAGTTTAGCAAAGCCAGGATTTCTTTGCTGGCTTGACAAAACCTAAAACCACAGTCAAAGGTAAGGGATATCACAATGGGACTTATCAACTTTTTAAGTGGGCTTTCTGGGTTCTGCTTTACATATAAACCATATTACCCAAGCAGAAAATCTACATTGCTCTTAAAACATGTTGTTCTAGTCATAACCTATAACCTGGCTCCAGTCAGGTTATGTGTTAAGCATAAGTTACTACAGTGATTTAGCGAAACAAGAGACACTTTTGTGAGACAGAAAACTCAAAGCTCAAAATAGCATGATAAAACCATTAATCTCGCTTTTTTTCAGACCCCTCTGGAGATGAACTCTTGATAAATCAAAATCGAGTCTTTATTGGCAAATCAGTTGATTACGCTAATGGTGATTTTC
Source organism: Perissodus microlepis (assembly GCF_051167445.1). Taxonomy (NCBI): domain Eukaryota; kingdom Metazoa; phylum Chordata; class Actinopteri; order Cichliformes; family Cichlidae; genus Perissodus; species Perissodus microlepis. The sequence goes on from NC_140473.1 coordinate 26,281,635, forward strand.
TGACTTTTATCCGCAATCCAGGTAAAGCTAACAACAGTTGAGCAGCTGGAGAACCTGGACAAGGTACTGACTGTGTATATTTTTTACCTGATTTTATGGATTTGCACAATGTTTCAATTCCATTTTAGGTTTACTAAAAATATGATGTAGTATGCCACCTGGAAACACCAACCTACAACAAATACAACTACAAACCTGAGTACATTCCATGGTAGTAGTTTTTTCTTTTAGTGTATACATAACCTTTACCATGTTTCTCTTGTAGGAGATTAAAGAGCTGGAAGAGTTTAAAACTAAAAACCAGCGTCTGCAAAAGGTAATGTCAGCAAAACATTAAAGACCTATAGTTGTATTCTTGAGCTGTCCTTTCTTTTTCTCGTTGATATATTTGTATGTATCTGTCTGCAGCTATGGGTTGGCCGTTTGCTACTTTACTCATCTGCCCTTTACCTGTTGACCTCCCTGATCGTCTACTGTCTTTACCTCCCCGAGCATTGGTTGCAGAGAATAGCCATGGCCCTGCCTTTCTTCATATACCCTGTGCTGTGAGTGCCAGTGTTGCTTTTCACAATAATTCACAGCTTTGTCTTTGTTTTTATCTGGTACAGATAACTTTCAATGTGTCAAAGTAAAAAATACATTTCATATTAGGTCTTATTATTTTCCATAAGTTGTGAGGAGAGAAAAGGGTTTCTGAATGTGACGAAGATGATGAAGACAATTTTCTTCTCTCTGCATTTCTTTCTGGCTCTTCAACAGGGTGTGGTTCATCAGAAAGTTATTGATTTTTCTCTTCTCCAAACGCACTGAGAGAAACAGTAAGTGATCTATCAGTCTTCCTTTGCTTGTCTGTCCATTAAACTCAAAAGCACATATATTATTTTCAGGCTTCTGTTAAGCTAGAAGTTGTCTCTCATAAGATGCAATTGGGTTGGATCAAATCTGTCTACCTACTGCTCGCGCTGTGCCTCCTTCTATAATTAATTAGGTCATACTCGTAGTTGAGCACAGGGAGGCTCAGGCAAAATGGCCTGCTGAGCAGTGGCCTATTGAAAAATGGCTTGAGGAGTAATGGTTGTTGACTATATGATTTGAAGCATTTCATTTTGATTGTCCTTGCTTACAAATGTGCTTTCTTACAACCTCCTAACTTTGCGACTTGAGTCACACTCTTATTGTTGACAGTACATACTGCTTAGGCTACAAAGACAAAGTAGCATAATTTGATCCTGAGATATGTTAAGATACTAGCAGAATCACAAATTGAGCATATAAGAATTTAAACTGTGTTTTATTTCCAGAGCACAGGTTGATGGAAAAAGGAGCTTATTGGAAATGATGCCAGTTGACTAAAGTTATTCATTCTTCTTTTTAGGTGAAAAACTCGAAGATTTAAAGGCTGCCAAAAAAAAGATTGTAAGTATTCAGTCTTTCACTGTAAAGGCCATTACACACTGAATGCACTGCAAAATAACAGTTTGAAATTACAAACTTTTCACATCTGAACTTGTCGTGTAACACATATGAATGCATTGCGTTTTTGCTGGAAATTCGTCCTCAAAATATGCACTGTGAAAAAAATACAGTCAGTATTAAGCGATGAGGTTACATTCGATGAGCTGGTCCTGATGCTTCTAAAGAAGAAAAGGAAGAAACAGATTTTGGGTTCAACTCTCAATTCTCATGAGAAGGCAGCAGCAGAGGGAATTTCATTTTTTAATCCAGGAGTTGAAGCTGTATCACAGTCGCTTTCGCGGCCTGTTTTTGTTGATGGCAGAGTTAGGACTGAAGAGGCAGAGAGATAATTTGAGAGAGCCGATGGACCTGAAGCAGCTTTTAGCTGTGTGTCTTAGATAAAATAGTTATTTTATAATTTGTATATTCATTACAGGTGTGTATTTTGAGCTACAGTCTGGTTATTGCCAAATACAGTGGTCTGATTGGTCAGATCTGTTTATTTGGATCTGAAAAATTGGGTGTTACACGTCCAGTTTTATTATTTTATTTAACTGTGATTGAAAAATTGTAAGGTTTCCCCCAGTTTTGTCTGTTTGTTTTTTTAGTTATTTTTTTATTTCTCTTCAGGATTGCAGTGGTATGTCAGATTAACATTTCCACTCAATCTCCGAACCCTCTGTGGTATCAGAGCTGGGTCTGTTCTTTTATTTTGTATGTTATTTAGTTTCACGCCTTGAGAAGCAGAAAGCATCTTCAAGAAGAAAATCATTCTGGCCTTTTTGTTTTACCCCTAAGGCTTAATATGTGTATCTGCTAAAATCTCAGATGAATTTGAATCTCAGTGACCTCAGCCTCATGCTCAAGTTTTCTGAAAATCTTGTGAATGCAATAACTCGAGAACAAAGCAACATAGTGTTTTGAAATTGATACCATAAGTGTATTTACTAGGAGGCCGAGGAGTATCACTGGCCCCATCAGTATTTTTTTTTATTCCTCAAGCTACTTCAACATTTCTTATCCTGTTGAGCCTGGATGTTATAGCTTAGATTTCCCTTTTTTTGTCTTTCCAGCTTGAGGAGGTGATGGAGACAGAAACGTACAAAAATGCCAAGCTCATCCTGGAACGTTTTGATCCTGAGGCTAAGAAGAAAGCTGTGAGAGCTTTTCACTTGATGTTTATTTTATCTGTTTATTTTTGTATTGTATTTTTATTTTGTTTCACATTGCTCCGCTTTGTTTTGCTGCAGGAACTTGAGTCAACTCCAGTGCGTTCTCCAATGACTCCCAGGCCAGGACAAGGTACCCCATAATTCTGTACAGAGTGTTACTTAATTTTACTTGGAAAGTTTCTGATCAGAAGAATGGAGCTCTTCAAAAGAGAGAGAGAGATTTCTGTGATGGCATAAACAAATCCTATGTTTGGAAAGGACCAAATGCTTCAATGAATTTCTTCCCCCTGGGCAGAGATTCGGCAGAGAGGGGTGGTAATGAGACCGATGCCAATGGGCACCCCGCATGCAATGGTCATGACTCCTCCACCGGGAACACGTCCCTTGCTGGGACCAGCAGGCACACCTGTGGGTAAGCAGACAAAATGAGACACATTAAGTATAATAAACGATCCTAATATTTCTTAAATCTCATGCCATGCCCATTTGTGATGCATGTAAAAAGAATATTCAGCATCAAAATCTATATGAAGTTTGAGGTCAAAGGCACAGAACTAAGTCAAAGGCAGCTGTAGTAAACAGCAATGCCAGCTGCCTTTGACTTAGTTCTCTTAGATGCCAGTTTGTGTCCATCTCTTGTGTCGCTCTTCCAACAGAACGTGTTCCTCTCTCAGCTCCAGGAGGTCCACCAGACAGATCTGCTCTGTCTGCTTCGGTCCTACAGGGCGCAGTACCGAGGACTCCCTCCTCCCCAATGCTAGGTAATGTCTCTAAGAGCATCTTAGCTTGAAATCATGCATCTATGCATGGCAAACAAGAACTTCTGCAGTGCCTGATTTCTCCTAGCATTTCAAGGTAGTAATTTGGACATCACCACTCGTGTTTATACCGTTTATACTGTTTTGAGGCTGGCAAAAAGCCCACAATCTTTTTTTTTTTTTTTTTTTTTTTTTTTTTTTTTAAAAACCCAATCTGTTTTTTTAAACTTAGTGTATTTGTAATGTGAGTCTGTATTAATTTCCAAGTGTGGACTTATTTACAGGTATGCACCCTCCAGGTCCTCCGTTAGCTAGACCCATCTTGCCCAAAGACAGGGGAGCTCTGGACAGAGTCATTGAGTATCTGGTAGGGGATGGACCACAGAACAGGTGAGGATCCTTTTTTGAATTTACAGCCCTTTGTAGAATTGTCTTATTTCAAACTGATGGATTAGGCTCTACAGGAAGTTTTGGGCAGTCAATGTCAGCCCAACACTGCCATGTATTGAACTGTACTATAATATAGAATCAAAATAAATGCATTCACTCATGGTAAAGGCAACATTACTTTATTCCTTGAGCTCTGCAGCTTGTACCTGAATGATCTGCATGGAAATGAACACCATAGCAAAAAATTACACAAGGGTGAAAAGCTAGGCTGCTCATTTTATCTATTATTTGTATGGTAAATGTGTTTAAAAAATCTAGTTACAACATAAACTGTAAAACACAAATAAAACCAGGTGGTGCATGCCAGGTTAGCTGCTTCTCCAGATAGATTGCTGTGGGAAGTTATCCCGCCTGAAATAGTTTATAATGAACTCACACGTGTTTGCTCTTCGACTGCACTTATAGTATTCACTATGTTTGTCTGTTGGAGTTATACCATTTGGAGAAAAAACATCATGGGAAATCATGAACTGAAAAAGATGAGGCAGGTTTTTGAGGTGTATGTTTTTTTTATTGAATAGCTCTTGGAATGCAGCGATCGTTATTCTCTTTGCCTCTATATTTTTCTCTGTCCTGTCTTGTTTCTTATAGATACGCGCTGATCTGCCAGCAGTGTTTTTCTCATAATGGCATGGCTCTGAAAGAAGAGTTTGAATATCTAGGTAAGTTCAGAAATGCACTACTGCATTTTTGAAGATGTTTTTCAGGTAAGACAGAAGTGATTGGAAGGTTAGAGATATAAAAAAATAAAACTGTCTTGACTTCTCAACAGCTCACTGAAAGCTCAGATTCCTGGATAAAGTGTTTCCATGATGAATAGATTTTCATGGTTCTGAAACCATCTTTATATGTTCAACACGTAAATGGTACAGTCCACAAATTGATGAAAACCTGGACATTCACGGATATGTGTACAGAACTTAAGCAATCTAATCGCCAATTCTTTTTTGTGTGTTTTGCTCTCTGTCCTCCTCCCTGCAGCATTTCGTTGCGCGTATTGCTACTTTATGAATCCAGCCAGGAAGACTCGTCCTCAGGCCCCCCGACTTCCAGAGTTCAACTTTGAAAAGAGGCTGCGGGCTGAGTCACGTTCACCTGGGCCATCACCACGTTCTGGGACAGATACAGAGGAGAGCGCGCCACCTTCTGGAGGTAGCGGAACACTCATCACACAAATGACACAGTTGTGTCACTCTCACCTAACATGCTAAACTCTAACCAAGCAAGAACTAAATGTTATGACCAGTGCCAAGACTGTTCTAGTTCACTTATCAGAACAGAAATCATTGTTTGTTTGTTTTTAATGAATACCTAAGTTTAAAAAAAGAAAAGAAAATTAAGTCTGAATGTAACCAAAGATAATATGTTGGTTTGTATTTAAATCTAAGAGAATGGGCACACAGTTATGAGGTTCCATTTATGCCAAAAGTGTGTTTAGCTGTGAATGTTGTTGAACTGTAGTTGGTGACAACATGATTTTGACAACCACACATTTGTGTTATAGTTTGGATTTGTTGCATTTTCTTTGAAAATTGACACTGAATTGTAATTTGTGATCCTGACCTCAAATTTCAATGAGGCTTTTTTTTTCTAGAGCATTGAACAAAGTCAGTGGCAGATTTTTAACCATTTAAAATTTTAATACAAGGCCACAGTCCAACTGAACAAGACTTAATCGAACTTTTTAGCAAAAGTATAGATAGGAGATGTTCCACCTTTGCTGGTGGGGCAATGAATGACATGAGAGAGAGAACACACACTCCTAACCACATAGTGTCAATAATTTTGGTACAAATGGCACCCCGTATGCAGTCTTACACTTAGACTCTCCTGTACATCTTGGCTATTTCTTCCATGTCCTAACACCTGTTTTAAATGCTTCGCTGCAATGTGCCGGTTGACCTTCTTTATTTATTTATCTTTGATTTTTTTCAACGTTAATCCTTTTTAAAGCCTTTTAGTGAGCAACAAGTCAGATGAGGCAGCACACGGGCACACTTCGATTGTCACCACTTTTTATTTAAGGGGAATACACTGTGATTGTAAAATCAAGAAATATAATTCCAATGAGCAAGATGGAATGAGTTTCCTGTAACCGCTTTCTTGCTCAGTGCTCATGAAACTGCACAGTCGAACTAATTGAACAGAATTTCTAGGCTACATGTTTTGCAGTTTCTGTTCATGAGGTAGTTGGGCAAGAAACTTCTCTGCACCAAGTAGAAGCAGAAGCAGTTCAGCATGTATTTCAGTCAACAGTTGATCAAAAGCTGCATTCGTGCAAGTTTCACAGTACATTTCCTGTGACCGGTGGGTTTAATGGTATGATTTTGCTTCTAGCAAAAGCTCCAGCTCCGTGGAATTTGGTCCACAGTTTCCAGATCCAACAGAGACCAGAGACTCGACCTCTGCGGAGTCCAGGTTTCCCTGCCCCTTCTCTCCCTGCGCTGTGCGAGCTGGCATAATTTGAGCTGATTTGATTATCGCCAGATGGATCCATCTTTCTTTGCTGTAGAATTCATAACACTGTAGAATGCAGCCAATCCCAAACTGCTACCAGTAATCAGACTAAAGCAATGATGAGTGTTAGCTGGTGATGGATGTCACCAGACCTGGGTCCGATAAGAGTCATAAATGGATTTTATCCTGCCTTAAAGAAATTTTAAAGCCAGACTGCAAAACAAAATAAATAGATAAATAAAAAATATAATTTGACATTTTTATGCTTCTGCTGATCCACTGATCCTGTATTTCTTGAGCTGAAATTATCCTTATAGGTTATACATTTAAACAACATGACTTTGATCGGACTTATTTGACCCAGGTTTGGTGTGTAAAATATTTAGACCTTCTTCTTAACTAAGTAATTTTTGCTTTGGAGTCCATGTAGAAACGTGAAAATGATAAAAAAAACCATGCCATTGTTCCTGATTTAATTCCCATTCAGCTCAAATAACATTAATATACATTTTTTGGTTCAATTTTAAATTGATTAAATATCCAAGGACTGGTAGGTGTTTTCAGTCACCCCATTGGAAAATTTGACCTAAATTTATTTACTCTACACTAGAGCAGGGCGATATGACCAAAAATATTTATCACGACATACATTTGAAAATTTGCGATAACGATATAACTGACGATATAATTGACACTAGACAAAATATTTTACAACTCCACAACTTTATTAGTGCAAAAAACCCCATCAATGTATTTTCACTTAAACAAGCAGCTGTTTTTTATGTGCATTAAAGTTATATAAAAATGTAACAGTGCAAATTCCTCGCTAACAGTTTAACCAAAAGGCATTTCCAGTGGAAATTGGCCGACATATCCTCAGCATAACCATGTATAATATCCACAAAACTTAAAAAGAGGTTATACACACACAATACGGTGTAATAGCCGTAATGCTCTGACAATCCATCAAGCGGTGCGGGTTCATAGCTTAACAAAGTCGTACTAAAACATTTGACAGATTTTCGAGCACCGTGTACCACATAAAATCGTTTCGAGGTCAGTAAACACAACCAGAGTTCATACATACGGCACACGGGATTATAAGGGGCACTGTCGATTTTCAGAAAAATCAAAGGATTGATTTTAAGTGTGCCGTATAATAACGGTAATAACGACGGCCCGCTAGCATGCTCTACCAAAAATAGTGCTTTGTTGTGTATCTGACGGTCGAAAGCTAAACCAGTTCCACACCACTGAAGCTGCAGCATTTTTACAAACCAATTCTGGTTCATCCGTTTCATTCAACGATCCACTTTCGCCCTTCTCATTCTGCGTCGCCGCCATGTGCGTATGTAAACAAAGGCACTGCGCATGCGCGTTTTACCCATATTCTATTGCGATATTTCATTTTCCTATCGTTGCCCAAAATTACACCGGTATTACCGTGAACGGTATGATATAGCCCAGCCCTACTCTGCACTTATGTCAGGAGATGTGCTGTGTCATGTAATCATTGCCAATCTCCACCTGAACTATAAATCCTCCACAAACAGGAATCAAATCTTCCTTTTGCCACAGTCTAGTTCTACAATACATTTCTGTGTAATTGACAGAATTTACACCATCAGATTTCTTTCTTCTTCTTCTTTTTTTCTAGAACTTAAGTGGGTTTGCCCATCACTAAATGAATCATTATACATCACAGCGTTTTTCATTTTCATTCCTAAAATGTAATAACATGTACTTGAGATGTAGATTCGTATGCCATAGCCTCTGATGTTGATCTTCCTGGCCCTTTAATTGATGGAAGAGGAGAGGTTTCTGGGTGTGTTAGTAAAGCTCCTTACATTGCTTGCTCCTTCCAAAATCTGTTTGTAGAACTCTTGTAAACTCTTGTAAGCTTACAGAATGTTAACCTTAAGAACAGGAATGCTGCTAATTTCCTTTACCACTTGATCCAAGAATCATTTGTTGTACTGCAAACTCTTCACGTTACCCCAAAGCTTGCTCTTTCTCACGCCTCCCTTCTGTTACCTTTTTGCTTCGTGGTTATATACCTTTCTTCCTTGCATGTTTTCTCCTCAGATGAGAAGGAGATGGGAGATTGCGAAGGAATCACTAAAGAAGTAGACAGCGAGCGCCCATTAGAGGAGCAGGATCAGCTGCAGCAGAAGGAGGAAGAGAAAGAAGAAGAAGAAGAAGAAGAAATTGTTCAGGAAGAGGTGGCCGAGGATGAACCAGAGCAGAGTCGCAGCAGCCCCTGTGAGACAGGAGCTCAGCCATCGTAGTTTCTAAGAGGCCAGAAAAGGTCCACAAGGATGTGATTGTTCTGTCCAGGCAGAAGGTGATGGTAATGGCCAGGATAGTTATTGATATTTAAAAGCAGCATTGATGGACAAGGATTACCATCATCATTATTTATATTTATTAGTGAAATTGTCCAACAGTATTGCCAAAAATGATGCCAACATATCTTGGTCATGAGTTTGATCCGATGACTGGGAAGGAGTCAGATTGAGGGTTGTAGTTTGAATTTTAAGGCTATTTCTCTGTTGTGTAGTTGGTTGATTGGTGATATTGCTCTGTAGGTGCACTGACTAACTTAAAGTAACGATTTACACTCTAAGGTCCTTTTAGGGTTAATGTAGTTGGATGCTGTATGGTTTTGATAAGAAAAAGCGTTTTAGATAGAACTGCTGGTTCACACATTGTTTTTCCTCAGATGAAATGACGTTAAAAAGAGGATTACTGCTGAATAAAATGACTTCCTGAAGTGGGTGAGAATGTCAGATAGTTGTAGCAAAAGGTCAACACAAACACTCCTTATCCATTGTGGGAAACACTGGAGTTTCCTACACTATCCAAACACTGACATGCATAACACATGAAGTCCATCTCAGGATAAACCTGTTGTGAATCAGGACAGCTTCTGTTGTGTTTACAGTATGTACTGTTAGGTTTCAGGCTGCTGCTGTGGCTTTTTCATCTTCCATTTTAAGTCCCATATCCGATATTTTAGGCTAACAATAAAAAACATTTATCTCTTTGGATACCGTCTGTTATAGTGATGTTTAGCCAATGCTGATGCATGTATGCTTTTATTCCCATACATTTTAATGCTTTTTGTTTCTCTTTTGTTTTCATTATATTACTGGATCTTTGTCCCAGACTGCCAATGATGAGATATGAGCAGTTAGTTGCATTTAAATCTATTGGAAGCAAAAGTACTGAAACTGAATGCTGAATGAGGGGAGTAAACCAGAGTGTGGCTAATATTGCATCAAGGAAAGGAAGGATGCTTATTACAGAAACAATTAGCTGTAGTCTGTTCACTGAAAGAGGGGGAAAAAGACTCATTCTCACTTTTTTTTTTTTTTTTTTTTTCCCCAGAGGCTGAGAGAATGAATTTAAATAATGTTTAACTTCAACTGTTACGCTAAAGAATCTGTGTGTGTGTGTGTGTGTGTGTGTGTGTGTGTGTGTGTGTGTGTGTGTGTGTGTGTGTGTTCTCTCTCATTTTGTGGCTGGATTTAAACAAACTGGCCATCAAATCTGGAAAATTAGATTTATCAGAGGAAACATGTTGACTCTATTTTTCCTTGCCATCTTTGAGCAGAATACATTTAAACTAAGCTCTTACTTTTAATCAATGTCTGCAAGATATTGCCTGTCAAAAAATGTTATTAGCTTAGTTATAACAGTAGTATTTATTAGCTGGTAACAATGAAAAAATTGCTGAATAAACTTCTGTATAGCAAGCAGAAGAAACAAACGACTTTGAGCTTAAGCTGCCAGTTTATCTGTATGTTTTCATTGCCAATGGTTTTACTCAGTTATGATTATAATTTGCCAAATCCATTGCTTTTATTCGTCTGTACTTCACGTCGTCATTTGCACTGAGTTATATTTTTATTTTATTTATTTGGCTATACAGTGTTTTAATTAGTAAATCAGACATTTTTTAAAATGTACTCATTTAACCTTTTATTGCCATTGTGTTCACAGCTATTTAAGTGTATTCCTTGATTCTGTTTCGGTAAACATTAGATCATAAAATATTGAAAGAGTTTACGTCTCGGTGTTTACGTTCATTCTAAATGTTCACAGTAGGTACCTGGTGCCATTATTCTAAGTCCTAGCTGTAGCTTAAGGGATGGGAATTAATTCTTCTTTTGGATTGTTGTGTTATTAGGTAGAACCAGGAGAAATGGTGAGTGTCTATGCAAATGTAAATGTCCTGTATCACCTGTGTTGCACAGGTTGGGTCCCAGAGACACACCCTGATGACGTGGGGAAAATAGTTTTGCCAAAAGTTGGCTGGTAGGATTGGGACAGCCCAAAGAATCCAGAGGCAAGAATATTTTTGGATAAACTTGGTCAAATGTTAAGGAGAGAACACTTTGTGCATTTCAAGTCTCCTGTCATGACACGTAGAGTATCACTTGAATTTTTAATTTTTTTCTTAATCCTGTTATTTCCCTTCATCTGATTGTTTTACAAAGTTGGGGAAAAAACTGGTACCTGCAGCATCTTACTAGTGGTTAACTTAATGCTTCCAATATCAACAAGCCGTTTTTGGTATTTTTACATGCTGGTGAAATATGTGTATAATTTCAAAATATGAGGCTGCCTGTTAAATATTTAAAGAATGTCCCAGATCCTCAACATGGTGTCTCGCATCCTGATGTGTAATACTTGTTTCTTTTCCATTTGTAGTTTTGTTTTTGCCTTCCTAAATTTATCAAATGGATTTCTACCCATGCTTTTTGTCATTAAATTTGCACTTGGAACGCCCAATAAAGAGTTTTTCAACAACAAAGGACGGCAGTGGTTGTGTTTTGTTAATTGTTTTGATTCCTAAATATTACGATCCTTCTCTTAGATTACCGTAAATCACTTTTCAGTTCACTGTCAGACACCATTTGTGATTTTTAGTGGACATATTAATTATTCAGTCACAGGTTGTGTACTCTAAATGGGTTTTGTGAACAACCAAATTTACTTTGACCATCTTTCACTCACTGCCAGGCACACCTGTTCAAGTGCGTGTTAATGCATGTAATTAACACGTGTAATCAGCCAGTCACATGGCAGCAACTGAACATTATTTTTCCATTTAATCAGGTGCACACTGCAATGATGAACTGCAGAAGTTCAAACCAACCACCAGACTGGGGAAGGCAGGTGATTTAAGTGACTTTGAAGGTGGTGTAATTGTTGGTGCTGTTGTAAATGCTGATCTATCGGGATTATCCTCCACAATCATTTTCGGGGATTACAGAGAATAGTCTGAAAATGAGAAAATATCTAGTCAAATAATGAGTCATTACAACTAACGAATGTAGAAGAGCATCTTTGAATGCAAAACACATGGAACCTTGAACCAGATGGGCTACAGCAGCAAACCCACCAGGTGCCACTCCTGCCAGCTCAGAACAGGAAACTGGGGCTACAGTTCACACGTGCTCATCAAAATCAGACAGTGGATGACTGGAAAAATATTGGGTGGTCAAATAAGTCTCACTTTCTCCTGCAAATTAAGACAGTATGGTCAGAATTTGACAAAAACAACATCCTGCCTTAAATCAGCAGTTCAGGTAATATCTGGTGGTGGTGTAATGACACACTGACTATTGTTGACCCTGGCTGTCCTTTTATGACCACCATATACCTTTCTTCCAAGTAAGAAAACAACACAAAAACAAATTAAACTGGATTCTTGAACATGACAAGAAATGAAAACATCCAGTGATTTGTCAGTGTAGTCTGAACTTCATAACACTAAAACAAAATGTTATTTTTCACTTTATTCCACATCTAGAAAACTACAAATTAAAACAAAAAAACAAAAACAAATGATTAACACAGACAGCAGGACGGAACCATATCATTATACTAAAATAAATGGTCTGTCGCAGCTGCATACATACATCAAGCTGTCTTTAGCTTGTTAAAGCACATTGGCCAATACTGCAGCTGTGGTATTTCCATTGTTTTTCACTTAATGGAATCAAAGCTGCCTAACCAATCTTAATTATTTGAACCACTTTTACTTGCTATAGGGTAACTAAAGATCTGCTTGACTTTAACATATTTTGGAAAAATTTGCTTGATAAAACCTTGCTATTATCTTGTGAGTATAGTAGAAAAAAAACCCTTAAGATATTGTCAAACTGAATGTCTGGCAAAACCAATCAATAAAAGTTCCAAGGGGAAAATAATCCAAGACAACATCTGACAATAACATTTAAGAGAACCAATCACACAAACCTTAAATCAAGCTGCCAAATATGACAACGTAACAACTACTGTTCGTGATTTTACATAAATGTAAAATAACAGTGTGCGCAATTGTGAGGCCAGCAATCACCAACTGTAGAAATACAAGAGAAACAATAGAAAAATGCTGGATTGTTAATAACAAGAACAGCTTTGTGTGACCCAGTATAACCCATCAAGATATTTGTGTATCATCATACCTGTGAGATGCCTGGAGTTTTTACTGCAGACTCCTCAATAAAAGTAAAAAATATCTCTGCACATTCAAAGTCAACACGAGTAAAGGCCCTGAACAGAATTTTGAAATTAGCTAGACCTTTGACTGCCTATCTGTGCGTGAGGGACAGTGGGATAAATGCATTCTCCTCCATCATGAAGGCATCTACAGTGTGTTGAGCTCAATGAGTCTCCCAGCAAAGACAGCAAGAGTCCCGATGATGCACACAGCCATGAACACACAGAGCAGGATGTGATCCAAAACCATGGCAACGAACTTCCACTCCTCTGCTGCCTGCAATAAGACGGTATGGAAGAAACTTTAACTTTGAGCATTCACATATTTGGAATTTACTGATCAGTTGCTAGGACACAAAAAGAGATAAGCTTTTCAATTGAATCAATAACATTGCTAAAAGATGTGGAAAATCAGATTGCCTAATGTTGCCTTGTTATCTGTCAGATATGATTTTGTGGACTACATTTATTGGCAGAAGATAAGAAAGACTCCTGTCATTCTCATCGGTGTAGAAATGATTAATCTAGAATGTAGAAGCCAGTAAGCTTAGCTTAGCTTATACATTCAAAACATTATATTAGTTTTATTAATATGAAATAACAAGTAGTTGTTTTTTGGAGAACTGTGGATTAGACGGAGTTTCCCCAGATGGGGTGACTTCCTGGGGCCACACTGTTTGGCACACTTACTGTCATTCTAACCTTCCATTTAATTCATTAAAATCAAACCATTAAACCATTGTCTCTTTGGTCATTTCATTTAGATCCAGATTCAGAGGAGAAATGTAAAAAGTTTTGATTACTGTGCCTAGTCAAAGGAGCTTGCAAAGAAAAGCGTCTGGACTTCTTTAAGTTACTTGAAGACGTTTCACCTCTCATCCGAGAAGCTTCTTCAGTTCTAAGGTCAAATGGTGGAGAGTCCCAGATATAAACCTAGTGGGAGTATCCCCCCACAGAGGGACAAAAGGACCCCCTGATGATCCTCTAATCGCCTGAGCCAAGGTGTGAAAGCGGGTGTGGGTCCCAATCAGCCAGAGTTTCGGGTGTGTTCATTGTGAAACCTGGCCCCACCTTATCATGCGAATTCATGAGGTCAGATGGCCCAGGATGTGAGTGGGCGTTAAGGCGTCTGGGAAGGGATCTCAAAACTGGATTATAGATGGCAGAGAGTTGGTGTCGTAAACCCCCGCCTCTGTTCAAAGATGGTCGCTCACAGTGGACATAGATGGCTTCTTTCACTCCTCTTTCAAACCATCTGTCCTCTCTGTCCAAAATGTGAACATTGGCATCCTCGAAAGAGTGTCCTTTATCCTTAAGATGCAGATGGACTGCTGAGTCTTGTCCTGTGGAGGTGGCTCTTCTGTGTTGTGCCATGCGCTTGTGAAGTGGCTGTTTGGTCTCTCCAATGTAGAGGTCTGGGCATTTCTCGCTGCACTGTACAGCATACACCACATTGTTAAGTCTGTGTTTTGGCGTTTTGTCTTTCGGGTGAACCAGTTTTTGTCTGAGCGTGTTGCTGGGTCTGAAATGCACCGGGATGTCATGCTTGGAGAAAACTCTCCTAAGTTTTTCTGATACACCGGCTACATAGGGGATGACAATGTTGTTGCGTCTGTCCTTCTTATCCTCCCTCGCTGGTGTCTGGTCTTCTTTTCTGTGCCTCTTTGCTGACTTTAAGAACGCCCATTTAGGATAGCCGCACGTTTTGAGTGCTTCCTTTACATGTGTGTGTTCCTTCTTTTTTCCTTCAGGCTTAGAGGGAACATGTTCTGCCCGGTGGTGTAGGGTCCTAATTACTCCAAGTTTGTGTTCCAAAGGGTGATGGGAGTCAAACAGAGGCGGGGGTTTACGACACCAACTCTCTGCCATCTATAATCCAGTTTTGAGATCCCTTCCCAGATGCCTTAACGCCCACTCACATCCTGGGCCATCTGACCTCAGGAATTCGCATGATAAGGTGGGGCCAGGTTTCACAATGAACACACCCGAAACTCTGGCTGATTGGGACCCACACCCGCTTTCACACCTTGGCTCAGGCGATTAGAGGATCATCAGGGGGTCCTTTTGTCCCTCTGTGGGGGGATACTCCCACTAGGTTTATATCTGGGACTCTCCACCATTTGACCTTAGAACTGAAGAAGCTTCTCGGATGAGAGGTGAAACGTCTTCAAGTAACTTAAAGAAGTCCAGACGCTTTTCTTTGCAAGCTCCTTTGACTACGATGACCTGGATGACTGAGAACCTTCACAGACATTACTGTGCCTACACTTGTAGATTCTTTTAAGTTTTAGAGAAGCACAAGAATGGCTGGGGAGTTGAATACAAGACTCTGAACTTCTAAGAACTTTTATGGATTGATACACTATCAATAATTCATGCAGATTTTCTCTTACATTGTTAAATTCTTCATCTGACTTCATAGTCTCTGCGATGTACTTCACCCCCTCGATTGCACTACGAACATCAGGGTTTTTAACTATGGGGGACTGATAGGTGACAGCCGTCGGGGTAGGATTACCTACAGAGGAGAGAGGAAGGTCAACAATTTTAGGACAGACTTAAACTAAAACTGTTCACTAGCATACAGTAATGGGAATGGGAATGGGAGTTGCAGTTTAGCCTCGCCTGAGATGTCGGAAATGTCCATGTCAGTAGGGAATAGCCTCTTCTGCCGAATCTCCTGACTGGGGCGCTTCATTGTTGAGAAGAACATCATGTTGGGAATGGTTTCAATGAAGACCTGAGATGCAGGGAGATAAAATTATAATATTACTAGTCTTATAAAACAGCAACAATATTTCCCATTTATTACAAATGGAGAGAGAAAAAATACCCCCATACAAACCTTACGGATCCACCCCGGCATGGTGTGCGTACTTGGTGAGCGATGATGTGTGTTGATGACGATAACAGTGATGATGATGGAGGCGATGACCATTACCATTGTGAAGAGCATGTATTTCCCTATGAGGGGAACAGCACTCGAAGTGGAGGGGATCAGCTCCACAATAACCAGCAAGAAGACAGTCAGAGACAGCAGGACAGAGATGGAGAGAGTCATCTTTTCACCTGCAGAGAAAGTGACCCACCTCTAAGTTCAAAATAATGTGAAAAAAATAATCACTGACAATTGTTTTCTGTTACCTATCAAGCTTGCAGAATGAACGTACCAGAGTCAGTAGGCAGGTAGAAGACCAATCCCGTGAGAAAAGAGAACAGCATGCAGGGAATTATGACGTTAACGATAAAATAGAGAGGCAGTCGCAGCATCAGGAAATGGTAGGTAATGTCCAGGTATGGTGTGTCAGGACAGCAAGTGTAGTACACCCAGTGCTTCCACCCTCTGTAGTCCTTTAACACCCATTCACCTGACTCCATGAAGTTACTGAGGTCAGGTCGATCACTCTCCTAAAAGACAGTGGTTCACAAACATTTTAGCGTCCCCATGTTCAGCTGTTTGCACACAGTCTAAATTCCCAGATTAAAAAAAGCATTTACGCTCACCGGGTTGATTACGACCAGCAGGCCATCATATGTCCAGGTTCCCAATTTCATAGTACAGTTCTGTAGGTCAAATGGGAAGTGGAGGACAACAATCTCGCAGTAACTCTTAAAGATGGCTGGAGGGTTCCATATTATCTTGCCAGTGTACTCTAGCAGGACTTTAGTTTCATGGATGATGGCAAAATCACCATCAGCACTGCAGATGTAAAGGAGGGTAGAGGACAGAGGCAAAGGAAAACCAAGCATGTAAGTGGAGCAGCAAGTCATTAACCCCCCCCCCCCCCCCCCCCCCTTCCCCAAATATAGGTTTGTTTGCTTTTTTTAACACAAAGAGAAATGAAAATTACTTGTTGTATAACACAAGGTCAGGTTTCCATATGTCAGATGAAGGAACTCTGATCTTTCTGATTCCTCCATAGTCTTCAGGATTCCACCGTAAGTTAACGTCTACCCATTGCTGTAAAGTGAGTAAAAATTTTAGATCATTATTTCACTTCTAAGGTTGTATTTAGCTATGTGATGCCGATTAGAGGATTAAATGGGATGACCAGATCCCAGTAAAGTAACTGTGGGACAAACGCAGTGCTTGTGTGGGACAAAGTGGAATGCTGGGAGGAAATCAGTTACATATTTTAATTTATTTTTTATGACTTATTTTCTTCAGTGCCTTGCATCATATTCATCAAAATCTGCGAAGCTTGTGATTTTCTGGTAACTTGTAACTTTCACTGATGTCCATAGCATTAGGCCAACCTTCAAATGGTGTGCAGTCCCACTTAAAGTTATAATGCATGGCCAGTTGTAGTCACACAGACTTACCTGTCGGAGACGAACATTACTGGTCACAATTTGGTTAACTTCATCCTGGGAAAAGACAAAAGGGTCAAGAACAGGTGAAAACATTTTTATGACAATTTATTTTGTGATGTCTACCCCACATGTCATGCCCCACGATGTCATAAGTCACTGGACACTGTGAACATCCACGGTCACCACTTCATGCATAATGGACCTTCCATGTGTATGGACATGTGCAGGTATATATGTCTGTATATGTATACATATGTATATTTAGTGTGTACATGTGTGTGTGTACATGTCTATAAATAGGAATAGTAGTGGTACAATAGCTATATCAAGCTATATAGTTTATGTCTTCCATACTTCCAACTATATCCATAATCACATACTGTATATGTTACCATTGTATATAGTGTATTATCTTACTTTTTTTCATTGATTGTACTTATTTGTATTTTTGTATTTCCTTCTGATATCTGTACCTGAGCTGAGGTGACGCAAAAATTTCCCCGTTGTGGGATCAATAAAGTCTTATCCTATCTTATCTTATCTTACATACATGTTTACATGACCTGTATTAAAAAGTAAAAAGTAAAAACAAAACAAAATGATGGTAACATCTTTTTTTTTAAATTTCTTGCTGGCATCACCCCATATTTTAGTTATCTATCACAATAAATTTAACATCTTGAACCCCAAAGGTCATGACATGCCCAAAATGAATAGAGTATTTCTCTGCAACTACAAACTCTGTGTAAACAATCAAAATAAACCTAATACTAATGAGACTTCATCATAGGTGTAAATATTACAGCAGATGCTACTGCGTCATAGTAACTGAGGATGGAACACAGGTAAGAAGATTGTTTTCCTGCTTAATTTTTTTGTGAATGTTACAGCATATAACCCCTTTGATATTATCCTGTGGTAGACAATAAATTCCAGAAAACCACAAATCAACATATAGACATTATTTGTGCAAAGGCTGATGCTGCTGACCAAAGTTACAGATGGTTCTGCAATTTGGCACATTTTGGCTCATCTTGGCAGAATCTGTGACAGTTGAAATTTCTTAGGAATTAAACTGCAAAAATGATCTAAGTTTATTTCATGCCTAAAAATGCTTAGTGTTTTTTTCTATATATATTTTGAAGGATTACCCACGCACATGTATAATGGGCCTTGTTTTTGCACTGCGAAAATAGTCTTTGAGACTTTAAATTCTGTGGAGCAGTCACTTCGGATTCTATTGGCCGATTTGCATGATTGACCCCGCCATTTAAGCCAATAGGATCACGGATAATGTCACCACGTTTACGTCACTCCCAACAAAACGCAAATTGCAAGGCCAAAAACATACGCGCAGCAAACGCATGACACTTGCCATTGTCCAATAAAATCGCTGTCATCGGGCTAACTTTGGCGATTTTTTTGACAGAAAATGGCTCTGAGGCATTATGGGAGATGCAGTTATTCAGTTAATGTAGCTGGCAGCGGTGGAAACCTGTTTTGGATGTAAGAAAGACAGCACAGGTAAGACATAATTCACTGTTTTCTAAAAATGAATCATAGTTTTGGTCTTCTTTTGCTGCTGGTTCAGTGAATTTTGGTCGCAGTGTGACGAAACTTGCTGTTTTGGAATCTGCGAGATGTCGGCTTTGAGTCTAGGTGTTAATTGTCCGTGTACCTGCCATCAGGTGAATCGAACATTCGTGCTTTGTGTTTACAACATTTTGCGGAATGTGCTGTAATGCGCTTTTAATTGTTTGTCGTCTTAGTGGTCGTAGCAATGTTTTGTATGCTGTTTCTGTGAATACCACAGGAGGAGCGTTTCTCAATTATTCTAGTAGACTTTGTAAGTTCACACAGGAGTCCGAGAACGCAGCGCGATCATTCTACAATTGGAACGGTAGTGTACTTTATGACATCTCCATTCCGGAGTTTTTACTGCCATCCCCTCTTAATTTAACTGTGATTCAGCTTTGCAATGGAAATTACACATGACATGAAAAAAATTACACATGTTGTAGTAGATTTTTTTTTTTTTTTTTTCTTTTTAAGAATTTTTTTTTTTATCTTAAGCACTTTTGCAAAATTCGCTTTTAAGTGTCATCTGTTTCATGATGTCTAATAAGCTTCATACAGTTAAGCACAATCACTACATGACAGAAACACAAGCTTTTCTCTCTATTAATAAAAATATGATAGGTGTGTGAATAATAACAAACAGGTGAGATGTTAGAACGGTTTTATTTTCATTTTAGTAGAAACTTACAAGCTGCTGAGGTTTAGAAAAGAATTAAGCAAATATTTAAAATATAATCTGATCATTTTTGGAGCAGGCTTCAGGATCTCCATGTATTAACATGCTGTTTTTGCTCCCAGTGAAAATGTTTCCTCCTGAATTTAAATATTTTTAATGTTAGATTTAATTTCCTGTCAGCTTTTTAAATAAGAACAGAACATTTTACTCCAGGTGGTGTGACTGGTGAAATTTAAAATACACTGACAGCTCTCCAAGTAAGACTTAAGTATTAAATAAAACAGTACAGTTATGAAGCTTAACTTTAATCTCAGCCAAACTGATTCACCCAGGAACAAATAAAACACCAAATCAAACCTTAACTTTTAGAAGCTAAGTGACTTATATATCATGTTTAACCTGAGGTGCAAAAGACCACTGGGGGGTTAAAAACGATGTACGGGGAGTCCGCTGTTTTCGCCGGTTCCAGTGAGCCTTGACCACCCTGTCAGCTATTGCAGCGGTCCCCAACCTTTTTTGCGCCACGGCCCGGTAATAATATTTTCACAGACCGGCCTTTAAGGTGTCACTGTAAATACAACAAAATAAAACCAGTACCGGTACCAAAAACAGGAAAATTTAGTCATAACACACGGGAAAAGACCCAGGGAAACCGAGTTAAAGATAAAAACCATAGAAAAATAACAATAGAAAAACAATAAAATCCCTGAAAACCATAAATTTCACACCCAAGCCTCAACTCTCGTGGCCCGGTACCAAACAACTCACGGACCGGTACCGGTCTGTGGCGCTGGGTTTGGGGATCGCTGAGGTATTGAGCTGGTGGGGTAACAGATGTCTCCGAAAACGTCAGAGCAATTTTGCAAATATGCGATGTCTTTATAAATCGAGCAGATATTTGAAGTTTACACAGGTACATTCTCACCTGGAAATATCTTAAAAGTTTAGCTCCCCTCCTCCACCATTGCCACGTTTGAGTTTTGGACAAAATGCATTCTGGGATATTTGGCTGTACCAAGTTCACACAAGTCACCACCGATGCTTGATAAAATGGAAGGGGCGAGAACACATCCAGGAATTCTGAGCATACTTGATGCGTACTTTGATTTGGAACCATATTTGGTCTGCGACTGATGACATATCACAAGTCCACGTGAACGCAGGTACACACAAGTACGTATATTGAGAAACAGCCCTAGCAACACGGTCCATGAAACCAGATGTTCCCCCTCTTGCCCCCGGCTTTGGGGGCGTTGGGGTTTAACAGGTTGGGAATTCGCATTGCTCATGTCTTGAAATTTTTTTTCTACTTGGTTTTGTGGTTAACAGGGAAATTAGCCAACTGTGAACTAGCATTCATGTTTGAGGCTAAAATGGATTTAAATTAACTAAAAATTTAACAAACACTTTCTCATGTTTTTGTATTTCGCATTTTTTGGTAATATGAACACACTTGGGTTAACACGAGACACAAACATTTTTATGATTATTTTATTTTGGTTTGGCATACAAAGCAGTACCCTCTTGACGTTATTAACTTTTCATCTTTTTTGTCAGCACTGGTAATACTAATTTATTGTCCACTATAAACTGCTTGGGGTAAAACTGAAGTGACAAGAGGAAACAAGAAGACCTTTTCCATCTCTTAAGAGGAATAAAATGGATGAAGGGACTGTCCCAGAGACTGTCAAACCTAGTCATCTTCATGGACTTAATAAGCATAGAAGGAGAGCTACACAAAATGAGAGTTGCTCATTTTGTTTTATTTATACCTGTATCGCTTCTTTGAGGCTGCTGTGCCATCCTATATGTTTGTTGTTATCCTGGTTCTTGTGTCTTGAATTCAGCCATAGCTGGAATAGTCAAGTACCAGTTTGGTGTTATGCTGGGGTGTAACCCTTAGATGGCAGCTTGTCACGTTTTTGCATTGTATTCTCATTAACCTCTTAAGCCCCAACACCCCTGATACGGGGGCAAAAGGCAGGAGATCAGTTAGGCTTGGGGCTTAAAAGATTAACAGGATGTCTGTGGAACATGTCTGAGTTCAAGTCTTGGTCTTAACAGGGTGTCTACACCCCCAAAACACCTTGGTTGTTTGGTTTGCTTGTCATCTTCTGGTATAAATGAAATTTGGGTATGTATGTGGCAGATTAAGTAACTGCTTGTGGCGTTATATCTCTTATCATATGTGTTATTTGACTCTCTTGGTTTCTTGGTTTCTTCATGTGTTATCTAGGTTTTCAGAACTGATTTGGTGTGTTCAGTACCAACCAAAGTGATATTGCTGCATGACTTGATATGAATTATTCTAATTTTATATAATGGAAAATGTCCACTCTTTGGAGTTCCAGTTTTATACAGGGCACTACAAAAACAAAACTGGTCCTCCAAATCAGCACATGGCAGTCCTCATCTTTTAAAGACTTCATTACGTATGTTCTTTTGTTTGTCTTATCCAGTTTATAACATTTGGTATAATAATTTCTTTCCAGAATAATGGTATTATCTCTGTGGCACTGACTGAGATTTAATTATGTATGGTCCTTTTTATTATTTTGCTTTCCTGTTGAATACAGTCAAAAAAGAAAAGCCTAGGATCATATTGACACATGACTTTAATGTCCTCTCTAAATACTTTATTTTTCAGTCAAAGACAGTGTTCCTTTAACCTCTGTCAATTTTGTGCACCTATTTGGCAGGAGTTACATATGTTTGCATTAATTACTTTTCGGGGCCACATGAGAAGCCGAGAAAGTTGTGGGGCAATGCAGCAATAAGCTCAACTCAGTTCTGCTCAATATTATTTTGATCTTTTTATAAATGTTACTGTTAAGTGTAGATCCCATGAAAATGTAAAACAGGGATAATAAAGGCACTTACAGTTTATCATTATTGATTCAACATTACCCAAAAACAAATTTAAAGACCTAACTCTGTGCTAATGCTATTTTACTTTCAGTTTTATGATCTAATCTGCAGTTTTAAGTTTTTTTTTTTCCCTGTTCATTGCGAGAAATCTGGTCTGTTTGGGCTTGAACATGTGCACTGAAGTCAAGTCCAACGTTTGAGGTTGTAATATGAAGGACAGCAGGCAGGTGATCATGACCGCGAGAGGATCTGGATTAGCTTGAACTTCATCACAGAGAATGTTTGTTCATATATGAAGGCAGATCCAAAGAGAACCAATATCGTCTAAGCATATTTCCTTTTCCGTGTGTAAAGTTCTTCTCTTTGAGAAAATAAATAATAAATAATTTTTTTTTCTTTTTTTCCCCTAAGTGGTCTAACCATAGTGAATCAAAAGTGCAACAATGTCTGTGATTCAGTGCCTTTGCCCAGTTTTTAGTCCTAACATCAACAACAAGTAATTTCTGGGTTCATTTCAGTTACTGTGTCTTGCAACATTTTTCCCTGTCTGATTTAGACAGTCATCATCTGTAACACTTTCCAGTTTGTCCAATTTCAGACTAAGACTATGAAGGTCATTTACCTTTGTGAACAAATCATTCCCTGTCACCATAGTCCTTTTCATTGAACACCTTAAGGCCAGCTCCTCCATAATCAAAAATCTTTGGTTATTGTAATTTCATTATATTGGTTAGTATTTGAAATTTAAGCCAACAATTGTTGATTGAGTTTGTCCTTTTAGAGAAACTGCAATTACAGTCAAAAGGTCAAAGTCAAGAAACAACACAGTGGCGACAGCTGGTCATATCTTTCTTCATGTAAAATGCAGACAAAGAGTTACAGACTTACCACACTTATAAGCTGTATTAACTGTAGTCCCACAGTAACCACTACAGCTTCACTGAAGTGGTTAACAGGACGAACCACTTTGTTGTAACCAGTGAACAGTCGTTTCACCAGCGTCGTCTCATCGTTTGAGCAACATTCTACATTTAGAACAAACAAAAATAAAGTTTGGGCAGTCAGGAGGATTGAAACCGACAGCATAATGGTGTCAGACTTTAGCAGACTGATCGATAGGAAGTTGAAGACAGTCTGGGTTGTCGAATTATTAATTTAAAAAGTGTCAGATTTATTGGAAGGAATTTTACTTATGAGGTATTGATTTTTGCACACTAACTCTTCACCACACAGCCATTACTAATTATATTTTGAAGTCACTTTGACAGCATTACATGATAAGTAGAACATGTTGCCACCCAAGTATCCCTAAATGTATTTTCTCTGAAGTGACAGGGAAGGCAGTAAATTACATTTTCTGTGATTTACACTCCATTTTCCTGTTGTAGGGACCAAAATGTGTATTTTTGAGTATTGCGGATGTAGTTCCTTTGGATTATTGCTTTGTCTCACATTTGTTACCATGGTGATATTAATTTCTGGTAAATGTTTCAATGGGTGTGGTTTCCCCTTACTTACCTGGTCTCTTCTCAAGTGGCAGACGAAGTGAGAGGGTGAGAAGGACTCAGATATTTTCTGTTGACTGTCTCATCTGCTCCTGTTCTTATCACTTATACATCACTGGCTGATTGCAATGTAATATTTCAATGTTTCAAAAATCAGCATCCGTAAAAGGCAAGTGGTTTTCAGAATGGACTTTGTTGAAGTGTACAATGACAATAAAGGGCTATTCTATTATATTCTAGTCTCTATTCTAATTTAGCCTCTCAATATTGTTTTCAAAGGTATTTGTTGCTACACCTGACTTACCACATGTAATCTGAAACATTGCGTTTATCTCAGAAATCTAGAGTGCATATGGAAGAGAGAAGGACAGAGGCAGGGATGGACAGATGCAAAAAGATCAACAGTAACAGCAACAAATGGTGGTCATTTTATACTGGTGAAAAGCCTCTGCACTGAATGTCCTATGAACACTGTAATCAAATCTGTTTCTATAAGTCTGCAAGTCCTATAAGTCCTTGGTGAACTTTTGGGGTCTTAGGATGTTTGGGAATACCAACCCTGGCTAATCCATTTGACATTAAGTTTAGATCGGCTTGGGTTCCAAACACTAAACCTGCTTTTAACCCTTCTGAATATATAGTACTTTAACGCATGCTATAATGATGCATGTCAGTCTAGACTCTAGACAATATATATTTAATAAATGGCTAGAAGCAAAAAAGAAATGACAAACCATGGAGAGCACCATGCCCTGCAATTTTTTTTGGTCTTTTTTGCCCATGCTTTTCCTCTCCACTAGGTCTGATGAAATTCAGCCTGGTAGTTTTTTGTCTGATAAATAAACCAAGACGGCAAACAACCATCAAGCCAACGACAGGAGTTATAATAGTCTAGCATTTTCCATTAGCTTCACATTTTTGTCCTAAATTTAGTTTTCTTTCAGTTCTGTTTACAGAGTGGGTCTACTCATTTCTAATGGTACTGGGAGTTTTAACTTTTAATATATTATTGGCATTTGTCAATTTGTAAGATATAAAGTACATGAATACTTCGGTCACATATAAACTGCTTAAAAATATGTACCAATGCACCATTACTTTACTAAAGAAACTATTTACTTTAGTTACTTTAGTTACAAGGCCCTAAAAATGAATAAATAAATAATAAAAACAAAGTAAATAAATATTTTATTTACTTGTATTTATTATAAGGACCCAAAAAGCAAAAGAGGCAGTGTATTGGTAATCTTACTGAGTATTATAGCAAAAGACAATAACAAAAGTCTTATAGCAAAGACATCATGTAATTTTGTCTTGTGACCAAGCAAACAGCCCTGTGAGCAGGTGACAGCTTTTGCATATTATTTTGGGAATCTGTTGGCTGGCTACATTGAGCTGCGTGAGCTCGGATCTGGTTTCATTTAGCCACCATGAGCAAATTCTCTCTCTCTCAGAGGAGCACTCTGTCTGGGCCGCTGATTCACCCAGGCACTCTGGTCCATAAGGAGGCTCTTAGGCTGCGGTTAATACTGATCTACTTTGTGTTTTTATTTGGAAAATTTAGTTTTTGAATCTTACCAATGTCATATGCCCTTAATTTTTTTTGAGGTCATTTAACATCTAATTGCATCCTCCAACAATTGTAATTAATTTACATATTAAAAATAAATTACTTTAGATGACAGCTGATGAGATGAGAGCTGGCTAACTAAACAGAAAACATTTATACCAGCTCATGTTGGGCTTTCATAAAAAATAATTATTTTTTCCTGCTGATAAATAGTTTGATTACATTCTCATTTTGTATGAGTTTATTCACTAAGCATTAGATGGATGCAAAGTTGCATCCACTTTAAAGAAATTTTCCCTAATGCCATGAACACTCCCTTTTAAAGGATAACGATAGCTGACAGTGGCAAAAATGACATGTCAAAAATGAATGGGGTATTTCTCTGCAATTACAAAGTCTGTGCAAACAATATTGGTATCAAAATAAAGCTAACGCTTGTGACATTTCATCAGAGGTGTAAAAATTTCAGCAGATGTTACTGTGTCAAAGTTACTGAGGCTGGAACACAGATAAAATAAGTAGAAATTTTCCTCACCTATTTTTTATTTTTATTTTTTTCTTTTTGTTTTAGCATATAACCCTTTTAAAAATATGCTTTAGTTCAGATTTTACCTCCTTTGGGCCCTTGCACTAATGGCATGGGGGGCTGTAGGATATCCTGTCTTTGTGGAACATCAGAATGAACATTTGAGGTGTAGGGAAGATCCAAGCTGGTCTTGCTCAACAAATGTTGTTTCACATGCTCTGCAGACACACACAGACCCATAAGGTCAAAACGGGAGAGACGCACACAGACATACAACAAAATAAATAAACAAACAAAATAAAGAAAAACATAAGCAGACCATTTGCTACATTGTTTCTGCTAGTTGCCTTTTCCTTAATCAGATTTTTCTGTACAGAGAAAAGCTTAAATTAACAAAACAAAAACGATGCTCATAGCTTTTCACCCCAACCGGTCGCGGCAGATGGCTGCTCCTCCCTGATCCTGGTTCTGCTGGAGGTTTCTTCCTGTTAAAAGGGAGTTTTTCCTTCCCATTGTTGCCAAAGTGCTTGCTCATAGGGGGTCATATGATTATTGTCTCTGTATGTATTATCATAGTCTACCTTACAAAATAAAGCGCCTTGACTGTTGTTGTGGTATGCTGCTGCATTTAAAAAAAAAAAAAAAAGAAAAAAAAAAGAAAAAGATTTTTACACTCTAAAAGGTGATAATGGAAAGGACAAATTCAACATTTAAAATACATAAAAATGTTAATTATTCCTACAGGGATGGGCTTTTTTTGCATAGAAGATTCAAGACAAGCTAGATGCATATAAAATCTAGAAAATCTCCTCATCACTGACCAGGGAGTCTGTTCAATATGGTTTTGAACTCCTCCAAATCTACGTCTGATTCCATGTCCAAGTTCAGTTCTTTGAGGAGCTGCGGGTTGTCCTTGACGAAGTTTAACATCACCTGGATAGTATTCAGGGAGAGTTTTTCTCCTGCAGAGAAAGTGAAGAGGAGCGGACAATGGTATTACATGTTTTTCACAATGTTCGTTAACTCTGAGCAACACACAAACAACAAAATAATAAATCCACTTGATGATTCTCTTAATCAGATGTAACAATACATTGGATCTCTTTTTCATTAACAAATTAGTGAGTTAAATGTACCATGTTGCACTTGGGTAGAAATTAATAAAGACTGTACTATTATTGGCTGCTTTATGGTTTTCAGGCTGCAGTATACATTTGTCTGATAAACGTAGTGAAGACATTAACAGATGTGCATCGAAATTCTAAACCTAGTGACTGATCAAATGGGAAATATGGGCACATCCAACCATCAACATCCATGGCAAGAAAAAAAGGAAACGGTGAAGTGTCAAACCCTGCAGTTCCTCCAATGTCCACTTGAGATTGGCTTCAAAAGTAGGTCAATCTCCCAACCCCACAGTGAAGCCAATCTTTCAGCTTTTAGGTATGAACTATAAACACTTGATGATTTTATGTTATTGGATATTTTTTTTTCAAAATTACCATGTGAATTCTTGAGTTATACAGAAACATGTTTGCTAAATTTAAAAAAAGAAAGGAAAAACCCATTAATAAACTTGCATCTGAGTGTTATTTATTTATTTTACTGTATTTGTACTTTTATAGGATGTTTTTCAACATTCTGTGTCTAACATGAAGCTACAGTTTCACTGAAGTCTTATGCAAATACAGGATACCAGGACAGAAAGTCAGATTACTACAGATTATTAATGGGAGCATGCCACTAAACATGTCCTTTGTGTTTGCATGTTCTCTCTGTGCTGAGTTACAGACAAGAAAGCTCAGATGGTGATTACTGTGAAGGTGGACAGAGAATTTATTTATTTTTTTGGCTTTTTTTGTCAACAGGACAAAAACTGCATTTAAATGTGGAAATACAAAGCAAAATCCTTTATCTAATGCAAATAACATCTGGCCATCCATCATTCCTCACTGAGTCAATGTTAAATGGAGGTAATGCCTTTGAGTTCATACGCAGACGTTCTCATTCACTTTGTTCAGCCCTCCAGCTGTAATGGCAGGCAGGTTTGTTTACTTACTTTTGCTGAGAGAGACAGCAAAAGTAAAATGGCTTCATGGCTTTGGTAGTTGGAGACACTTAATCAGTTTATCTGCAGTTTGTGTGAATTCAGTTCAGTTTCATAGTCATTTTAATGTCAAAGTATCACCAAAAAGGAAAATCTCAAAAACAGTCAGTGCGTCAAACTTGATAAGTTTTTATCAAACATTTCTGGATGGACACCAACCGAGCTGTGTTGAAGTTTGTGTGTTAGCTGAACTTTAAAAGCCGGAGAATAAAAACATTCAGAAAGTGTTTCATTTTGCTGTAATTATTGTTGTAAACCCTCATTAATGAGAACAATGGTCACATCTCTTTGGCTCACTCCTGACTGATGAGTTTTTAATGATGCTGCTGCCCAGTTATCTCTCCTAATAAAATCATCTCCTTTCTGCAGCAGTTAGTTTGTTAAATAGTGACATGTGTTTCTGATGAGGGTTTTGATCCACGAGTAGTAAAGTAAAATCCACAGTTTAGCATTTTTGGGAAATTGGCTACTTTTTTTTTTTTTTTTTTTCCCGGCAACCATTACTACAAGAAAAGACAATCAATCTGTATGGAGGCACAAAATATATTTTACTGCAAAAGTAAACAAAGAGTCCCATTGTAAAGCATATGATTACATTTGATTATGATGTAAAATGTATATATAAAAAAAAGGGTCAGAGAAAGAATAGATGCTTCATTTAAAGTTTAGTGTCCTAGAGTGCTTTATACATCTGTATTCTACAAACTCTGATGCTGTCATGTAGTTTGAAGAACTGAGGCACACATTTAATCTGAATAGAAAACCAAGCCACCTGGTACATGTGAAGGGGCATAATATATTTAATGGGAGAATTTACCAAACTGACACACTAATGTCAAACTTAAAGCTTCAACATAGTCTTTTGCTGCTAGTCCACCAGGGTAACATCCCTCAGACACATTATACTCCCCACCACCAGATTATCAAAACGAATAGATACAGGTTTTGAAAAAGTGAGTGTTATCTTACAATTGAGTGTTATTCTATATTTAAACTGCTTCTCTACAGCTGAAATTTCTCCAAGGACTAGCAGCCTTGGGAGTGAGTACCACTTTTAGTCTTTATTAAGTTTTTGAGAACTTAATTTAACCCCTTTGTTGGAGAGGAGGCATTTCTGAAAGTAAGCAAAAAACAAACAAACACTTAGTTGTTGTGAACTCTGACTTGGAGGGGTACTCTACTTTAAAATAACTACCAGCTACAGGTACATGGAGCAGTTTATTTTTGTCAAATCACTGCCACTTTCCTAAAGAGTTTATGGTCTCACTTATTGAACACAATATGAGGTTTATGATCCCATTAGTGTAACCAAAAAAAGGGCAATCATTTTAGCTCACTGGTTGAGCAGGTGCCCATATGCTGAAATGCAGCAGCCCAGGTTTAATGTTAACCGTCAGCTCTTTGCCCTTCCCCTGCTCTCTCCATCTCCTTCATGTCTATTTTTCACTGCTCAACTGTTAAAAAAGGCAAAAAGCCACAAAATTGATCTTTAAAAAAATATGTAAGATAAATTTGGATAAAAGCAATAACACAGGGTGTGCTTCAGGACAGGCAACCTATGCAATTTACAAGTTGTAGTCATATAAGTAAGTAGACTCTCAGATTTACAGACACGCTATATCTAAGCATGTTATGTTTGTGTGTACAATCTGAGCAATAAGTCTGAGCAGGACTTTATGTTTTGGTTCAGGTTTACAACTTTTGCTATTTCCCTGGTAAGACTCAACCACCTGATAACACATCAGGATTTTGCTTGTTTTAGGCATTATTGACATGTTGTGGTGGGCACCAACAAGGTTTTAGACTCCAGACTGAGAGTGTCTTCTTGAGTTATAACATGCGAAAGAAAACAAAGTTGGATTCACAACACATAATACATGATGTCTGTGATGTTGCTACTGAATGTTAATACTGAAACTGGTTCCTGACATATGTGTTACAAGAACATGCACAGTGCCCAGCCCAGAGCTAGCTGAATGTAAATAAACATCATTAATACACAGTAATACTACAAGACACACAATTTATGGTGCACAAAGCAGAACTTGGAGAGCAGTCAGATTGAGTTAAGATGCCAAAGTGTGTGTATGTATGTATGTATAATAGTATAAGCCACTACCATGTACACACACATGCACACAAAAGCATGTTTTGGTTTCCTTTCAAAGTTTCATTTGGGATCTTTATCGAAGATCTGTATAATGAGTGTGGTGTTGTTGTCTGCAGTGTTGATATTCATTTCCTTGGCTGTCTGCCATTAGCCGTGCCTGTTGCTGTGTGCATGTCATCTGTCTGTTGCACTGAGAAGCTTTGATCTGACCACATACAAAAATAGAGAAGAGGCGGGACATGGAAGCCACTTGGAGCTGTCAGTCATTGCCCACACTCTGCATTTTCACATGATGCCGCTGCAAAATAAAAATCTTTTTGTCTAATGCAGTTTCATATGGGCTCTTGAAACGTTTGAACAGAGATCACTAGTTTGAGTGACAGCACACAGAAGGTGCAGACAAACGCTTCGGGGGAAAATAATTTGTTGTTACTGTGACTGTATTTGAGCAAGTTTTTTAAGATATTCAAGTAACCAGTTACGCTTTAAACTAGCTCATCTGTCTGCCTGGCTTTGCTTTGAATTTTTTGCCTTCCATATAGTGGACTTTAATTGGAGCATCCTGTTAAATATGGTTGAACTGGTACGTTTGTGTCTATGATAACAGTTACGTGTGTCCATAACAGGAACTGGGATCCACTTTCTCTTCTCTTCATGTGTCCTACTGGAATGGGCCAAATTTATTGGGGTAGTTGAGTTGGGGTGTGGATGACACACCAATACTTTATTAACTTAATTATTCAAAAAACTCTCTAAAAGGTTATTTTCTGCAAATATTTTAACTACATTGTAACAAATGGGAAAAAAATTTGTAGTATGTTTCATTTCCTCTCCAAAAATTCCTTCTCCTATGGACATAATCCAACACACAAACTCTACCATCACAGATTCAGTTAGCTGTGGACCAGCAGGACCATACGCAGCTGGTGTCTAAGATCACAGATTTTCCATTTGATATTTGTAAATTTTTTTGCAGTCATGATCAGTGTTGGTCAAGTTACTTGAAAAAAGTAATCAGTAACTAATTACTGATTACTTCCCCAAAAAAGTAATGCCGTTACTTTACTGATTACTTATTTTCGAAAGAAATTAATTACTTAGTTACTTAGTTACTTTTTAAAAACACGATTTACAACCTGAATAGGTGATGAAGCGATAGATCTGTCAACCCAATTCTACTCTTTCTGCATAATCCATCATACAAAATGTAATCAAATGGAAAAGTCTCTTTTTTTTTAAACTTGTTTTATCCGTTTTAATCTTTTAACTTTATGCATCAAGCAAAAATTAAATTATATGCACCATTCTCTGACTTGAAGAAATTAGTTTAACATTTAAACCTATTTTCTGCACATTCCAGCACATAAAATAAAATATTTTTTGTGTTTACACTCAGTCTTTCAAATAGATGCAAGTAAAACACAGCAGAAAGTAAATAAAATCAAAGACTGGCAGTCCTGTTGCTCTATTTTCACCTGTAAAGCAGGAGTGGGTAGGTGGAGGTGTGCTCTGGTGCCGGTGTGGCGCAGCGGTCAGTGGAAGAATCCGCGAGTTTCTCTGTGAATTTCCCATTACGTCGTTGCGCACTCGGAGCTTGTTTAGGGTTTTTTTTTCGCTGTAAAAAGAAGTTTTCTTCCCACCACAACGGACGCTAATGTTTTTGTCACTTTTTATGGAATCAAACTCAAAGTAAGGTCAGTACTTCCAAGCTTTAAACGCTGCACGCTCATACTCTCTCCCGCACTCCATATATTATCCATTGTTGATCTGCAGACAGCTGTTGTCACGAACGTCGCACTCGCTTACGTCACTGTCATGAGACATTCTCGCAAAAAAATCACGGTTTTAGTAACGCAGTAACGCAGCGTTCCTACGGGAAAGTAAGGGTAATCTAATTACCGTTTTTGCAATAGTAATCCCTTACTTTACTCGTTACTTGAAAAAAGTAATCAGATTACAGTAACGCGTTACAAGTAACGCGTTACTGCCCATCTCTGGTCATGATATTCTGTTTTTATTTACAATTTACAGATTGTTAGAACTTTTTGGCAAACAAGAGCCTTTTTAAAAAAAAAAAAAAAAAAAAACATATTTCAACTTATCTCTGGTACTTTGTGAATTCTTAAGCCCAATCTAAAAAGATGTTTTTTGCTCAAAGGGTTAGGGTTATATATTAAAACATGATATGCCATTGTAGAATATAGTTTTTTATCTGAATATCTAATTCTTACTATATTTAAGTAGAGTTTTGACATGCTGAAATGTCGATATAAGACCCTGGTAAATGTGTTTCGAGGAACACTCATAACATCTTGAAATAAAAACCTTTTCAAATTCTTTATGAGCATCCATTTTTGTTTCACGTCTGCAGTGATGCAGATAATATCCAACTGGTGGCTTACATGCTACACCCATTCATCCTGACATACCACCTCCATCTTACATCAATTTATCATCAATGTGTTTCATGAAATCTATCAGTATGAGTCACTGAATTGAAATAGAAAAATATGTTATTCCTGGATGAAGCTATTAGTGGTGGACACCAACAGTGTGGACAAGTAACAAACTACTGACTGCCAGTGGTTGTGTGTTTTCAGCACTTTAATTTATTTATATTATATTAATTATAATTATATTTAATTATATATAATATATAATATAATATTTCTGGCAATATTGAAAAAGCAAAACAAAAAAGTACAATTTGATTGATGCTTGCAAGTAAATGAAAGGCATTTTCCATTCTTTTCTAGTGAGCTACTGTCATTGATGACACGCTACCTAATTTGAAGTAGGAATGTATTGAAACAAGGTGCCAGCAGTAGCAGCAGTGCAATAGTCGCGATTTGGCAATATGTGTTTGGAACCTGTGCAATATTGTCACATAATAAACTGAAAAGTTTGGATATTTGGATAGTGGATATTGTGTCCCAGATGCTTAAAGCCCTACTTTTCCTCCATATAACCACATCAGTAATTTCCATCCACCATTTGCTTTTCCTGTTTTCCAAGTTTCTTCCATATTTTGCAAAGTACAGTGCTTTGTTGGAGGTTGTTGAAGTAGCTTTTTTTTTTTTTTTTTTTTTTTAATCTAATAAATTGTCCTAGCTGTTGCCCTCTCATATCTGGGCTTGTCCCCTGTTTGTACACACCAAGGAACATAAAAACATGGCATTTCTCTAGCAATGATATTGCAATACAACACCTTTACATAGTGTAGAAATTACTATTAGTGATATCGTGGACAATCTTGCACAGCCCTATTTTCAAGAGATTGAAAGAAACTTCAGAATAAATAAATTTTATTTATTCCAGTTGCACATACACTAGCCTTATGTTCTAATCTTGGATACATTTGTACATATTATCTGCTAAATATTATATCCTTAGGTTTTTTTTTTTGTTTTTTTTTTTTAAAAACAAACTCTGAAGTGCTATTTTTATGTATCATCAATACAAAGGACATGTTTGTGTTTGTTCTCTTTGACTGATTTCATGTACAGTTAATCTTATTATAGGTTCTTTGGGATAAAAGTGCATTGCTTCAAGGCAGCGGCTGATACTAAATAGAACCAGAGTCCTTTAAAAAAAAAAAAAAAAAAAAAAAAATCCTTTCACCCTTTACAAGATAAGCCAGTCACTTTATGTTGCATCTTTCATCTTCCTTTCAAAACAGTATATGACATGAGTAAATGATATGTGTACCGTGCATTCATTTGTATGGGATGAGGTGATGAAAAGTACCATACTCCATGGGAAAAATAGTTGCATAAACCTCATGAACCTTGCAGGAATTTATTCGAAAATGCAGAGAATATAAGACTCTGAGGTTTTTGGTATTCTGGTACTGAAGTTGTGGTTATTTAACTATCTAGTACTTGAAAGGTCACCGTTTTAAGTACACCAAGAAACAGTGTGTTGATTAACAACTATGTGTCACATTAAATGTCCTTGGGCAAAGGCACTAAATGCATACCTGCTCAAAGATAAATACACAGTATTGAATGCAAAAGGAATGTTAACAATGCTGGAGAGACTTTTTTTGTGGGTATGGGATATTTCAAGGACAGATGAAACCACAGCGTCATTTTAAAAATGATTTACAAGTAAAACAAAAGACTGAATACCATCACAGTGAAAACATGATACAGCAGCTGTAAACTCTAAAGAGATGGTCTTCACATATACATAAAAAGCACAATTACCACAGACTTTTTTCTTTCTTTTTAGACAATGCTCCTTTGTAAAGGGTTTTTCAGAAGTAGCAAACGCCTATCTCTCGTTGTGCCAGTTGTTTCCAAGGGGATTCAATCTTGTGATTATGATTATGATGCTTCGAGATTTTTATTTGGATTTATTTTTATGCTTTTCATCGATGTGATGAAGCCCTTTGATTTCAGTATAATGGATTTGCCAAAATCAGCTGCTCCTCTGTGGTTGTTTAAAATGTTATTAACGTTGCTTAACGTGTTTATTTTTGGTCAGAAAGTGATGTCCTGTTTCCTGAGACTGGTCCTATAGAACATAATTTACAGAAGACTAAAATTTCACAGCATGGAAAGTACTTTGTAATTAACCATTTCTAATGTCGGATTTTCTAAATAATATATTTCTTTTTCTTTCTTCTTTATCTGTTTCGAACCAGCACTGTTACAGCAAGCTGAAACATAACTGATAAGATTGAAATATCAACACACACTGAGGACTACTTACCAGAACATACACAGAGGATGCATGTCAGTAAGAGGTGGACCTTTGGAACATTCATATTTCCACCAGATGTTTAAAGAAACAGCTTAGAAATCCACGGCATCCGTTTGGTAATGTGTTGTTGACTCGTTATCAGGTCAGAACCAAATCTAACCTGAATGCTAACTTTACATAGACACAGAAACATGCACTAAAGCTGTAGCAGTCACCTTAAAGCTGAAGTGAGTAGTGGGAAGGGGATCATCCAGTATGTGAGCTCATGTTTCTTATGGTCAACTCTACTTCCCCCACCCAACAACATCCCGACCTCTCAGCGCGTGTCATGCAGAGGAGACAGCTGGGACTGTGTGTGTGTGTGTGTGTGTCTGTGAATTGAATATACACAAATCAGCACAATCATCATTTTCTCTCACTGAACCCAACGCAGGCTCTGTCAATGAAACAGAGTAGCAAAGAACAGTCAGAGATAAAGAAAGCTTGGCTTAAATCAGTGAAGACAAACATGCTAACACTTTAGGAGACCGAGACGGGAAGGCCAACAGGAGGACAGCTGATAGCTGTCACTGGTGGAATGAGAAGCATGTCCACACATGCTGCTAAGCGGTAATACACACTCTAGCAGACAGACACACACTATACCTACTACACTGCTAGCTTGCATGAAGCAGTGCGCTTCCGATTGACCAGTATTAAACGTTTAAAAAAAAGTTTTCCTCCTTCTTAAGGTGAATTTTATTTTGTTAAAAATGACTCAGAGCAGTTTTATTTTATGACAGAACCACTGACTTTTGACGAGGCAATTTATTTAATTTTTGTGAAGTGATTTTCATTACTGCTTTTTTCCTTTGAAAAACTTTTTAAGTATACATGTGAGTATGCACTTAGAATTTTCAAAATCACACATCAAGTTTTTTGTTACTTTGGGCTTTTCATTGTATTGATTTGCGTATTGGAAGAGCAGTCTAGACAGATTAATCGTGATTTTCAGTTGGTCCTTTTCTAGCAGGACTTGTTAAAATTCAACAAAAAGTATGATTAATTTAACAAAAAGTGGAAATTGCATATTGTTTTTTTTTTTATAACTGGAGACAATATTACAAACCCCTGAACATTATTTTAGTTTGTTCTTCAATTTATTTTCTTTAAGTGTGCTACATTTCCAAGTAAGTGTCTGTAAAATGTGAAGTAACTTAAAAAAAATAAAAGTATAAGGGTGGAAAAATAAATTAAATTTAAAAAGGCCCAACTTTAGGGAATGGTATTTTTACAGGTTGGTAAAAAATATGCTTTTGGCCACTATAGTTTCCCCCTTTATTAAAATTCAACAAGGGATGATTTTTATAATTATTTATTTATTTATTTTCATTAATTATCCATTTGGTTACTTGGAATTGGGGGCTTGGCTACTTTGACTGACAGGTCCCCTGACACAGGCAGCTGAAGCTCATCATTGCCTGCTAGGCCTCACTTCTGCGCACTGAACTGGACCTCTCCACTGTGCCTGCATTCTGAAATATTCTTAATAGAACCCTTTAACACTTGCTGTGTAGTATAGGCCATCTAGTAAATTTGTGCTTTAGTTTTAGTTAATGAAATTCTAGTGTTTTATCAAACATTTAACAATAATATGTTTGACCCACTGTACAGTTTATGAATGCAGTTGCTGTTAGCTGATCATGCCAGCCTCTCTTCTAAATATAGCAACTTCTGGTTACAAATCAAGCCAAAAACAAAGCAAAAATAGAAAACACGGTAGTGGCCAAAATGCTAATGTTCAGGCCTCAAAATGCAGAATCTAAAAAGCAATGGGTGACCACATGGTAGTTACATTCAGCTGCTAAAGTATCTGCTATTTCAAAAAGATAGAAGATAAGCTAGTTAAATAAAATAGTGATCCAAGAAGAAAAGCAAGAAAAAAATACAATTTTAAAGTGGAGTAAACCACCACGATCATGGAGCTCAAACATTTTAAAAATAAAGCAATTCTGACACTGGGGCACTGCTCTTCCTGATCTTAACCCCTTCTTAAACTAACTGCTAATCATCTTCAAAGGAGGATGGCACCAAAGTCCTGGAGCGCGAGAACAAAGCATACTATTGTAGCAAAAACATCTTTTAAGGCTGTGATACTGCTCATAACACTAGTACGAAGAATACAATTTACCAAGACCAGCAACATACTGTTATCTAGGCTGTGGTCATGCTGCTGTTCATCCACTAGATGGCAGGATTTGGTTTAGAGCAGAAGCTTAGCGCATCAAACCAGAGACAAAATGTGAGAATACGAGCCTGAATGTGAGTCACGTCTTTAACTGGGAGCAGCAGAATATACTGTTGTAACAAAAATCTGCTCAGAAACTTTGCCACAAAATCTGGGCTGCAGTGACAAAAAGCTGGATTATTTATCTCCCAACATGATATTACTTTGTATGTGATGAAACTGCTCAGATCAGAAGCCTTGTCACAAATCAGTAGGTTTTATGATTAGACTGGGCAGCCATTAGCAGCTGTGAGAATAAAAATTTAATGTAGCTCAACCTCTAAACTCGAATGGACCACAGGGTAAAATATGACACCATTACCATTATATTAATTTATTTTGAAGAAGCAAGTGAACAAAATTTTATGATGATAATCAAAACAACCCAGTGCTACTTCACATTAAAAGTGTACCAAAGACACATGAAGTTTCACTCCTAGCACACACAACTTTTACTTCCTCAACAGATAATCCCAGTGATGAACAGTAACATATTACGGGTCTTAAATAGACTGTATACACTGTATTCTCAGTGCGTTCAAATCAAAACTAAAATCGGACTTTATCAAAAGCAAATGTAATGCCTTGTTTTTTTTTTTTCTTTATAAACCTCTGACACTAAATGTGCATCAGAAAAACATTTTATCTAGAAGTCAATGTCATTATACAGGTAATCATAGTCAAGAGTTTTGTATCTCCAACTAATGTGTAACTTGTTCATTATTAGAGGTGGACTTAAAGGTGGTGGTGTTTAAAGAATCACAGAATTGCATTACACTGACGTTATAGCACGCGATTAGTGTGTAGCAAGTCACTTAGTTAATAAATATTCACTGAAATAACTCATGAACCTGAATGAACTGACTGCTGTCCACAGTAGATGGCAGTACAAGACTAAACAACAGGGTTTGATGGCACTGTGGCCTACCCTGGGTGTGTGTCTGTGTGTGTTTGCCTCTATTGCCCTGTCTAAAACTCTGTGCTTCTCTCTGCCACTCTGTACATTTCCTCTAGGCTTTCTCTCTGTCTAGCACACTAGTTTCACATGTCTTTATGTGTTTTGCTTCTTGTCTCAGGTTCTGTTCAGGGCACACGAGCCCACACACCAAACTCTAGTTTTCAGTCTCTCCTCTTTCTTGTAAAAGCTGATACTGGTCTTTGAAGGGAATATGAAAGAA
Organism: Perissodus microlepis; assembly: GCF_051167445.1. NCBI lineage: Eukaryota > Metazoa > Chordata > Actinopteri > Cichliformes > Cichlidae > Perissodus > Perissodus microlepis. The sequence continues at coordinate 26,319,845 of NC_140473.1, forward strand.
TACTTTGAGATAAGTGGTGATAGCCACCTGCCACTATCTCAAAGAAATCACAGGATCAAATGTCATGGCGAATTTACATTATTTTCAGTTATAGAAAACCATTTCTGCACTACAATTATTACCCCAAATTTGACTGTTTTACTGGTTGCACAGTTGACAAGGTACTGCCAATCAAGACTTTACATCTGCACACTTACCATCTCTTTGAAGTGTCAGATCTCATGTTATAAAACTACATTTCTGAAAAGATTGTCATTATTAAAAGGACTTTTTTTTTTTTTTTTTGTCTTCTTCTGGTAACTCCCAACAAACCAGTAACAACTGTTTTCCCAGAGGGATAAGTGACACATTACATGCACTACGTTGTCTGTGTTCATCTTAGGCTGCTAATTTTATCTGCAAATGAGCAACCATGATTTAATATGACTCAAGGCTTACTGAAGGTTATTTAGTAGACACACAGGCGTGATGCTCTAATTGGGAAAGACACGATTTTAAGCTAGTGAGGAAACAAGCTGTGAAAGAAATTTGGTATTAGTGCATCATGAGAGGTTAATTTAGTTGCAGTGTGAGGGAGTTGCCTAGCTGTTAAAAGGACACTCTTTCCTTTGAAAAAATAACCAGCCTGCTGGACTGAACCAGGTTACAATAGTTTACTTGAGCCAACCTAGTGAATTATTATTGCGTACACTTTTTTTTTTTTAATGAAGTCATAATAAATGTGCATTTAATCTTATTTATTTATTTTTGACCTAAATATAGCTTCCTGTAATCTTGCTGTCAAACAGACTAAGTTAATGGCTTTGATCAGAGATGCCATTAAGCAAACTGAAATCTTTTGAAAAAGCCGATTTGTTTAAACCAAATATTCTTTGCATGTTGCCATGACTTTTTGCGTGTTTCTTTTTTTGTTCTGTGTCTGCTATTTATTTATAAAAGGGTGGGGGTGGTGGTGGTATTAATATTTGAATCTACTTTGGGTTTGAGTTTTCTGTTTTTTCTCTATTTACATATTACTTTGTAATTTACTTTACTTTAGATGGTAGTTAAGGAGCCTCCACACTGGAAGTGAGGATCACTAGAAGTGACGTGGCAATGATAACCTACAAAGTCAGCAAGGTGCACAGATTTTTTTTCTATGTTCAGCTCTTGTGTTTGGAGGTTCTGTGAGGCTGGATTATGAAAAATATTAACTACATTGAGCAAAAGGCTGGATGACAGAACCAAATGTTTTAAGCCAGGAATTTACAAAAATGGGTCCAGACAACTATTTTCCAAATGCATTCATTTGATCAGATCATAGAGTTGCTAACTAAACGTCAGTGAAGTCTGTAATACTGAGTCCTGTTAGATAGTTTTTATAACAAGCAAAACATGCAGTGCAAAAATACATTCATGGAAATAATTTTACTTCCACTTATTGCTGAAGAGTCAACCCTCAGTGACCCTGTCATCCCAGCTACTTTCTCATCCAGACTTATTTGGCCTCTGCTTTTGTTAGTATTGCTAATGTTACAGTTATAGTTGTTGAACCACAGCCTTAATTTTTCTTAACATCTCCATTCCCACAAGATCACGTGAAGTGGTAAATTGCTTCCTCTGCCAAAACAGTTTTAATATCCTGTAGTGTCTATTTTTGCATTATTTTCAAGTTTTTTTCTTTCTATGCTTAAATTTTGAGAAAACCGAATTTATGCGCATGATGCAAACAGTTTCTAACAGGTTAACAGACATTATTAGTCAGTTTGAGGCTTCTCTAACTGCTGTGCAACCTCTCTGCTTGACATCATGGTGAAATCAAAAGAAAGATGTCACACAAGTCTAGTTCATGCTTTGAAGTCATTTTGAAATGTTTGAAGGTATCTTATTCATCTGCACACACAATAATATGCAAACATAAACACAACTCAATCATACGACCATTACGTAAGTCAGGAAGGAGACATAATCTGTCTCTACAGATGAAAGTAAATTCCAGAATCACACCGAAGAAACTCATGAAGATGTTGGAAGAAATGGGCACCAAAAAAACCAAAAATGTGTATTCACAGTAAAATACAGGCTACTCAGTAAGGACGAAGCCACTTATGTTCTGACATAGAAAGGCCAGACTTAGGTTAAAGATGACCTACTTTTAGATATATACACTACATATAGAGAAAATCTCAGTATGCTTTGAGTTCTTCAGATGAGCTGACAGTTTATCTATAGTAAGGAAAATGGAGGATAGATTATTTTTTCCTTTAATTGTTGCTCACTAGTTTCCAAAACATGAATGTGCACTGAAAAAGTGTTAAAAGCAGACTTTCTTATGTGTATTGGATGTAAATTCAACCGCAGCAAGCAAAGTACAATATGACACCATCAGTGTTTGCTAGGCTTAACTGGCACTGATCTTTCATAAATACAGCTAACTGTCAAAACAAGAACATCCCAAATGATTAAATTTAAGCTGCACAGTTTCTTGTTTGAAAGACGAAATTGGATGACAAGTAAATATGTAATGCTTTAACATGACTACGTGTGTAAAGATACAGGATTTGGTTCATACATACATGTTTGGGCCACCTAGTTAGAGTGGACAGGCCTGTTCACTTTAAAACATGACTGGATCTGGAACAAAAAACAAACTTCTATATTCAAACGTATTTCTAGCGTGCTCCACACATTTTTATTTACTCAGCTATTATTCTGACCAACTGAAGCACTGGAAAGACTCCAAATGCAAAACAGCTTCATTTTAATTTGTTGTTTGGGATAACATATTGCAGATACAGATACTGTGTGTTTATTCAATATACTCTTTTCTCAAGCTGGGGTGTTGATGGTTACCACAGCTGTTGAATGAAACTGGACTGGAACATATGAGAGGAGGTGGGAGTAATATTTCATCCATGCAATATGCTGGAAGTTAAAGTCTGAATACTTTGAGATTAGAAAGAGCAGATTTCTCCAGCTGGCTAAACGATGTCTGGTGAAGAGCTTACATTCCAGTGGTTAGAGTCTAAAAAGACCAGACAGAAATATGTTTAACATATGTTGAATGAAAATGCTTGCAATTTGAGGTGCTTGATGAAAATTTGAAGTGCTGTGTGAGGGGATATTGGTCTGTTTACTCATTCTGTCTGGCATCATTCAGTCATTTTAAATATTTTGCAATGTAAAAACATCTGATTATCACATGAATACAACAGACCACATAAAGGGAGGGAGAGACATAAAGATAGACATACTGAAGAAACAAGGATAGGCATTCCAGCCAAGGAGAGATTTTAAAAAATGAAATCTTTTTTACAGGGTTTTGAGAAAGGCCTTTGTCGTGAGACACCATCAAGAGAATTGAAAGTGTCCTTACGAGGCACAAAAAATCAATTTCATCCTGCCATGGTCTCTGTAAATGTGGCTTTGTGTAATAAATGATGGTGTGCAATACAAATACTGCCCTAAGAGGATGGTTATTTGTAAGGATAGGAAAATATGTGGATGTCTTCTAGACTATTGGGTAGTAGTATAGTAGAATAGAGAGCACAAAAGATGGAAGTTGTGTAACTTTTTTCCACCCATCACCAAAAATGAAATGTATTACATCACATATCTCAGCTCTTCAGGGAAGTGTAGTTGCGTAGTCTGCTACAAAGTATCTATGGTTCTCAGGAGAAATCAAAGGCAAATTGCTGAAGGTAATTTGACCAGAGTAAACTGGGGTCACTGGTAACAACAAACGGCATTGCGTAAAATGCAGAGAAAGAGATTACTGATTAAGAGGAGACAGATGTCAAAAAGCTGCCAGTCTCCTTGCTGTCATATAGTCAAGGAAAAGAAATAGGCCTCTGATTTTGTGGATGTATTAGACCCTGTCTTTGCAAAGTTTATTTTTTTATTTTTTTATTTTTTTTATCAGGAACCCAGTATCCTGAATGAGAACAGAAATGATCTATTCTGGACAGCTGTGTAGCTCACATCCTTTTTGTGTTATTCTTTGCATATAATGTTTTTCTACAAAGAGAGAAACGTTTTCAAAAGTTTTGATGCATTACATAAGTGAGTATCATGTGAGAGACATTATATGTTGAGAAGAGTTTCAACGTCAAACAATCCTGCATTGAAGTCCATGGAAGCTTAATGAAACACTGTGGATGTTCTCCCCAATAGAGCGAGTCAAGATCTAAAAAAAGGGAAAAATACAGTTTAATTTTCAGTGGGAGTATATTCAGTTCTTAGGAGACTCCACCCCAACTTACTCTTAAATGACACTCCCAGACTTGTGACATGCTATCTTCAACTGGTGCTGTAGGTGTTGGACCACGTTTTTGCTCATTATTTAAAGGAATTCCACACAAGACTTTTTGATGGTTTTAGGTTTGGCTCAGCATGTTTTTTTTGCTTTAGTAAAGCAGCATGCAATTACGCTACACCATGAACACTGGACGGGACTGCAGGACTTCATTCACCTGATGGTTCAAAAACAAAGAAGCTATACATTTTAAGATAAAAACAGTCACATCAACCTTTCTTTTTTGCTTATTATTTTCAAACATTTGAAAATAACGATCTTGTCAAATCTGAAATGGGGGGGAAAACAATTAGTTATGTTGTTGATCCTTTTTTACATCTTTATAAAATCAAGACTGGATTCTCAAATCTTCTGTGTATTGAGCTCACACTTTGCTTAATGTATTCACTCATTGTTATTTGTCGAGATATCAGAATATTTGTGCAATCATGCACTGAATAGTGTTTCTTGGAATGTTGTCCAAAGGGCACTAAATGGTTAAAAGAACAAAAATAATCACCCAGCCACATGATATTAATCCAAATACAACAGTGTCAAGGGCCTCTATCGTTACAAAATCGAGACTGTGCTTTTTATTGTTGTGTGCTTATATACCGGGACAGTGAACAAAATTGACTTTGTTAGAAAACATGTTCAGTAACTCACCTCTCTGACTCCACAGCATGGGTATTGACTATAGCACAGTATGAAAGTAGTAGGCAAAAGACAGAAGAGATGGACAGGAAGCGAGATTTCATTTGTTTCTTTTTTGAGGGCATGCGCCTATCTTTCTTCTCTGCTGCTTTGAGTTCTGTGCTCATGATTCTTTGAAGTAGGAAAAATTCTCGCTTGCTCGTTTGTTTCAAAGAAACTCTATTAGAGAAGGAAAGTCAAAATCCAATGTCCCCTTGAACAGGCCCCAGGTGAGAGATGATCACTTAAGTCCCTAAATGCCAAGAGTCCTAGTATATTTTAATTAGCCTCGATTCTTGGTAGAGATACTATATTTACTTACATTTTGTCCTTGTAAGATGAGAGCACTGATGTGTTTTTAATTTACCTACATCTACTACGTTTGGTCCCTGGTGGACATGAGGTAATATGACCATCTTGATGTACACAACAAGAAGTTTATTTAGTTTGTTAAAGTGTCTAGTTAGAAAGATGGAAATCCATGTCCCACTGATATTGTTTTTCAGTCTCTGTATCAGTTTAACAGTAAAAGCCCTACATGTCACATCTACAGTTCGTAAGTGTATATATCATTTTCTGGTTCTACTTCAACCCAAATGACCCCCAATAACTACCGTACAAAAAAATCAATTCTCCCTGTGACCCTAAAGCATGTCAGAGGAGGATTCACAGTACTGATTAATTTAGAAAAAACCCATAGCTAGCTAGACCAGACTAAATAGCAAAAATTCTGCCTGTAAAAGAAAAAAAAATACTTGTAAACACTATAATAACAATAAGCATTATCTATATTCCTAATCTAACAAAAACGCGCTTAAGTGACTTTACATAAAATAGCATGACCTCCACTTTTTGTGTCTCAACTCCATCCTTCTTTTCCACAGTCATGAATAATCAAAATGTAGTGTCAAAATTTTCATGCAGGATCCAAGCTCCAGTCCTACAAAGGAAAAGAAAACTTTGAAGCTTTCAGGGCTAACCCTGTGAGCATGCTCTAGCTCAGTGGTTCCCAAACTTTTTTTGCTAGGCCCCCCTTTGTTTTACAAGAAAAATGTTCGCACCCCCCACCCCCTGCGCGTGCACGCAAACACATCCTCCAACCACACACCCATATTTTGCTCCATTGCGGTTTATTTCACACCTCAAACATTTAGTAAACAATTAAGCAAATACAAGTAATCTGCAATAAATTACAGGTAGTAATAAAATAAACTACTAACTCTTTTATGCTACGTCCACACCTACACGGGTATTTTTGAAAACGCAGCTGTTTTGTCCACACACAAACGGCGTTTGGAATCACCGAAAACAGAGATTTTTTTTTTTTTGTTTGTTTATTACTCGTCCACACGTAAAAGCAAAAAAGGAACTCGTTTTTTGCTTTTACGTGTGGACGAGTAATAAAGAGTTCGTCATGCAACGTCAAAGGTATGTGCCTTTTTTCACGTCAGCTGTGCGCCACGTTATTGTTTACATGAGATGAATTGCAGAATGGCAGACAGAGACAAAATACTGTTAATCTGACTATCTGCAGGTTTTACACGCAGTTACTGTCCCTCCATTTACAAAGGCAGAGGCGTCACGGTGTGATTATTTTACGTGTAGTTGTTTTTTGTTTTGTTTTTTTCCTGTGTAATAATATTCAACATTGCCATCAATACATTTTTTTTTTTTTTTTTTTTTTTTGTGTCCCGTTTGGATCTTTAGCCATCAGAATTGTTGTCTTAAGGCCAAGAAAGATGCCAAGCGGATTTATTTTACCAAGTGGATCATCATGGCCTTGCCATATTGGTCCATTTGATTGACCTTTATTATAATTATGTATTTATTTTATTTTCGGTTGCTACAAACGGGACAGACGTGACTGGGGGATAGGACAGGGAGAAAGAATGAAAGAAAGAGAGGGAGAGAAAGAAAACCAAAGGGGAGAAGAGATGGTGAGAAGGGGGGGAAGAAAGGAAAAAACAAACAAAAACAAACAAAACGCCTGGATCACCTGTATGGAGAAAAAAAACAGAAGAGAAAGCAAACAACAAAGAGCAACATAATAAAAACAGCACCATCACAATAAACTAGCTAGCAGTAGATAACAGTAGATACTAAATGATAAACGATATTGTGCAGCACGTCAATACATTTTTCAAAAAATGCCTCTCTGTGCAAAATGAGTTCAAAAACATAAACAGCTGTGGAATACTGTTTGTCCGTGATTTGAACCGGGGGAACAAATCGTGGCAGGATCAGCCTGATATTATTTTTATCCCACTGTAACTTTACTGTATAAAGAGCTAACATCTCCAAAATGTCAGGAGTAGTTAGTTATTATAACAAGTGTTTGTGAACTAAAAATCAAGAACGCGGGATACTGTTTGTCCGTGATTTAAAGAGCCCAGCACGTGCTCCCAGCGAAGGGAAAACCAATTCTGCAGGGGAGACCTACCTCGGCACTTGTGCAGGTGAAACCAAAGGGAAGATATGCTTCACCATATTTTCTAGTCTTTGGCTTAGAATGAAGTTGGTTTGGAAACATATTCAGCTATGCTTCCTTTCCTGCTTTGCGTTTCTGTGGGCGCCCCGTGCTAGCAGTGTCCAAGCGTTTTGTTTTTTTCCTTTTCATACCGCGCCCCCCCTGCTATGGCCCCACACTTTGGGAAGGTCTGCTCTAGCTGATGGACAACAACTGGTGCATTGCCAAAATATTCTGGGTGGAGTTCTTAGAGTTCAAGTGCACTTAAATCCTTTGAAGGAACTCAATATGATTTAATGAAGTACAGAGTTTGCGTTAAAAAAAAAAAAAAGATTTGTCAATTATCCAGAGAATGATGAAGCAGCGTAAAGTCCAACACTGGTAGGAAGTAGAACATGACCCCCAGATTCTAGACACAGGCAGTGACAGAGATGATTGTATCACAGAGCATACTAAGGGCTTCTAGAACAAAGAAGAAGCTTGGCAGCCATGTTGAAATGATTCTATTTGATTATTTTGTAGCCACATTCTTAATGAATGTGACAGAGCTGTTACAACACTTGGTCCAGATGTCAACATGAACCACGTTTTTGTTTGTCACATGAAAGCACTTAACAAATGCTAGGCTAATTTGTGTTATAGACACAGTACATAAAGAAAAGCTTAAAAGGTACACTTAGCTATATATTATCCAAGTTATATAACTGTTTATAATAAGCACAGAAGTATGTTGGCCATCACACAGCTGAAATTTTATTATTATTATTATTATTATTATTATTATTTTAAATCCGCTCCCATCCATCAATGCATTATGATTAGCTAATGTGTTTCACAGTTTGACTGTTGATTGGCTCTTTGGGGCCAGTGAGGTCATCTTTAGCATTTCAGAATTCTCCAGTATATTCTCTCCTCCTTATATAAAGGATTGTGGGCATACCTGAGGGCCGTTTATATTGAACTGAACATAAATTAGTTAAAATGGTCAAATCTTAGCTGATATTACATTTTCTCTTATATATATCTTTGTCATGATTCACTCGAATACACGTACAGTCATGCACACACGATGTATGTAGTCCATAAAGTACACAACCAGACCACAACCGGACTTTCAATCCCATAAACTCCCACACTAGGGGTCAACGTGTGCGACCTGCGAATAATGGGGTTATGGCCCCTGCAGCCACTGTGGAGAACTCATCACATGGGCTCTGAACTAAGTGCAACTGACAATGCTGGTATTTTCTCTCTATTTTTCTCTCTGCTCCCTCTACCTTTGTCTCTCAGTCACACACAGACACCATTTTCACACATTTGCAGCACAAAAACAGACTCTCACATACACATTAGTATGCACATTACACATATGGGCTCACACCAGGCATTTACACAAAGATGTTAAAATTGTGAATGCATAATTACTTGAGTGCATACATAGAGGCGCGCTATGCAATTTAGGGTGTGATCCATATACCTGCAGTCTGTTGGGGATGATGTGTCCTGCGTGTGCTTGACTGTCATTATGAGTGCAGCCTCATGCGTATTATTGGCTTGAGAAGGGCAAATCAATCTTTACCCTCTATGAACAGATTATACAACTCAAAATAAACAAAGTTTTATAGCAGATCTCGCTGCTAGAAAACACAAGCTGCTTATAAAAAGGCCATTCACAAGTGATGCTTCACAGTATGAATAGGTAAGCATTAAAAACAATGTGTTAATTGGCCTTAGTAAGCACACTGAAACATCATTATTTTCTTATCACTTTGACATACCATTTAATAGTGTAATATTTAGAGAACATTTTTACAGTAAAAATGAAAAATTGTGTTCAGTAACATTTTAAAAGCAAAAAAAAAAGATGCTCAAAAAGCTTTAATTCAATTTCACTAAAATTTCGCTAAACTGTTCACAAAGAAAACCAAAAATCCTGTCTGTTCATTTTTGAGTGAGGTAAATATTTTTGGCCAAATTTAAAAAGAAAAAATATTTCAAGGTGTCAAGGACAGACAACCTGAAAACATAAAGCTTCCAGCAAGAGCTAACAATGCTGGGATAAATAAAATGCTTGTTGTTCATTTATTTATTTAGTTAGTTAGTTCATATAAGACTGAAAACTGGACACTACAGCATGCATTTTGCAGAATATTTATTTCATTTATTACATCCTCATCTGTCAGCAGTGTGCAAACAACAAAACACGAAAAACAATGCAAAGCTAAAAATATACAAATCAAAAATGATGCATTTGTTCTTAGCTTCTGTGTTGCTGATGCCCATGCTAAGTACATTGAGTAACATTAGATCTACTTGGCTAGGCTTGCTATAGTGACATTTAATATTTTAAAGTGATTAGATCCATGAGGGAAGTCATGTACTGAATTACAGAGAAATGGGAAGCAACATTTTTTTATGAAACTGTTTCATAATTTATAGCTAAGTTAAACCGTAATGGACAGGCTTAAAATTATCAAATTATTTTGTCACTGTTAATCAGTCAAGTCAAATAAGCTGCATTGCTCAGGAGACACTGGGTGGTATACAGGAAGTAGCAGTTTTAAACAGTAAATGGTATCCAGTTACATAATGTTTTTCTACTTTGGGGTTACTTAAAGCACTTCTCAGTATGCACGCAAACACCAATGAAAATCCACTTCACTGCCTCAGCGGTTTATATTTTTTTAAAATGCTAGATTGTGTAATTTTGGTTATAAAGTTTCAGTGAAACAACACTTTATCTTTAGAATACACTGTAGAGAAAAAAAAAGTTGGTTTTCGTCTTCTACCTGACAGATGTGGCAAGAAACCATAGCAGACAGGGTGGGGCTGCAGAAAGATCTGCAAAAGAGTGGAAGAGAGAGAGTAAAATGACAGAAGAAGGAAGAGAGCTGCTGTGGAAATCCTCTTCATGTCTGATATGGAAGTGTTGTGATGTTCCACATTGTAAAACCTCACCTAGACGCAACATCTCCCCAGGGCTTCATGTGTCTGCTCTTTTCTGACAGTCTGATCTATTTCTGTGCTTCCACCTGTCTTCTTTTTCTCTCTCGCTCTGTTGTGTCTAGATGGTTAGACTTACAAATAGGGATGGGTACCGGTATCCGGTGCCATGATGGCACCGGTTCTGACATAAACGGTAGTAACCAGACCGAAAAGCAGCGCACATTTCGGTGCTTTATTTCGGTGCTTTTTTTTCCTGAGATGTCATACACTTTGAATTCTAGCCAATCATTTTACGTTTCCGAGGATAGTAGGCGGGTCCAGGTACGTACGTTCTTTTAGAGCAGAGCTACAGATTAAAAATGCCCAAGGCGAAGCGGTCAAAGGTCTGGCTGTACTTCACAGCAAAATATGCAAACTCAGCAGCCTGCAACAAGTGCTTTAAGGTGATACTGTGATACTGTCAAAGGAGGTAACACCTCAAATTCGATGAAACACCTGGCGACGCATAGCGTTTTTTTTAAAAGTCGAAAAATGCGCCGTATTTGATATCTTGCTGCGAGACCTCACACCGAGCGTATCTACTGCGGGTGTGGTGCCTGTTATCGGACCCGGAGTTAGCAACAGCCCCCAAAAACCCGAAGAGGAGAGTCCTGGCCCCTAGTTCTGCCAGTGTAGCAGAAATGATGATGATGATGATGCAGCAGCAGCCGTTCTTCTCTGCATGAGTAGCGTAATGTTGTTCGTGTATAATTTACGTTGAGTAGGCTAACCACATTATTAAATTAATGCATGTAAGGTGAACTAGCAAACACCGTCGTAGTTACATGCAGCTGTCTTCTTGTTTGATGGCAGATACTCCCTTCACCCTGGCCAAAAAGGCTAAAATGACCAAAGAAAAAATCGAAAACAGTTAAACATGAGAGGGTTTTGGACAAAGTTTGTGTTTTTTCCATTGTTTAAGCACTGCTTCCAGCCAAGAGTGATACAATATATGCCCTATAGCTGCAGAAAAGGCTAACATTGTTATCTTTTTACAAAAAAAAAAACCAGCTGAACATGAGAGGTTTTTGGACCAATTTTGTGTTCTCCATTCTTTAAGCACCGGTTTGAGCACCGTTTAAGCACCGGCACCGTTTCAAAAGTACCAGTTTGGCACCGGTATCGGATAAAACCTAAACGATACCCATCCCTACTTACAAAGTCAGAATTATGCTTGGAAATAAAGATTTAGCAAGAAAATTAAGATTCATTAAGATAAACAGTAATTGTTATTTTCTGTCACAAAGCAGAATGTATGTAATACTAAGCTCCATGTCAATTTAGGCTCTATTACTGATTTATTAACTTGCATGGCTGAGAGTTTCAGATGGTCTGCTAGTTTGTTTTTCATTTTGCCTGACATGAAACATTTCAGATTGTTTTTTTTTATAGTACATAAAAGTAACAATTGGCATGTCTCTCTTTAAATATGTAAATTGCAGCTTGTTATAAAACCAGGCTATACAGAGTTGAAACCCTAAGCATTGTCAGGCCTAAACTAGAGACATAACACTGAGATAATGTCTAGTATGTGTGTTTACTGTTCAAAATAAAACTCTTTTGATGTTTGTGGTACTGAAGCTTGGCTAGCTGAGTGCATTCCAGCAAACGTTTATCTTACCTCAGACGAGTTGATGTCAACAACCAGTGTTGTTGTTCCACTTCACTCAGGCATGGCAAACTGTAGGACACAAATCTTGATGCGTTCTCAATAATCCAGGTAAGGAAGTCCCAGAAAATTGATTCCATTCATCTGGATGCAGGATTTTTAGCACGAGAAACTTTTCATGGCAACGACCCATATTCAGTGGCCAAGAGTACCATTCACAGAGATCTCTATGTACTCACTCAAGCCCTCTGAATAGTATTCATGGCCATTGATCAATGATTCATGACAGTTTGCACATTTATGATCATGAAAGCTTGTGGCTCATTGTTATGGTAACTAATGCTAATACTAGTTTTGGTTGTTATGCATCTGTACTGTTTATAAGGTTGGGGAAGCCTGCAGTCAGCTGGACTGAAGAAGTAACTTGGATGAATGATGATGTTTCTCCCACTAAAAACACTCTGTCCAAATGAACAGAATTAAATGTGTATATCAGTTTGAAATAACATACAGTGGCATGAAAAAGCCGTGATGCCGGGAGACACTGCAATGCATAGACTTAGTTCTTGTGCACATAGCATACACGTATAGTGGTCTTCTTCCACACTTATTCTCTGTCTGTACCTCTCCCTAATTAGCTCCTCCTCCTTTTTCCTTCTCTCAGCACCCCTTGCCAGTATCACAGTTCTGCTTCTGAATGAGCGTACAAACAATTAAGTAGAGCTCAAAGAGCTTTTCTTGGGAATTGCACTTTTGTGTCTACTTAGAATAGAAATACACACTAAGATGATACTACTACTACTACTACTACTACTACTACTACTACTACTACTACTACTACTACTACTACTACTACTACTGCTGATGATGATGATAATAATGCAGGTATAACAGAAATATTCCCCATACATTTCCTTCTTTGTTCGTGAGGCAGGCTCTCTAATGGTGATGGCAACATGGCTCTGTCATTTAGATCCAGGTCATACTGTAAATTCAGTGTGATTGTGAGTTGCTGCTATATCTAACCCCTGGATTTGCCTCTGTTTCATCTTACTGAATGCCTCAACACCTTTAAAGGTAAGTGCAATATTTTCATCCTAAATTAACTAAACATAAAATGGCAATTTTCATAAACTTGAGCATCCGTCTTCCTCTATCATGCCTGTTCCATTCATTTTGGAGGTACTTTATCCATCGGTAGCTAATGGATAAAGTTCCTGGAACAATAGCTGCCTCAGTAAATTTCATTTCATTTTAATTCAGTTTCATTTCTATAGCGCCAAATCACAGCAGCAGTTGCCTCAAGGTGCTTTATATTGTAAGGTAAAGACCCTACAATAATACACAGAAAATGGAGAAAAACATTGTTCCAATGATACCTGAAACTTGATATACAAAAAAACTAAAAATAGGATTACATTTCAGGAATTTTAGGTATTGAAAGGTATTGGATGTGATGTAATCCCTAACTGGCATGTTGTGGGCCCACTTATTCACTGCAAATCGATACAAAGTTCACCTGAGGGATCTTTGTTTTTTCTTGGGGGAAACCTTTCTATCCTATTAGGTATAAAAAAGGTCTTGGCAATTTGTCAGAATTCAAACCTAGCTACAATTTTTGTTCCCAGTCATTGCAAAAACAAAATAGTATGTCAAAATTTTTACTTTTTTGATTGTGTATTTGCTACAGAGATTTCTGTGTTATAAGTTTCTCTTTTCCTGTACAACAATGCACTTCAAATCAAATTTACTTGCTGTTTAGAGCAGTTTGAACCAACAGAGCCTGAAGTCTACAATAACTATCTAGAAGTAAAACTGTCAGGATTTTGTAAATTGAAGTAGTATTGGTGTGGAGTATTGCTTGAAGCTGAGTAGCTTGGAAGTCGCTTTTCTTTCCAAGCTCCTTAGATTACCATGACCTGGATGACTGAGAACCTTCACAGACAAGTGGAAAAGTGCTTTAAAATAGCCTTTCAGGATAACTCCATTATTTTTGACAGCGGGACGAGCAGACTACATCTACATGTGGCAACCTGACAGTGACAGCTAGCTTAATTAATGTTCACTCTGTGGCTGCACTTTCTTAAAACAGATGGTGTAAAAGTGGAGTGTAAACTTTGTGGCAGTTTGTGTGTTACAATCTAATCTACCAAGAATTTATATTGTAGTGAGACTTACTGTAATGCGTGTTTTCCTGTGCTGACTTTTCTAAATTAGAAAATGTTAAAAATGGCAGAAGAGCAGCTTTTTAATGTCTGTTTATAATTCAGGCTAAAAAAGCTAGCAGGCAGAGTGCACCTCTACACTGTAGCAGATTAAGTTCATCAAGAGAAAAATCCCCCAAGCACGCATGCACGCCACTGGTCAAGGCTTTCTTTGGTTGAAAACAGCCCTAGGCGTATTAGGCTGGATTCTCTGACACCATCAGCAAATGAGGGATTATCTTTAGGAAGAATTGAGTTCGATCTCTCCAGTAAGGCTTCATGGACCTGTAGAATCAACACCAAAACACTATGAAGTAGTTTTATGTGCACATGGTGACCTAACAACATAAGGCTCTTCATGTTGGCTTTTCCTTTAATTTATCACACATCTGTGCTTCATCTTCTGTAAACAGCTGGAAGCTTTGGGGCTAAATACTGCGTAACCTTGAGGAGTTTGATGCCAGTGTATGTCTTCACCCCTGCAGTGAGAATAATTTAACTGATTCCCCCGGAGCACATTAGCAATGCGTGGTGGGTCAGTTCGTTTGACCCAAGCTGTCAGACTAGCAGCATGTGGCAAAGAACCAGAGGAAAAACTCTCAGAGCGAAAACGACAAACAGCAGACAAGAGTGATCTTTTCATCTTGGCACAGAAAACCGAAAGAGCAAAGGAGAGACCGCAGATTGAGAGAACAGAGATGGCGCGAAAAAACAATCTGACTGAAGAGCACAGCAAGAAAAAAAAGTCATCCTCATCTTTTTATGAAGGGGAGAATAGAGGAAAAGAGAGACAGATGAGTACTGGCATCATAACAGTATGGCCCATGAAAGGCACCAATCGGACTGCAAACAGACAGATTTCATCGAAGCTTCAAAAGCCCAACAAGAGTGGAGAGAAAACAGAAGAGGGAAACGAAAGGAGTGTCAGAAAAAGAGAAACTGCAGTAAACAGAAACGGTAAAAATCTCTTCTGTGATTCACTTTCCTATTTCCTGTAAAGGAAGTGACGGGAAAGACGAGTTGAAGGAAGAAAAGATGACGAAAGCAAAAGATACAGGAAGAGGGGCGAACATATGGAGCAAAGGGAATTTAGATGATCGAAATACTTAGGATGGGGGGAGGATTATTCTTTGCTTACTTGTTACACTGGCTTTGTGAAGGCTCTTAAATTGGCAAAACAAATCCAGCTTACTGAGAGGATGATGGTCATTCTAAGCATTATCATGTCTGAATCTCAGTTCCTGAAAACCAACCTTTTGTACATGGAAGATTTCATCTGAAAGCAACCGTCATTTCCTTTGTTGTTGGAAAGAAAGCAATCAAGCCGCAATCATGGTTACAACACCCCTACTCAAGTCAACCCTTGTAGTGAGACTTACTGTAATGCGTGTTCCATCTGCTGCTGTCTAAATGATGTCCCAGCAGTAATGGTGTTCACCGTCTGAAGCTCACTGAACCAATCCCGAGAAAATCCCCTTTTTGTCATCGAGTGTTTTGGAAAATACCTCCTAGGAGCAATGAGCATCATGAGGACTGGAATCAAAATCAGTCAACGTCAAAGACCCAGTTACATGAGTGAAGTGCTACCATGCTTTTACTGAGAGACTTCCATTAACCAAATCAAGGAGAGATTGTGAGTGAATTGTACTATATGGTTGTAATTGTGATGCTGAAGATCTAAAAAAAATTAAAAAATGTTTAGTTCAAAAGGATGTGTAGAAACCACAGCCATGGCTTTTTAAAGACAGTTCACAAAACGTGAAGAAGTTTAACTCAACATGAAAATCACACTATCAAGTGTGGACGGTAAGTATTTATACATTTTTGAATGGCCACTCATTTATTTAAAAGAGCAATGCATTATTAAAAATTTTTAAAAAATTGCCATAGAACCCATCAGCTTATGTGGTGGTAAGGCATCCATCTGTCCCTCCATGGTTCAAAAGAATTACTACTCGTCAGATCAGATTTTAGTGAAACTTGCACACAGCGATAACCGAATGGGTTTTAGATAAAAGGTCAGAGCCTTTGACATTTTATGGGTGCATTTCCACTTTCACATGAAATATGACTTCTTGAGTACTAGTCTAGTTGCAAAACGGCAAACAAATGAAAACGTCCTTTCTTTACTTCACATATTACAGTAATCTGTGATGTCTGAGGAATTGTGATTATTTGTGAAAAAAAATTGTTCAACAGTGAATATCGACCAGTGTTTTTCCTTTAAACACTCATCTGAATCCTCATTTATCATTAGCAAGTACAAACTTGTGCTTGTGGGGCAGGAGCCTACATGCAGTTATTTTACAAAGGGGGAAAAAAAACAGTACAGGCATATGATGCAGAGTTGCTAAATCAAGCAAAATAGTCTTTAAGTTGACAACAACACAGTGAAAATTTCAAGAGTCTGTGTTGTAATTGATAAAGATATTATCTGCCCAAGCCAAGATAGTAGTCTTAACTAAAAAGGAAAAGATAAAAACCCTAAAAAAACAAAAAACAAATCAATGTTTCAAAATTGAAAACTGAATACATCCGATGAGAATATCCCAATGTCTGGGTTTAGCTCTGATCTCTTCCTTACAAAAATATCCTTTGTTCTGGCACAGAAACAGCTGCCTCTCCACATCAAAATGTTGCTTTTTAAATTATTGCATTTCTGTTTCCTGACCATAGAAGTTAGTAAATATAGTCTGGACTGACTGAAGCTGCAGATACAAGCTGTTGTTTAATTTATCAATACTATTGCTATTCAGCGTCAGGGTTTGCCTTATCATATTTCCATGCAAACAGCTTTATGCTGTCAAATGACGAGTATTCCTAGCCGACACCATCTAATGCAAGTCAGTAGCTTTCAACACTTTCAGTGATTTAAAGTATCTGGAGTTAATGTGTCTAGGATGACTTCTAAGTAAAGAAAGGTAGCGGTTGTTAGAGGAGGCTTTAAAACAATCACTGTTTTTTAAATAACTTTCTGCACTACGTCTCCTGTAAAATTAATTTCCAGCTCTGTGACTGGCATTGTAATGATGATCGTTTCTTTCATTTCACATTGCCCAAGGTTAATAATACAATATGTTAATAAATAGCATTTTAAGCCCCTTAAGTGGAAAAAATGTAACATGAGTGGAAAGTCGATCTTGTTTTGTTTCAAGAAATTGTTCTAAAGTTCATCTCTTGGATGAGGCGCCACTGTATTGCTTGTATCGCTGCTTTTGTTCCAGAGCTGTTCTGTGTATTCTGTTATCTCTTTTTAATCCTTCCTTTTGTAACTTATCTCCTTTTCATCCTCTCACATTATTTGTGTGCATACTCCTGTCTTGCTCTCTGTCTGCGCTTTAATCTACCTGTCAATCATTTTGTCATGGTGCTTCCAAAGTCTCATTTCACAGATAGAAATCCATTAGCAGAGGGCTGCTCTCCCATTACCTGTGGAATTGCCAGGCTGTCCCTGACAATTAGCTGAAAGATGGGGGACACCAATCTGTAGTGGACATAGCCCTCCTGACAACTGGCATGCAGCCAGACACTTGTACACAAGGCTCAGAAAAGCAGGGTTTTTTTTTTTTTTCCATCAAAGGATATCCCCCAAAACTATTAGGAACAGCTTTTTTTTTTTTTTTTTTGTGTATTTCCAAACAAAACAAAAAAACAACCAAAGAAAGAAATCTTGTGTCAACTGAGTGATTGCTAATGTGTTCATCTGCACTTGTGCCTACTATGGGCAGCTTCCCCTGTCATACCAGGGTGATTTTAATAACTCATCCATGTGGATTCTGGAGTTAGGGGTGTGGATGCACAGTTTTACTGTCTTTACAAAAGACTGTCAACACAAGCAAATTTTATTCCTTCTCCTTTGCAATAAAGGGATTGGTGATAGTTTGTACAGATAACCCAGAAATTTACCTTTTTTTTTGTTTCTCAGGCTTTTTAACATCACTAAATCAATCTGTCTTAAAGCAGGTTTGTCACTGCATTTGAAATTAGGTTATTTTAATCCTGTTACATCTGTTGCTTCCCAACTTTTGGTGTCTATGCTATCCCAGTCTTGTTCTGCCAGCATAACCTTTGATATCAATTTTCTCAGAGCTATGTGTTGATTGCTTGTTTTTTCTGATGTGAGGTGTTGTGTTTTTATGAGATCTTGAGGTCGTATTTTACAGCAGCACAATTTAGTTTTTCATCTTGTTCTGCTTTTCCCTTATTGGTTTCATTATACATCTTTTCATTTTCATTCTAGTGTACATCAACAGAGGAAAACAAACAATATGGGGAATTTTGTATACCATTCCTTTACTAAGCATGGTGCTGGGGAGGGGGTAGTGAAATACTGATCTTTAAATAGATTCTTAATGACTAATTTATAGTGTTACCCTCGTCACTAACAACATATGTCAGAGGTTAAACACAACAGCAACTTACTAGATAAAGTTGATACAGTTTAATCATCAAGCGAGTTCACAACCAGAGGTGTGTGCTATTTCTTTTCATGGACAATGGCTGAAACCCCACTGGTGCCTCAATTTAGAGAATAAGAGCTGGAGAAAATGAGCTGTAGCTCCTTACATGTGATGAGGAATCACACTAAGATCTACACTGAATTGACATCCATTTTATGAAATGTTTATCTAACTAGCTGCAGTCCACCCTTTGAACCTGTGTCATAGGTTGAGAATTGGGGTACCCCGTGATTGCTAGTTCATCACAGGGCTAACAGAGTGAGACATTACTGTACACTCTGCCCATACACCTATGGGCAGTTCAGAATCATCAATTCCCATAACCAAAGAGGAAAACCAGAGTACTTGCAGGAGATCCATGCAGGCAGCAATGAAAACAATACCAAGGCCCCAGCTGATGAGCAGAAAGGTTCTGGGTTTGAACAAATGATTTACAGAGGATGCAGGTACACTGATAGTCCAATATTTGTTTCCAAAACTAACCAAATCCATTTCCTATGTTTACCTTAATCAGCACGAACTGGGCGTAACAATATAAGTATGACATAATTAGCCATTTCCAGGTCCAAATGCTCCTTAAATTCCCCCAAACAAACAACCACAGGGCTAAAAACTGATCCAGATTCTTTCAGCTTTAATAAAATATACAATATGTCTGTTCCTCCAGGTCTTACTGAAAACTGTATTGCCAAGTCCTCCATGAAAAAAAAATTGGATTTCCTAAACAAAATGAATCCACAGTCCTGACACACCTCTGAATATACACAAAAAGAAAAATCACTATACTTGTGATGTTTGGAGGGTTAGTGAAGTTGGGCTAGATGACATGTAAAACTTTGAATATGCTCCAGACACAGTGTCTGAGGTATAGTCTGGATCCAGAAACGAGGTTGATTGATCGTCACTTAATAAGCAGATACTGTACTCGTGTTTCTACAATGATACTTGGTCTGCATTGTAACTTTAAGAGCCAGAAGGGCAGGTTTGCACTGACAAAAAGTTGTTTCCTAGTTTATCTGTTTTACATTCTAACCCAGCCTTATTCTGTCAACATGTGACTGTCTGAAGCTGGATCAGACAAAGAGAGCAGCCTGGACATCAGACCTTTGATCTAACTGCCTTCTGTGTGTTTGACTATTTCTGTGTGGAAGTTAAAGTGAGTGTGTGTATTTTTGTGCTGTGGTTATTCTACATTAAAGAGACACACTTGAGAGGAAAAAGGACAGGTAGATCCTGGCCTTTTGATCCTAACCTTGGATGAAGAGAAAAAGAAAGTATGTGTCAGTGTATATATTCTACCGTCAGAAGACATCATTGAAACCAGAGTCTCAAGTCTTTTTAAGTGGCTGAAGTGCAAATGCGGGGAAAAAATAGTTTAATGATACTTTCTGAGTAAAAAAAAGCTGACATATGTGACAAAACCTTGAGAAAAGGATTCGAAAGATGAGAAGCTAGGAGTGTAAAGGGATAATCTGAGGAAAAAAGATATAAACACACACTTTGAAAAAATATAATACAGTCTGCTGGGAATTATGAAATGTTTAGGATCAGTCATTAAAGAATAGTAACTCAAGAATTTGCAATATATTTTTCAGTTCAATACATTTGTATATGTATATGTACATAAATTAACCTGTGGGTTTAAGCAGGGCCCACAGGTTCTCAATAGGGTTTAGATCATGTGAGGAAGGGGGCCATGCCATTATTTTTTATTTTTTTTTCATCCTTTAGGCCTTTACTGGCTAGCCATGCAGTGGAGTACTTCGATGCATGGGCATTGCATAAAAAAAAAATCATGGTCTTCTTGAAAGATGCAGACTTTTTCCTGTACCACTGCTTGAAGAAATGTCTTTTAAAAACTGGCAGTTGGATTTGATTTTGAGACCATCTTCAACCCGAAAAGGTCCAACTAGCTCATCTTAAATAATACCAGTCCATACCAGTACCTCACCTTCACCTTGCTGGCATCTGAGTCAAAGTGGAGCCCTGTGTCCTTTACTGATCCAGCCACGGGCCCATCCGTCTGGTCCATCAAGAGTCACTCTCATCTCATCATTGCATAAAACCTTTGAAAAATCTGTCTTCAGATTTTTCTTGGCCCAGTCTTGATGTTTCAACTTGCGTGTTTTGTTCAGTGGTGGTCAGGTTTCAGCCGTCTTTACCTTAATGATGTCTCTAAGTACTGAACACCTTGTACTTCTGGACACTCTGGGTAGGTCGCAGTTCTGGAATATGACAGCACTGGAGGATAATGGGTTCCTGGTAGCTTCACTTCTGATTCATCTCAAATCTTTGGCAGCTAACTTGCGTCTTTTTTTTTCTCAATATGTTTCTCGTATTGAGACACCGTCACTCATTACGCAAATACACATCACCTGATATGCTTAAATCCAATAAGCAAGTTTCTACAGCTTGAAGTTGGAAAATATGCATAAAAATTATGATATGGCCAAAATATTCACTAATAACAATAATTGTGCACACTTTATTAAAACATGTTTTTAACCTAAATGTCCAGTTGAGAAAAAATGATTGTTCATTCAGTATTCAAACCTGAAACCAGCTTATTCTTAATAAGAGATTTAAGGCCCTAATGAAGTGGAAATCTCCTTTAGTGCTTTGAATATCCTAAAAAAAGACACCATACAAAATGGTTCTAAGAGAGCTGCAGTGGAGGTCATTTTCATTGAGCCATATCCAATTGGCATTCTCAGTCAGTTGGAATCCATTCCTGTAGCATCAGTTTGAGCATACATCAACGTGCAGCGTGTACACACATGCTAACACTATTTCTAATGGAAACATTGTCGGGCTGTGTGTATGTGAATGATTTTGTGTTGGGGATACCATTTGTACTGGTTTTGTTGTCAGCTAGGGAAATAAGCATTTTCATCTTGTTGTCCCATTACGTTTTAAAATGATATCAGGACGTCATTAAGAGCCGACCCATTCTATTCTGTTCTATTGCATTCAATCCCCCGACACTGGAGATTGATGGTACAAACATTCCATCACATCTCTCCCAAATCCAAATTACACTTCAGGTAAAGCAAAGGCAATGGGGTCAGCTTGTAATCTGCTAAAGCACAATCACTCTCATGCATAATAGAATGGTCTTACGGTGTAATCATAATGCAGACATGGAGATAGCTAGTTGCTCAGGCAATCAGTTATTTGCAGTAGACAGTTCCATTTGACGTTTCAGCCATCTAACTGATGTTTCTATACAGACATACTTACAGTAAGGACACGGGCTAAAGAAAAATAAATTGCGCATTACTTGTACTGCTCTGTTAAAAACTTTCTCCACATGGGAGGCATTTTAATAATATTGGAGGGTGTAGTGTTTGGGGAAAAATGCTTCTAGTCCCTATACACAGGGGAGCAAGGTGAAATAAAGGAATCCCATTGTTCCTTACAACTGTTACAACCAATTTTAATTTTGCCAATATTGGTGCAAGAAGCAATTGCTTACAACAGATTAAACAATTGGTACTGCCAGAGGAGAATTCCTAAAGAACTTTAGAAATGACTCTGATTTGATGTCTTTGACTGGCTAAACAAGTACTTGTAAATAAGAAATTTGACCTAGCAGATTTATTTTAGCTCCAAAAACTTAAAAAGAACATAGAACATTCAATTACATTTAAGTATTTTAAGTAATAATTAACCGTGTTATACACTCAAACCTCCAGTCCTTAAAAGAAGATTAAAAAATGTTAGCCATAAAAAATGAGCTCAGTCTCAACTAAATTTTCCTTTTCTAACCACAAAGACAATCTTTTAAAGTGCAAGGTTGGTACACAAAATTTGCTGAAAAACATCATGCCCTCCTCATGCAATGAGGGCTTTATCATTGCACAGATAAAGCCATCTGCCACACTTTTACAACCATTGAATACCTCTTTCCCTCCATTATGATCAACACACAAGCAGGGGTGTAATCTTCTTGCATGGACAGCCCTTCATTACATGATCTTCCTGTCCAATCTCTCTCTCTCTCTCTCTCTCTCTCTCTCTCTCTCTCTCTCTCTCTCTCTCTCTCTCTCTCTCTCTCTCTCTCTCTCTCTAAAAATATAGTTTCACATATTATACATATTCTAGGAGTTACCTGTATTTTAGATTAGGTTTAAGCAAGTGCATCAAGTCTTGTGCAATATATGGTGAAAATCATGCAAATACAGTCACTGTCCTTGGTGTGTCTAAATAAAGTTGTAAGGAGCATTTGCATAAATGTGACCTGATTATGGATGACAAAATGCTGTTTTTTTAATAGCTTGATTAAGTAGGCACAGTAATGTATCGTCTGCAGATTTTTTTTTTTCCTGGCTGAAAATAATTACATGTAATTGTTCTGCATTAAATGAATATATAAATTGTATGTTTTCTTCCTGTCAACTAACATATTTGTCATGACTCAGGAAATATTCTGACGTGTCTGCAGGAGAACCATCATTACTAAGAGACCTACAGTTTAAGCACACTTTTTTGCATAATATCCCGTTTGTTTCTCTTTGCTCGACCTTTCTGTCTACCCTGTGTGTAAATGGCAAGGAATATGTGTTGTTTAAACTCTATTTTTATGTATTTGTGTGAGCATCTGCCTGTGCATGTATGTGCCACTTTATTCAATAGCCACCTATGTCAGATAATTGCAACCCTCAGACTGATTTCTACTTGTCTGATTTCAATATATCTGCTCTTTGACATCAAGGCTGTCCATATGAGTATGTGGAGAAAGAGGGTTGGTGAAGGGTAAGAGGAGTTTAGACATAAACGAAAGAGCAAATCATCTTGATTGCATGTCTGTTCTCTTTCAGTCATCTTCTGTATTGTTAGAATAAACAAGTTAAAGCTTGCAACGCAGTGCACACAATACTTGTTACTTTGAGGTTATATTGGAAAACCTCTAATATAATCAAGGACTCCGTCTCTTTGAACTTTGTGTTTTTAAGATACACCGGTGAGGAAGTCCACGAATGAATATAGCTGTTGCCATAAAACAGAAATTTTGCAGTCTAATTATTTTTCCTCTGGAAATTTTCATCATATTTTTTGATAGATAAAACACAATCAAGCGTGATGAATGATTAATATTAGATAAGTATTAAAGACTTTATAATATCCACAGTTTAGATTGCATGAAGTGAGCAAGAGTGGAGATCCAACAGTTGCTTGTGGTTTAACTATTGGTCAGACATGGGTTCAATCAAAAAACATTTAAAATCCTAATAAATCAGCTCGCATTAGCAGAAAGCTTCCACTTTATCAGGTGAAATGGCTTCCTTGTGAGACTAATAAAATAAACAAAAGGTCTTCCTTTTCTAATTTGGATGTATTATCAATACTGCATTTGTGAAAACTAAAACTAAATAATTGCTTTTGTGTAGAAGTAGGTGTAAATGACAGTTTCTACTACTGATTGACGACTAGTTCTAAAGTGCTCCCTACCACAGTAGGCAGCGTTGACACTGTGTTTGTAAGCTGAGCACAGTGCAATTAATAAGACATACAATGATTAATCTAAGAGACACATTCAACAAGGTGGCTAAAGTCAACCATAAGTTTTTATTTTTGCTTGGTTTTAAGCTGCTTGTGGTAAATGAAGGACTTGATATTTTTAAAAATTTAATGGAGTATTTTCTGTTGAGTCAGTTTGATATACAGAGAAGATTCAAATTTTTTGCACAGTGCACAGCAAGTGTGATTTTTAGTAGTTTAAGTTACTAACTAGTTACGGACACTGTTATAGTGTTTAAAAGCTTTAATTTTATTGATGGACTTCATGGTTTAAAAGGCTCTCTACTGCATAGTACAGAATTCAATGAGTTAGTTTTCCCTGCTCAAACCCAATCATTTGGACAGCATGTTGCCTTAGTAGTCAGACACCCTGCTTTGTAATTAATTTCTGTTTTCTTTTCTAAGTCTTATAGTCTAATTGCTAAATCTATTTCTATCAGATTTCTCTTTCCCTCCACCTGATTGGCTAATTATCTGCCAGCTCTCCAAATTTCAAATCTTCCCATCCCTTGGATTTTAAAATCCTGTCTTTTGTTTGAATTTCATTTCAAGTCTTTTTTTTTTTTTTTTTTTTTTCCCTCAATGCAATTCTAATTTCTTTTTGTGGGAGATACAATAAAGTAGTGGTACTCTGTGATGTAATCTGACTGTAAAGAAAGTATAAAGCCTTTTTAAAGGCCATGGTCATAATTGGTCAAAAAACCACTAAATAAACAAACAAAAAAAAAAAAATTCAGACTGGCCAGAGTTCTAATTATTGCTCCAGACCACATGGTCCCAGAAATCAGGCAGCATATCAGCTTCTTAGACCCTTATGTAAAATCGAACCTTAGAAACCTTGGTGTCATATTTGACAGCTCGATGTCTCTCGAGCAGAATTCTAAGCTGCTGGTCCGAAACGGTTTTTATCATTTACGGAATATTTCTAAACTCAGACTAATGGTATCAAGGCTTGAATTTGAGATGATTATTCATGCTTTTATTTCCTTTCGTTTAGACTACTGTAACGGTCTGTTTGTTTTAACAAATCAGCCTTAAATCGTCTTCAGACTGTGCAGAATGCTGCAGCACGACTCTTAACAGGCACCAAGAGAAGATCTCATATCACTCCAGTTTTGGCCTCCCTTCACTGGTTGCCTGTAAATTTTAGGTTTCATTTTAAAATTTTTAGGGCCCTACATGGTCAAGCTCCTCAATATTTATCTGACCTGCTGAAACCACATTCATCTTCTCGGGCTTTAAGGTCATTAGATCAGAGACTGCTGGTGGTACCGCGCACTCGTTTTAAAACTCGTGGTGATCGGGCCTTTCAGACTGCGGCACCACGGTTGTGGAATTCTCTTCCACTGTCTCTTCGCTGCACGGACTCCATTCATTCTTTTAAAAAACAGCTGAAGACATTTTTATTTAGAAATGCATTTGATTAATTTCCTCTTATGCTGTTTTTATAGTTTTATTGTTTTGCATTGTTTTATTTGCTGTTTTATTTACTGTTATATTGTTTTATATTTCCATTTCCTGTGTTGTAAAGCACTTTGATTTTTTTTTTTTTATCTGTGAAAAGCGCTATATAAATAAATTTTACTTACTTACTTACTTACTTGGTTACAAAAACTAGTTTTGTGATACAAATATCACATTCAGAAATTTCCTGTTAAAGAACAGACTATGAACTGCTTTTCCTTCTTGTTTTTCTCTGCTGTTTCTCTTCGTGTGGGTGTTGGAGAAAATCAGAGCTGAGTGCTCTACTCCCTACACAGTGATCAGTGTTTTCATGGAGACCCTCTTTGATGCCGTAATGAGACCAGTGTGCTAGGTTATTATTATCCAGAGAGACCGCAAGTGGAGAAAAGACGGATGGACAGACAGAGGAAGAGAGGGGGTGGAAGTGAAAACAAGTCAGTGGGTGGCACATTTGGAAGTGTCTGAACTTCTGAGCACTTTGACTCATTTGAGATGATCATCAAAATGCAGTTTTAATGGGTAATTATGGCACAGAGACGTGATGAAAGTCGGTCTTCTTTCAGTGAGATTGCATAATAAAAATAACATTTAATACAAAGTTTGTCTGAAATGGACACTGCTGGTTTTGATTAGGTGAATTTGATTAAATTGGTGATGCTGATTCTTGGTAATCAAGGAGATAAAAACAAAGATGCTTACATAATTGTTTTTTCAGTATATATTTGCGATAACAAAACTAAATATGGAGAGTCAGAATCCAGGGTTTTTTGTAGTGTTTGTTGACTGAAAACAATTAAAACATTTATTGTGTACTATTGCTATGTGTTTTGTTACCTATATTTGTAGTTCTCCGTTCCTTGTTTGATGTTAGTTTTGTTTTCCAGTTGTCCTGGTCTCTGTGTTTGGTCCCTAACATTTTCTGTGTGATGTCAGTCATATCTCTGCGGGTTTTCCTTGTTTGTATTTTTGGTCTTGTCTTAATTTGCCAGTGCCCTTGTCTTGTGTGCTTTGTGTTTAGTTTTGCTTCCCCTTGTCTCATTCGTTAGATCCTGTTCACCTGCATCTCGTATTTCCCAGATGTGTCCTCTCTCCCCAATTACCTCACATGAGTATTTAAACCCTCTGTATTCTTCAGTTCTATGTCCCATTCGCCCTTCATGCTGTGTGCTCTCCTGCTTCCTTCCTTCCTTCCTTCCTTTTAGTATCAACAATAAAGCTGCCTCTTTGAGTTTATCCTCTGTCTCTAGAGTCCTGCATGTATGTCCACAACGCTGCATTCCATACAGCAATATATGACACTGGTTTGTGATGTATTATGTTTGACTAATACTAAAATAATTGATAGTTTGACATCTTCAATTTAAAGACTAATAGAAAAATAAAGATAATTGTTAATGTTGTGTTTGTATGTTTTATTTCTCAATGTTTTTTCAACATATCATTATTGATAAATATTGTTAGACTATTTTTTCTGGGCTTATGCATTTTTATGTTTTATAAAAGCCATCAACCTGCCAGGAGTTATAGCAGAAAAACACTTTATATGTCTACATCTCATCCTTTATGTAAACAGCTTTAGCAATAGAACACATCTTGTGCAACCAATGAGAGCTCTGTGAGACATTAATGTGCTCAATGGAGTGGTGATTTGATTCAAAACTGTTTTAAAAAATAATACTGATAATATCGATAAAAATGTTGAATGTCTGCCCAATAATCTGTAGTTTGAATGATTAGTAAATGTGCCCTAAGTTTTACTGTTTGTAATATGATCCCAGCTAGATTAAAGTGTATTGCTTTGGACTTTAAATTTTTTGTCCTGTGTCTTTTAGTTCTTTTAAAAAAATGGAACCTGTTTTTTCACTCTTTACAACCCCTTATTGTACATATGGGGGAAAAAAAGAAATTATAGGGCTGAAAATCTTTTAGCTCCAGTGGAATGTGACAGTCCCTGTCACCATAAAGCAGATATGTACTGGACTGAAAAGTGGGAAATGGAAAGAGCAAGGAAGACGCAGAAATGGTGATCTAGAAAGAAAAAGAGGGAGGAAAACCTGAGACTACAACAAATGTGCCCCCTGAGCAGTCCCATCAGCTCTGAAGAAACCATGCACAGTTCATTTTAAGTGCAGAGCTACTTATCACAGTGTCCATACAGGAGTAGCAGAATGACTGCTGTTTCCATTAATGCTAAATTACCTTTAATTTTCACAGACTAGAAAAAGAAATCCAGATCACAGGAGTCCTCAGTATTTTTAATGCAAATTATGATTTCATCAATGTCCTGGGGTCTTTCTCAAAGATTTGTTAGACCTGCAGTTTTTTTTGAGAACAGCAAAGAAAAACGTGGAAATATGATAACGTGAAGTCTAAGACACAACATGACATCAGCATTATTATTAGATTTGATAAGACCTTTTACCAAAACTCTCATTATGACACCAGCCCAGTAAAGTATTTACTTGTCTTATCATTGAATCCTTTTTTAAAATTTATTCATTACAAAATCCATTCATTATAAAATTATTGTGCACATTTGTGGCCCACCTGCAGTAGTTTAAGCTCCCATTAAGATCTGCAGGTCACACTTTGAGATTCACTGTCCGTATCAATTTGCCAGTGGCGGCAGATGTCTATGGAGGGCCCTGCCTGCTGGAGGTTTCTAACTGTTAAAAGGAAGTTTTTCAAACCCAATATCCCAAAGTGCTTGCTCATAGCAGATCATCTGATTGTTGAGATCTTTTTAACCTTGCAGGGTCTTCACTTCACTCACAATATAAAGTGCCATGAAGTGACAGCTGTTGTGAATTGGCACTATTTATAAAAAACTGAATTGAATATAAACGAATATGCTTTAACATCAGTTAAAGATAAAAAGAGTAAAACTTCCTTAAAAAGATGTATATCCAACATTTCAACAGACAGGGTAAAGAAAGCAGTACTTCTGAGGACGTCCTGCAAATACCCAGATTGGGGAATATGAGGGATTAAAAATTGTAGGGAACAACAGCATACCCTTCTTTCTGTAGACTAATACATCAATGCATTACAAGAAAATAAGGATGCAGATTCATGTTGTAAGTCAAGAGCTACTTAGTGCAAAAGTAGTCACAGTAAGTAGTTTGCCCTTTTTCTCAGACTGCAAGGTTGCAGTAATTAGGGGTGTTTTTCACCAAAAAGCAAGCAGAGTTTTTATTCCAATTGGAGCTGAAAAATCACCCAGTAGCACTCTGCAATGTTATGCAGAGTAGGAAGACGACAGGGAGTAAAAGAGAGGCTTATCTGAATAAAAAGCTCTTATCATGTTGTTTCTGCCTCTCTAAGCCATCGCCATATCCCCCAAGGTCAACAGCTAAATAAATGTCTTTATGGGGGGATATTTGCCAGTTTTCTGCAGAAATCTCGTTCAATTATGCACGTTCTATCTCTTTCGAGTGACATGCTACCCTTTTTCCCTCCTTTAATGGATACACACTCAAACGTTTGTTAGTGCCTCTAACGCTGGAGCAAATGTATCCGCGTGTGTAACACGTTTTGCAAATAATCCTTAAAAAATTTATTACAGAGAAAAGTGTCATTAGACAACAAGGTCAGCAGTTTATAGTATCATTTACATTTTTTTTTTTTTTTTTCAGTTCTAACATTCTGCCCTGTTTTAGGGTGTTGTCATATGGAGTTATGGAGGCCCTTGTGAGCACAGCTGGCTTTTGGGCTTCACTAACATAAGTGAACAGGAAACTCCGTTTAATCACTTTCATCAGTCACTTTATCTCGGACAGTATTGTCTTCTGAGGAAATAAAAAGTTGCCATAAGTTGTCGTTTCAAACCCCTTGTTTGGAAATAAATTTGGATATCTTTTGCATCCATTAAGTACGGGAAGTCAGTGTGGATCCCAATGAGTAGATGAGCAATAATTTGAAAATCATTTTATTGCCATCATAAAATAAAAGCATACAGCCAAAACGATAAATAAAATACACACTGTTAATGAAAATTGTCAGTAAGCAAATAGAAAGTCAGCCCTTGACTGAGGCTGCCTGCCACCTTTTATTGAATACATGACAGATTGTTTGCATTAATAGATGACCTCTCTTACTCGGCTTAAACCCAGAATCTTTCCCCAGTGAAGCTGTAGAACGTGGCTTTGAAACCACGTCCTCTGTGAGTTGTTCTTCCCAGGTTTCTGGCTTAAATTCTGAAGTCCTTGTAAAACTTGCTTTTAGCCTTGAGTAACATGATTGCTGCTGCCTAAGCCCTGCCCACACTGAAACTCAGACACACAGAGCAGATGAGTGAACAGAAGCAGCATGACTAGAAAGTATAACCCCCTCCAAAAACACATGGCTTCTCTGATAGGCAAAAGTTCCCGTATTCCCTCTCTAGCCTGTTTTCATACTCTCACAGTTTTCTCTTTGTTTCGTTGTTGTTGGATGTGCTGTACACTGTAATTCCAAATGCTTAAAATAATATTTTGTAAAATGTATATGTTAATTCAGAATTAAAATATATACACATCTTAAGTGTTTTGAGTTTGTTCTCTGATATTCTTTCTTTTTGAGTTTCTTAATCTGTTTTCTGCATGAAATACGCATCACTAGAAAGTATAGTTTCACTATACTCATTGCTGTTGTTTTTTTTCATGAGTGTACGACTACATAATTCAAACAGCCTTGAGAGTATTATGTATGCATTTTTAGTTTTTATGCAGTAAAGGGAAAAAAAGACAGGTTGGAAAGGTGTATAAGGCCCAGCAATACCAGTTTAGTTTCAACTTGAACATTATTTTTGCACAATTTATGAGCTGGCATGTCCACATATGTTTGCTAAAATAATATGCGTGCAGTCTCATACAAAGCAGTTTTGATGTTTGTTAAATAGTTTATGGGTAAGTTGTTCAGGGTTCGTGTCATATACCTTCATATGGGATTAGAAAAACTGAGACCCACCAT
Source organism: Perissodus microlepis (assembly GCF_051167445.1). NCBI lineage: Eukaryota > Metazoa > Chordata > Actinopteri > Cichliformes > Cichlidae > Perissodus > Perissodus microlepis. Next base: position 26,350,470 of record NC_140473.1, read on the forward strand.
GAAGGAAGGGAGTAGTTAGGATGATGTCTGTCACCATATAGCACAGATGTACGTAAATATCTGTGTAGTTATGAGTGTCACAAGTTGACCATGGACCTTCACAGTAGGAAACAAATTCAGTTGCTTGGCTGAAAAGAAGAAGTAGAGAGAAGACGATAGGTAAAATTATCAGACTCCAATTACTTGTGTTATGTTTTAACTCGTTTTACTGTAACTATTCATTGGGCCACAAAAAAGAAGAATATTGCAGCTGTTTTTTCCCTTCATCCAATGTCTGCTGATGATGTATCCTTACAGACAGTTAGCTATGAATTACAAATTTTTATTGTTCTGAAGTTATAACCATGAACAATAAGGGTATGCTGTTAACAGCTCTTCACAGTGAACAGTATAATATTTTTTGGTTTCCACTAAGTAGCTACTGTAAATACCCCTGTAACACTTTGGCAGCAGTATAGGAAATTAAAGCTGGTATGTTAGATGAACCTTTTATATCATCTATCCATCCTCTTCTGCTTATCGTTGTCAGGGTCGTGGGGGGCTCGAGCATATCCCAGCTATCATAGGGCACCTTGAACAGGTCACCAATGTGACGGCTAACACAGTCTGAGTGTCAGCCTGAGCCTGAGTCAAACTCAGGACCTTCTTGCTGTGAGGCAATGGTACTAACCACTGCGTTACCATGCTGCCCCAGTACTAATTATGGAATGAAAATAGGCATTTCTGCAGAAAAACAGGTATGGGAAAGTACCTGGAAATCAGTTGTTGGCGGCTGGAAACAAATGATGGTACAGAGGTGACTCTTAATGTGTTATAAAAAATACCTTATGTAAACTTTTTGTGAATATTGTAAACTGCTGACTTTAACTTCTGCGTTTCCTCTTTCTCCCCAGGAGTTGTTTCTCCACAGTCTTCATCAGTCTATCCCTTACTTCTCTCTTATAATACAGATGTCTTTATAAAACAATAGCGCATACAAACATGGATGCGCGCGCACACACACACACACACGCCAAATAGCCTTTAAAGCTTAGTTGAATCCTTCTCCCATTCCCTCAACAGAAACACTCACAAACACACCGAAATCCTCAGCTGTCTGTGGATTAACATAAGTACACACACACACACAACCTCTCCTCCTCCTGGTAATCTCTCCTTTTAGTGTCTCCTCTGTCCTATTATGTGGGGATTTTCCTTCTGATGGGAATTCTAGCAGCAGCCACACCGAGAGGCCATCTAATTAGCCATAGATGGATGACTCCCAATATAAGTAAATGAATAAAGATCTGCCAGTGGACAAACCATTTGAACCCTGATACAAGAAAGAGGCCATATAGCAGTGCTAATCATCATCGTTGGAAACAAATCCTTACATTAAAGAAAACACATCTGCTATAAAGCCACATTGGGGAGAGAATAATGTGTTTTGCCCCTGCTTTTGCAGTTCTAATCAGGTCTTACCATGGTTAAGAGCACCTGGGAACATTTTCTTTTCTTTTTATTGCCACTTGTCACTGCAGGTCATCAAGATCACCTTTAGAATTTAACAAGCACACACATGACTTTAGAAACATAGTAAAACAGGCATTTGTTGCAATATTTCAAAGGCCTCACTCCCGGCAAACAGCGGGTTAGAAAAGCTGATCGTATTTAGGAACTGATCACAGATAGTTACCACCACAGCTACAACAAGCAGCAACCTCTATGGCTCAAAAATAAAGCAAATGTGGAAGTTCAGCAAAAACATCAGTTCATCTAAATGGGCACTTAGCTCAAAAGCTAGTAATTCCCTACAGACTCCTATGTTAAAAAGTTTAGAGCATTAAAAGTTTGCAGCCTGGTATAAAAGTGTTTCTGCATTGATGGCTTTCCCCTCCATAACAGTTGCATGGTATGGGGTGATTCTTTTTCTTTTCATTTAATCCTTTTTTTTTTTTTTTTTTTTTTAATATAATATACTTCATAGCCTTGTAGTGGATGTTGTATGTGTTATCATGGCACACAACAGCATCCTATAGAAACCAAACTAAACCAAACACTGGGTCCGGCCACCAGCCTGTATTACTATATGGTCACTCATGCTTTCATAGAGAAAATCCTTCTAGAAAAGTTAAATTAAAGTAGAATTAGCAGACTGCAACCATCGGATTGATCCTTTAAGAGAACCGAAAGCTGTTAGTGGTCCTTTGGCCCCTATCCACTTCACTAAAGCACTGTTTAATACCCCCTTTCTCTACCAATATCCATCCATCTTTCACTTTATCCCTCTTTCTCTCTTACTGCCTTTGCAGTGCTCTTTCTTTATGACTCTTTCCCTTTCCTCAGCCATTACTTTATCCTCCATTCATCCACCCTTTGACTTCTGTTCATCCTGCTGTCCATGCATCCATAATGGAGTACACAAAGCCTTGCATTCTAGGGATTACCTCTACCTCTAGGAGATTTCCTCTCCTCTCAGCTACTCTGTCCCTTTATGTCTTCTTTATACTCTGTAGCTCTTTTTAAAAATTTTCACCATGCCATTTGCAGCTTCTCTTCTTCTATTGACATCTCATTTTGTTCCTCTCCTCCTCTCTGTCTACCCCACTCACTATCCACTGTGAGTTATCTCTTGTTTGAGGTAGTATTTCTGGGCTGACATATAGAGCTTTTGTAGACTCTTAGTAAGGTAATCTATGCTGTGATGTGGGCAATTTCTTTGGGTAAAACAATTGGACACAAGTCTTAATGAGTCAGAGACAGAGCATGACACACAAGGAAAAAAAAAACAAAGACAATTTTGTGTAATACAGTGAACATACAACACTCATTTAAACTATTGCTCAATCATGTTGGGTGGAAATTCAAAGTTTTTATTGAAAACATTAAGGCATCACTCTTCACAGTGAAACTAGCAAATGTAAAAAGAGACCTTGTTAAGTCACATAAAGCATTTATAAAAATAGGATGTATGATTCGTACAAAAGCAAACAATCCCATTGATTATCACCTCCATGATTGTGCTGAACACAGGTGTTTAAAAAAAATGTGAGTCCCTGTCAACGAGATGTGCTTTTGATTTGCTCTGTGCTTTGGTGTTGAATTGATTAAAAGTAGAGAGAAAAACAATAAACTCTCTCAGGACACAATATGAATTAAAAAGACAAACCGATCAACAAGACAAGCAGTCAGATGTTGCAAGAAAGTCCTTGTTGGGTGTTTGTCCATTTACACTCCAAACTCAAAATTGACAGACTCATTCTGCATGTCTTTCCAGCTCTCCTGACATGAATAGGTTTTGTGTTGTGTAAATCTGTTCGATTGTAACGTCTTTGGTAATTTCCCAGAGCTTTGATAGATGTAAACCGAAGGTTGGCTGCGCAACTGCACATTCATCTCACATTTATTCAGAAACTGATTTTTGGAAGGAAATTGATTTTATACTGGACTTTGAGAGTAACACACAAAGACCAAGGAGAACCTGGCATGCAGTTTAGTTTTCATTCAGTCAAATATGATTATGGTGTCAGAGTAAAGGGCAGAACTGTCAATCAGCTGTGGCTAGACTGATGTGTGTCTAAGAGCTGATTCATATATTCACTGTTATTGGTTTACATTGGATTTTAATTTTGAACTGAATGTAGTTTAGTTTTGTTTGTATAACAGCTTTTCGCAACATCAATCATCTCAATGTGACTTATATTTCACGATAGAGACCCTACAATATTAGAGTGGGAACACCAATCGTCAGGCAATCCCCTGACCAAGCAATTTACAGTTGTGGGGAGAAAGAACTCCCTTTTAACAGGAACAGCTGACTGTGTGGTGAGAAGGGAAAAAGAAGAGAGAAAAGAGGAACACAGATAAACAACACACAGGACAAAACACAAACTATGGGAGAGAGGTCACTAGTGGCATATAAATCCAGTGGGAGTAAAAAGGAGGGAGTAAAGCAAGTGCATTATGGGAAATTTTGCAGCAGCCTGAGTTTATCCAGTTGTTAAATGATGATACAACTACCCTGTTTCCTGATCCAACATCAAACAAATAACTGAAAGTCCTGTATTTTTTAGTATTCTGGTATATGGGCTGATCAGCCCAGAGAAGTGAGTCTGGGAAGGTAAGCTGACCCTGAACCACTGAAATGGCATGGCATTTATGCTGGTACACCAAAGGACAAGGGCAGCAATCAGCAGAGGGTATGATTTAAGGTGTTAAACTAGAAGACAAAAGTGAGGTGATAAGAGGTGGCGGTGGTGGCGGCACTGAAGCAAAAGACTCGGAGGATAGTTGTGGTGTGTTCCGGAATAAGTTGGAAGTCAGAATTTCTGGGTTTCCGGTCTGAAGTTTTGTTTGCTTTTTCTGGAGTGCTTCCTCCAGTCAGATTTGCCACTCAGAATGTCAGAGCGAGCACCCGGTACCCCAAGTTAACAATTCAAGATGAACAAATCAACACAAATCACATTTTTCCTTTTTTCTTTCCTGCTTTTCTGACTTTACAACTGGAACTTGAGGGTGACGTCACTCCAAAGTTCTTTTCTTTTTCTCACCCTACAGTTGTTTATTACTCTAACACTGGTCACTTGTGTTGTGTCTTTAAGCTCAGCTTTAAATAAATAAAAATCACTGTGTAGACCAGATCGCATTAGCTTACTGTGTCTTAGACAAAAATATTTTGACACTTTTGAATAGAATTCATTCACAGTGAGCAAAACTGTCCTTTTTTACAGTGAATAAATCAACCTTCACGGCAACATCTCAATGACTAACCTCGTTTTGTGCGAAAGCTGATATTCAGATGTCCTATATCTATATATCTTAAGGTAGATCCTACAATAATACATACAGAGAAAAACCCAACCACCAGATGACCTCCTATGAGCAAGCACTTGACAGTGACAGTGGGAAGGGAAAAACTCCCTTTTAACGGGAAGAAACCTCCAGCAGAACCAGGCTCAGGGAGGGATGGCCGTCTGCCGGTTGGGGAGAGAGAAGAAAGACAGGATAAAAGACATGCTATGGAATAGAGCCAGAAATTAATAAAAAGTATGGTTCAGTGCAGGTCTATTAACACACAGTGAGTGAGAAAGGTGGCTGAAGAAGAAATACTCAGTGCATCATTGGAATCCCCCAGCAACCTATTGCAGCATTACTAAGGGAGGATTCAGGTCACCTGATCCAGCCCTAACTATATGCTTTTGCAAAAAGGGAAGTTTTAAGCTGACTTTATTGGAGTTGAAAGAATTTGGACTGTTTTTAATTCAGAATTATGCCTCAATGCTTCTTTGCTTTTGGGAACTAAAGGAGCATGTAGCCCTTGAAATGGGTAATGACAACAGACTTAATAAGCACATAGCAGAATAACTGAGAGACAGTTGAGGGTCAGCTGATCCAGCCCCAACTATAATCTCTATCAGAAGCAAAAGTTTAAAGCCTAATGTTAAGTATCTCCTGACCATTAACTTTGAGCTGGTTTCACAGGAGAGGAGCCTCCTGTTCTGCTTTTAGAAGTCTAACAACCTTAGATAAGTTTACATTCGGAGGGCAAAGTCCTCTATTTCATTAATGGTTAAATACAATAAATAATAAACTGTTAATTGTTAATTGTAGCTTTTCTCTTACCTTCTCTGCACAGTCCCAAGCAAAAGAGAACACCCACTCTCCATCGCTCTCTCTCTCTCTTACACACACATGCACACACACACACACACACACACACACACACACACACACACACACTAATTTCTGCTGTTAATTTTGCATATGTTGGCTGTGATCGATGGATTTGTAGGCTAATGGTTATAAATGCATTAGCACCAAGACCTAATCACCGACACACATGCACAAGAACCCACATTTGTGCACTTAGTTGTCAAACTACACACACACACACACAGCTCCTTGTGCTTTGCTCTCTCTAATCGTTATCTAGTTCAGAGTGTGGTGAGCTCTGCAGTCCTTCCGATTCAATTTCCTGTTGAGTTTTATTTCATTACTAAATCATGAACCGCCATGTTTACAGACCCCCACATGCCAGAATTCCATCGCACATGGAATGAAGAGTGGAATAATTTGACAAAAAATATGAGCAGATTCTGCACTCATTAAAGTTTGGTTTAAAATGTAATTAATCAACACAGAGTAATGCTGGCAATGAATACTTTTACATGACTTCAGGAGCCTGTACTGCAAAGCAAGTTGCACAGAGCCAGAATACCTTCTTCCCTTCTGGCTCCAGTTACTCTAAAATCAGCAATCAAGTGAAGTGTTCACACGAAGGTGGTTATCAACTCGATAAGTCCACACAGGGTTTCCCACTTTAGCTATAAGCGCAATCACAGAAAATTATACGTTTCATATGAGGTCAGCTATTACAAGGCTTAGATGCTCTGTTTTAGGATTATATCAGTATCTACTTGTTAAATCTGACGTCAGTACAAGCCATTTCTGGGTCCAAATGCTCTTCTTGTTCAAAAAAAGGTAAACATGCAATGAAACATCATTGTGAGTTAAAGAGTTTAAATGCTTTCAAGTCAAATAAAATGATCAGTGTAGATCTTGTCCCATTGCTTTTCTGGAAAACACTAAAACTGTCTTTGCTACAAAGCACAGGTCAGGCCCTAAAGTTACATTGCTAAGCACCAAATCCTTCTGCATCACGGGCCTTCAATGTCTAATTCGTCCCAGAAATACAGTAGCCATAACTGTAACTTATAATCATTACTCAGTGGGATGGTAGGTAAACCTGCCTGATTGTAAGCATTAAAATATTATATGTTGTGATGGACAAACATGTAACATTCACATATGTTCAGGCACAAAAAGTATGGCTTTATGGGCATGTACAAGATTTTACAGGTCTGCATATCTAGGAATTCCTTTTTAAGCTGATTTTATTCATTTCTAACACTTAAACTGCACAATATCAGCTCTTTCTATTCAAGACACCAGGACCAAAAAAACAAAAACAAGCCAAAAAATGAATGTACCACAATATCTCCTCATGAATCAAAACACATAAAACATAAGTATTTAATTTATTCCCACATTCAAATCTAGTATTTTCAAATGAGAATCAACTGTGCATTGCACAAAATAAATACAGTGTTTTTTTTTTCTCTATCCCTTCTGTGGCAAAGCTGGATTTTTAATATCAGGGTTTTGTTTGCATATGTAATGCCATCTAAGCTCATTGTGGAAACTTCAGATTAATTTCTGAGGCTAAGATGAGGCTTGAATTATAACAGAGAGCAGAGGGAAGCAGAGGGAGATAAAGGGGAAGAGAAACAAGGCAGTCGCAAACAAAAAGACAGACAGGCCATGGGACACAGACAGGCATTATCAGAGGAGTATTACTGTACCTCATAGGCTTACAGGCATAGAGCTCTGACAGCTCTTATTATTGACAGAACAACAAATGGAGCTCTGTGCCAAAAAGAAAAGGTCACATTATACAACTTATGGTTTAGGAGGCGACAGTGTCACCTCAAAAAGCGTACTGAAAATGTCAGTATGTATTTCGCACTTTATAGGTGGTGATCTTTATGGAGCAACAGTGTCCACAGCAGTTCGTATACTGGGAGAGTGGACCTGAGAATTGTGAAAACATGGCAACGCAATTATTATACAACTGATGTTAATAATGGACAAATAACATGTTCTGGAGAATGAGGGATTTTTCTGAGAAGAGGGAAATGCAAAGCTATAATTGTTACTTACTTTAAAGTAAACAAGTCGGTTGGCTAATGGAACACATTCTAAACAGACTTCATTTCTGGCCAGCTGCACTCCAAAGATTAGCTTAGTCAACCATGCAAGTACTGTTGTATTGAACCAGCAGAACTGATCAGGCCAAAAATAGAAAGACAGAATGCAGGAAAAGGGGGGGAAAGGAAGAATGGAAGATCTTAGGATAATTATGAGTTGTTATTTTACCTTTTTAAAACAAAAGGACAGAAAGTTGTTTTAAATGGGACTGTATGCAAAAAACAGAAAAAGCAGTATGCAGCATGCGACAGTAAATGAATGTGCACGTGTTTGTGCAAAACATACATGTGCTATGTTTGTGCTGTATCCATGAGCGATTGCAGTCCTCCTATGTTACCGGTACAGAGATTGAATCCTGTGCCTCAGACATTAATCATGTTTATTGTAAGTTATTAAACATTAATCATGTTTAGAATTACTCGAACATGGAATCAGATTCTCAGGATGCTATTAGTAAAGTTAATTAAAGTTCCTGGAATCATAAACAAACAAATGGAATGTCACCATGAGAGGTTAGACTGTAGGGGACCAAGGCTGAACCTGACTATAAGTTGAACCTTGTTTAGAATTGCTGCCCCCTATTTTCTGACTTTAGGTTTTTTTTATCCAAATTATTCTGAGATATGTTTATACTGTAGTACGTTGGCAAAGTTATGTATCATATGACTTTTATGATAAGCTGTTGGAGGTAGAGCACGGGCAAAGGATGAGCCTTTACTTTTTTTTTAAATTACACTCTGCAAAATGTAACTAAAACTTTCACAATGAGGGAGCAGTGTCTTTTATCAGTGGGCGTGTTCAAATATGTGTAAGCTGTTGTTTGCTTCTCTGTATTAGAGTGTACCAGGCTCTAATACACGCCCTTTGAGGCCTGAGATACTCTCCCAGAGTGACCCTGAGTTGGATAAGTGGAATATTATTTCCCATGCTGTTATTGTAAATTAGAAAGTGTAGAGGTGGGGTTGTTTTTTTTTTTCTTTTGTTTTTTCTTTACACTGATAAATGAAAGTACAGCCCAGCCTTGGACATAAAGTTGCTAGTTTTTTGTTTTGTTTTGTTTTAAATTTGGACGTATTTTCAGCTGCTCGATCATTTCCCATTGGGTCACTACATCAAATCTATTTTATTTTGGGTGCCCAATGAACAGAGATTTTATGCTAATGCCATTTCTGAGGCAACTATCCAATTATCCAGGCTTGGGTCTGGCACTAGGAGTACAATGGAGTACAACGCAAACATACACATCAATCAGCTTATCAGCAGCTTATATTACAAACTGACCAAATTGATGAAGAACAAAACTAAACACTTTTCCTCCATATCCAAGTTTTTAATTGTAACTTTACTAGATAAATACCAGCTAAAAGCAACATTTTAAATGTTTGGTGCAAATAAAATATTCTAATGCCCATCCTGCCAATAAGGGAAAAACCATAAAGTGTATGGTTCCAAGAAAACCTCAATATGGTCGTCTCTGTACCATATTTACACTAACAAGCAGCTCAGCAAATAAGTTTATTTGTGAGTCTTTTCCTTGTAAATGCCCAGAAATAAGCAGAGCAAAGGAAGATGGATTGCTCACTCAAAATGTACAAATATTCTGGTGTCTCTGGATACTTCAGTTATATAGAATAACACATACAAAGCTTTTCAGGTTAGTTAAATTGAGTAAGTTTAGAAGTTCCAATCTAACTGCAGAGCTTTTCATTGCACTGAGACAGCTCTCCCTAAAGTGATGAATGACTCCACTGTTTTAGCTATAGATCTTAATACAGCTGTTGACAGTGTTGATCATTCTCTCCCAGTCATCTCAAGCAAGCATCAAAGTCAAAAATCTGACTTGGCATCTCAGATAATCCTCTCGAGTGGATGTAAACCTCAGCACCCAACTTTCACTCATCATCTTAGTTGATTAAATGCTGTAACACAAAGTGTAAGACAGGGTAGGACAGGCATGCAAATTATAAACAATTTCATGTAGCACTGGCAAAATGAAGGGTCACGTATTGATCACATAAATTTGTGCATACCATGATGAATATGTTCCTACATTAATAACTTAATGTCTGACAAATCATTTAACACCAAACCTAATAAACTGGGTGAAAGAACCATATAGGCGTCATTTCTTTAATTTGTGTTCATAGATAACTAAACATGAATAAATAAAATAAATGTAACACTTACTGGACAGGAAAATATATATTAGAAAGTATATAACCTCACTCAGTCTCAGAAATGGAGTATGCATTTAGCTTTTTTTAAGTATTATATTGCACTGAAATACCCAAATTCTGTGTTTACACTTTCTTGAGTTACTGGTTTGATTATGTTATAAAACATCAATTTTTATTTATTTATTTATTTAAATTCCCATTCTGTCTAGGGTCTCATCTTGCAGAGCATTTCTGTAACTAAACGGCCTCCAGCCTGTCTCAAACCCAGTGTTTCTTCACATTAAACAATGATCCTGTCCCGTGTAACACGACAACAATCCCCTCCAAGTTGATTTCACACATAGCTGATTTCTATACTCTACGTATTTTTTTTTTTTTGAAAAAACAATCAGTGTTACTTTTACATAAAACCTTAATCTTAGAACATTAATCTGTCTCATACACTGTAAAATCTAATTAGTTCCCAGAACTCAAAAAAATTGAGGAAACTCGTTGCCTCAAAAAAATTGAGTAAAGCTTAGCTAAAAATGACTAAATTAGGACAACTTATTTATTTTGAGTACTCTGTACAAGCTCATTTGTTCCCAGAACTCAAAAAAAATGGATCAAGTTTACGTAAGATGACCACGTTAGGGCAACTTACTCATTTTGAGTACACTGCACAACCTTGTTAGTTCCCAGAACTCAAAAAAATTAAGGAAACTCGTTGCCTCAGAAAAACTAAGTAAAGCTTACTTAAGATGACTGTTAGGACAACAGCCATCATTGCAAGTCTGCAGTATTAAGAATAACTTGATATTTCTGACTGTACAATACTAATTGTTTACCTACTGACAAACATTTCAAGTTCAACTAAATGAAAAAACAATTTGTGGTAACCTGAATATGTTTAAAAATAATTAACAACACCTTTTTGTAATGATGTTAAAATCAGCCCAACTTTTATTTTCAAACACAACAAAGTATAACAGCCAACATACTGGACACTGTTCTGCTGAACAACAAACAATTATATTGCCATCACTGTTATAATCTTACAATGAAACAAAGTCTCAGATGTAATTATTCTGAAAATAAGTTTAGGCCTACCACAAGTTTGTTTTGTACTTACATTACTTATATAATCAAAATAAAATATTTGTTGTTCTGTCACAAGTGCAGTCTCTGATTTAAACAACACATTTGTTTTGCATTCCAACACAGGAGCTGGAATGTTGTATTATTTTAAGGATGGCTTGTTTCCAGTCCAGGCATTACTGCCTGAATGACTGTCATGGATCGAGGTGATCCAAATGTAGGTGCAGAAGAAAGTCTTTAAGTTCCCATAAGTACAGTGGCAGTGGATGTGGGTTGGAGATGCAATGAGCTTTAACCTGCAGGCGACCATCTTCACTGACCACACCATCTGTGACGGAGGACTGATCTCTCCTGTTGTCCTGCAAGCAAACAATGATATTTTTTGGAACATGAACTTAATTGCTTTCTTAAAACATTTTTTTCTGCATTTGGTATAAAATAGACTCCAATTTGGACAATCTCAGGCTCCCTCCCCACCGGAGAGGTGACATTCAATGTCCCAATTGTCAGTCTGGATAGCCGTGACCACCACCCAACATACAATAATGTCATGAAAGCATCATTTTAAAAAGGGCTATGCAAACATGGCCAATAACTTTCATTCTAATGATGTGCAAAATGATTTGGGCACAAAACAAAAGAAAACTTGCAGACTTCACTATTTACAGTGTAGACCCACTAAACTAAGTTTGGGGGATGTGATCTTTCAAGAAATGCAGACCAAACTGTTGTTGTTTGTTTACTTACACAGCATGTCTTGTAGAATTAACTGGAGTCACCAGCAACAGCATAGTGCAGTCATATCTCAAGTCTAATAACAGAAGACAGGAAAAGATCAGTACAGAAACAACTTCCCCAAACCAAAGCACAAATAAAACAATAAGTAAAACAGGTTGATCTAAAGTATGATTAAAGTCCAGCCTGATTAATATAAATGTCACTGACAGTTGCTAATATATTGGAAAACCAAAATACTTACCACTGAGTTGATGTCTTTCTGTCCAACAACAGGAGTGCTGGTCCGGGGCCTCAAAGACAGTAAGAAGCAAGCAGAGGGAGAAAAAACAGAACATTTTTCAGAAACCGATTTGATCCTTAATGTATGGAAGCCCGTTTCCGCCACTAAAAAAAAAAAAAAAAAAAAAAGGATCCATAACTCAAAATTTCGAGTTATTTTCTCAAAATTCCGAGTTATTTTCTCGAAATTTCGAGTTACTTTCTCGAAATTTCGACATATCAACTTGAAATTTCGATTTATTAACTCAAAATTTTACTCGCGAAAGCGCCAATTTGTTGGGATCCGTTTTTGAGAGTGCGTTCCTCTGCGCCATATGCTTCCGGGTAACAAGAAAGCGACCTCATTCACGTATATTTTTGATTGGCAGAGCTAACTCGAAATTTTGAGTTATATTTCTTGAAATTTTGAGTTATATTTCTCGAAATTTCGAGTTACTTTTCTCGAAATTTCGAGTTATGGATACTAGCTTTTTTGTTTTTATTTAGTGGCGGAAACGGGCTTCCATATTAATGGCTGTGCAATCATTGTAACATATAGAGTTTGCTTATGTTGTTAAATAAAGGCTAGATTTGACACGTCTCTGAAAACTTCGCCGCATTTTTGCAAATATGTGATGTCTTGATAAATCGAGCAGATATTTGAACTTTACACACCTACATTCTCGCCTGAAAATATCTTAAAAGTTTATTTTGTGACCCAGAAAAAGTAATACGTTTTTTAGCAGCGCTCCTCCGCCATTGCCGCTCTTACAAGTATGCACAGGCTCCGACAACCTTGGCCGACAAATGCGATCCTCCTTTTCCCCAGACTACCCTTTCTGGGTCACAAAATAACCTTTTAGGATACTTTCAGCCGAGAATGTAGCTGTGTAATGCTCAAATATCTACTTAATTTATCAAAAATATCACATATTTGCAAAAGTGCTTCCATGTTTTCGGAGAGCTCTGTTATCCACCAGCACGATAGCTGACCGGGAGGTCAAGGCTTGATAGAGTCCGCGAGCACAGCTAACTCCTGGCTTATTGTTTTCAACCCCCTGCGGTCTTTTGCTACTCAGGTTAAACATGATATATATAATTAGTTAGTTAGTTATGGCTATGGATTGAAAATACCCCCCACACCACACCCCTAACGGCTGCACCTCCCGAAGAATTTTGTCTGGGCTCTTATCTCACTTTTTTATTTCAAACAATCAACAGAAAATTTCACAGACATATTTTTATATAAGGTTTTTAAGGCTGTGGTGTTAATTTTTAAGTAACATGAGCCCAGCCGCAGCAACAACGCTAGGCTAACACTAACTAGCTAGCAAGATTATAAACCTGGTGCTAAACTAAGAGAAGCCACAAAATCAGTTTGAATAAGAGTAAACATTTACTCACCAAGTCAGTGTATCAGATAAAGATTCACAGCAATGAAAACAATAATATCTTGAGCTGACGCTTTTCCAGGTTTGCTCAACATATTCCATAACCAGTGTTGGGTAAGTTACTTTAAATTAGTAACTTAGTTACATTACTAGTTACTTCTATCAAAAGTAACTCAGTTACTTCAAGTTACTCGTTACTTTCAGAGTAACTAGTTACTAGGGAAAGTAACTTTGGTTTTACTCAGAATTCTCTTGTTAATCTGTTGCTTCCGTAACTGGATACCCAGCCAGACTGCCAGTCTTCTAGCTTGCTTACTTGCCACAAGTGCACTGTGCCACCTACCAATAGAAAGGAAAAAAATAATGTGCACACTTCCACGAGAGAAATCCCACGCCTGGACCGTCGTTGACCGCCGCCATGATTCTAGCCTGCTTTTTACATCCAACACAAAAACTGCAGTCGTGGTGCTTTCGATTGTACTCAGAACTTGGAAATTCTGCCTTCTGAATAGGAAGATGTAGGGAACACCAGACTGCAGATGAGCTGCTTACAGGGCTGGACTGGGACAAAAAAAAAAAAAAAATCGTCCCGGGGAATTTGACTAGAGACCGGCCCACCATTATAGGAAAAATCATAAAGCCCTTGAATGAAAACAAACGCTGTTGTGACAGTGATGTACACTGTTCTGATGGTATATATGCATTAATCTATCAATCGTTTGTTGTAAGACTCAGATAATTGTTTTTTTAAAAGCGAGACATTTTAAATGAGAATAAGAAAGAAAAGTATTTCCTTGTGCCCACCTCTCCCTGTTAATGCCCTACCTGCCCCCCTGGCAACACTTTGCTAGACCCGCCCCTGCACAGTTACCAGCTGTTAGCTAAGTTAAAAAAAGGATCCTGGTGTTATTTATCTCTCAGAAACAGTTCATAACTTCCCTTCAACTCATTCATGTCACCTAAAAGGTAACCCTTTTTCTCCATCACCTGTTCAGCTCTGATGATTCAGTAAGGACATCTCCTGGTTTCATCTTCATGTTTCCCTCTCACCACATATCCAAACCGACATCATGACCAGCAGCTTTACAGCTGTGGCTCCAGCAAACATCAGCTGATAGTAGAAAGTAATATTAAATAAATTCTAACAACAGCTGATCAAGCTTAAACGTGCACGACACCCGCTGGTTTCCTCTTTCTGGCGCAAAGTAGGCGATAAATAAACAAGAGAGAAAAGCCGACCAGCTGATCATTGATCAGTTTCATGATTGAAGTAGAAACAGGAGAGGGAGGGGGAGAGAATGAGAGGAGAAGAGGCAGCTGTGCAGCGTAAACACAGAATAAATCCAGCGTTGTGTCTTTTTCATTGTAGCTGAAGTCCGGGACAAAATGTTCCTTTTCACCTCAATACGAAACCCGTAATATTTTCTCTGAATACCAGACGATTCTGTTTTTTACGGGACAGTTGGCAACTCTAATAATTAACCTATGAACAAAATAAAGTTCAACATCAGTAACATAGCACCCACCCAGCTGTATAGAAACTCCGTCATGCTAGCTAGTACGCAGTACGAAAAAGTCAGCATAACGAAAATAAACTCCACCTAAACTTGATTTATATGTGACTCAGATACACTGCAGGTCATAACTTCTTACCTGAAGTTCAGTTCACCTGATACTCGGACCGGCGGCTGCTTCGGGTCTCTCCTCTTGGCCCCCTTTTCCTTCATCCACCTGCTGGCTTCCACCACTTGCTAATGTTATTGAATCTGTGGAAGCTCCGCGATAGCCACCACACGAAGTAACGAATAACGAGCCTATTTGAATCCCAGTAACGAGTAACGCGTTCCTGGTTTTGGCATAATAACTAGTTACCGTGCTCGTTACCACAATAATAACGTAGTTACTGTAACGCGTTACTTAATAACGCGTTAGTCCCAACACTGTCCATAACAAATGCTGGCACCATGAACATGCGGACTGATCCGAGAGGGAGGAGGACGGTAGTGACGGGGCATTTTCAAAACACATCTTTCATCCTTCCACCCTGAGAAGCAAAACTTCCAGCTTACTTAGTTTTTCTAAGTTAAGACAACTCAAATAAATTGAGTTTATCAGCGTTTTTGCATAAAATGTACTGGTAACTTATTTAAATCGAGTTCTAATAACAAAGTGATAAAAACTGAGTTCAGCCTATTTAATATTTTTAATTAAACACAATATTACATTTTACAGTGTAGTCAGTCATGCAATGCACTTATGGCTCCCCTTTCACGACTGATTGTGTAGAGCACCTACAGTCGTTTATGTTTACTGGATCTCACTTTTTGTGTTGAGATTTGCAGTTAATTTCATGCTTTGTCAGAATATTTCATGATAGGATATGGCCACATGTATCCATGAGATGCCTTTTTACAGTCACATAGTTTTCCACACTATATGATTCAGTGAATTCTCCTCAGCAGTAAACAGAAGGATAAAGGTGACAAACTAAAGCATTTTTCCAACTAATGACTCTGACTGACAATCACTAATTTCATCTTCTTTGTGAACTAAACTAAAACGTACAAGTGAAAATGACTGATTGCCTGTAGCTTTTCTTTTGACCATTATTCCAAAACCCATCTAATTGGAAAAAGATGTTTACCTTTCTATCTAGTTTCATCACCGTGCAATCAGTTTCCCAGATTAGTTTGCTATAGCCTATCCTTGGAAATATCACTGTTTCCCACAGATTTAGATTCTGTTTGTGGCAGAGTAATGGCATCTTCACATGCATATGCAAGTGCTCGTGTGTCATGTTGCACAACCTTCTTAAATAGGAGTTTCATTAAATAATAGCATCAATACATGTTTTTCTTTGCATTCTTTATTTACCAAGTACTTAAATAAATAACTGAACTGTATAATCAGCTGCTTCCTTTTGACTCTTTAATCCTGTCAATGAACTCCAACTCCACCGTCTTGGACTGCAGCTGTAAATTGTAGTCCATGTTCTGCTCTGTAGTCTTTAACCTTGCATACCAACGCTCCACCTGCTGCATGTTTCAGTTAGAGTGGTCCTCATATGTAGTGTAAAACAGTGGAGTTGGAGAAAGTCGTTGGGAAAGCAGCTAACTGATATTTGCGACTGCACTTGGTCACCGAGCCAGCCTGTAGTTAAACACAGGTCAGGAAGGGCCAGCAATACTTAGTTAGCAGCAACTGAACTTTTAATATAAGAGCAAGATAATTTGTGTTAGTAAATCAGTCAGGGATGGTGTCCGTCTCCCAGATGTACTTGCTGCCATTTTAATACACTCGGGCGCCCCACCCAGGTATCGTTTATGGGAAATGCCAGCTATATTCCAAGATCTTTCTATAAAAGTCATGACTTCTCCCAGGATCTTACGCCACTAGCATTGCAGTGTTGATTGACTACCTTGGGCAGTAGTCCAGCATCTTCTTTTTTAGTAGTTTAGATAAAATCTTAAATGTCTCAGTTGTTGGCCATCTGCAACACTGAGCTTTTTACATGGCCTACTTATTGACCAGATGTAAAAAGTCAAACTAGGTTAGCGTAAAAAAAAGTTTGTTTTGTACTTGTAATTTTTTTTATTATTATTATTAATAAGAATATTATTATTTTATTTAATGAGATGTAGTCTAATGTGCTGACAGTGAGCATTTATGCTTTCCTGTTAGTAGTTTGACCACAAATATAGCATATGAGGCAACACTGCAAATGGCATTGTTTTGGCATCTTTCCTGCATTTGTATTCTGTGCAGGGGAATAAACAGCAGGGTAATATTGGTGAAATATATCAAATGTTTTTCACAAAATGTCCCCCATTTTAGATTGTCAAAGCTGGCAGCCATTATTATTAAAACAAGTGCAAATTATAGACTTCAATATGAAGGATTGGTGGAACATGGGTATATAGATTTCTGTTGCCAGCAGTCTGGCACACTGAGCAACCTTCCTTCCTGAGGAAACTGTAACTCCAGCTGTGACCCGGCATAGATTTCACCCTATGCTCTGAACAACATGGATTTTTATCATCCTCAACATGTACATTGCTTGACACATGCAGTCATTCTCTCCCAGCAAGCCTCCAACAGATGACAGCTAGCAGGAGGTGGCAAAGTCAGAATCAACACAGTCAACAAGCAGAGGGCTTTCATGCTGATATTGTGACAGAAATAATTATAAATTTCACTCTTTTGTATTTATATATATGTTTTTCAGTAATGTCAGGTAATAAATGCCTTTATAAACACTGGTAGAAATGAAGTTTGATCAAGTTGAAAAAAAAAAGTTTACACCTTCACTTAAAAGCTTAGATGGATCCATGATGCATACCAAGATGGGGACTTTGGCTTTGGTTTGTTCCTATTTGATTGCTGAAACTATGAATGTGATAATGCTATAAATCTAGGAAAGTGTACCACTGCCAAATATTCATGACTCAAACTGATAAAGAATACCTCCTGTATAAACAGTGAGCTCAGCACACACACTCAACTTAATAATTTAATAGTAATGAGGGTGAACTATTGTTTAAAGTTTGATACAAATAAATTATATTATTATCATATCAATATATTGCTCATACTCCTTATATATACTTATATATGCTTATTAATACTTTAATAATAATATCTTCAGACAGGTCTTGTGATCCTAAAATAGGTCAATGAGGGGAAAAAAAGTATCAATCACTATAATTAAATTAAGTATTTAAGAAAATTAAATGCTCTGCTACTTGAAACTGAAAAAGAATTATGGGACAACCCCTTTACCTAGCACATTTTACGGGTTAAATGACAAAACAAATGTCAGTTACTTTTATCATTCCCCCATATGATTATTAACTTTTATATTTTATGTATTAACTTAACCAGATAACAGGACATTGACTCTGTTCTTTTTTCACTTGTTTCCATGATTTTCCACTTAATTGCCTTTATTCTTTGCTCATACTGAGGCTGCTGAGTTGTGGCTGGCTTTGCGCTCTGGATAGCTTTAACTTTTGTCACTTTGGTTTTTGTTAGTTTCTTTAAAATTTTCATGCACAGCTGGGTGAAAGTGATTCAAGTGTCTGAATAGCTTTAGTATTACAAACATTTTTATGGTGGCCCCACCACAATTTGCATGATTTTGTACCTAAGCTAAGAAAAGAAAGGTGAGGGGGCAGATGGAGAAAAAAGGTTTGAGGAGGAGGAGAAAGGAGAACAAAATGTGCATGTCTTTATTTTAGCAACCTACAGTGTGTGAGAAGAGGATGAAATTGGTTTGTTTCCAATTAAAGCCCTCAGTGGTCTAGTTAAAACCCATATCTGCTGGACTTGAGACAGTAGGCAGTCCAACTGAAGAGAAATAAAGCAACAAATCCACTGAGTTTTCATTTGCTAAAGAAGTTCTGTCTTGCACTGAACAGTCCAGTGTAGATTACAATTTAGTTGTTGCTGTTTAACATATTTCTTTTTTCCTTTTTCGTTTTTTCCTCTGCCTTAGTATGTGTTGGTGGTTAGAATTATACTAGCAAAATGTCTGGGTGTGGGGTTTTTTTTTTCAATTCATCAGAGTTGAGATAGAACTTTTTAAGCTTGTGAAAGAGTTTACTTTATTTGTTTGCAGCTATAACTCAAAATATCTCATCTTTTCTAAGAAAACAAGTGCTTTTCCACAAAACAGATTATTTTTATATTTCAAGCGTTCTTCCTGAAATCATTACAATCCTCAGACACCCCTGCTAACTACTTTGTCATGGATTGTTGTATCTCTTGGTTTTGCTGTGCCCTTTTGACATTTTAGAAAATATCTTCTATGTTCTTCATATTTTCTATTGAAAAATCTTTCACTTGATACCCATTTAGTTTTTTCCTTTTCTCTTCCTGAGAAAAAACTCGAATCCAGTATTAACATGTTCACGTCATGTGTTCAGTGCCAAATTTGACTTCACAGAGTAATAGTCATAATACACGGCAATAAATCATCAATGCATCAGGACTGACAACACACACGCACGCACGCACACACACGCGCGCACTAAGATGTCAGCATGATGAGGCCAGATGTAACTATCTGTTTGATGTTTCATGGTTTGTCCAGATGGGACAGTGCTGGAAATGATCAAGTAAATGATCAAGAGATGAGACAAGATGAGAAATGGAGGAAATGTGGTGGAGGGGAAAAAAACGTGTCAGTACATTTTGTCTGTGGTTGTGAAGGGAAGAAATAAATTGGTCGGGGAGGAGGTTTAAAAAAAAAAAAAGAAAAAATGTATAATCATCAGTCTGTGTTTTGATACACATGTGAACTGCATCTCTTTCTGTGTGTGTCGATGAGTAAAATACAGTGAGAGTGAGTGCTAGTTTCTTATGAGTTTATAGAATGTTTCCCCCCTTTGTTCTACATGGTTGTCAGCAGAGATGCCATAAACTTTATAGGAGACAGAGGGAGTGGAGCTAATAACAAAAGGATGGGTTTGTGCAGCAAAAAACACAAACTTCTGATGTCTGAGGAAGAGACCGGTTCACAAAACATTTCACACTAAATAAAATCCTTATACAGGAGCTGCTATGTTTGTGGATTCATCTAGTTTTTAATCTCCTATATGTATTTTTTTTCTGTTCCAGTACACTCATTCTTATAATAGTGATATGGCTGGTGTTATTTTTTATTTCTTTGTGCAGTTAAAAGTGCCTTTACATGTAAAATACATAAGTAGCAGATGCTTTACCTGAAGTTTATTTTAAACAGCCTGCACTTAATTCTCTGCTCCAAAATCCTTACATGGCAAAGAGTAAGGTAAGTAGGTTCCCTCAAAAGATGTCAGTTTAAACAGAAAAAAAATGCTTTGGCACATCAGTTTCATTTAATGCAATGTTAGTCACTAGAGTTTCCAACTATAGCTCATGTAATACTTTTGAAGATCAATAATATTTCTATGATCCTAGCCTTCCTGTGGTGACCATGTGCTTTTTAAAATGGTGTTTAATGTTTGCCATACAGGTATTTTCAGTATTGCTTGCTGACATATTTCTGTTATAACTGCATATTGCATACAGTACCACACACGGCTGAAAGAAAATGTATTCCCGCTGGTAGAAGAGTTATTACTTTAAACATTGAATGACTTGAAGTGGTTTGATTTTATTAAACTTTTATTAAACAATATAAAGCAGAGGCTTTACAATGCACATTTTTTCCCGTCATTTCCTAACTGTGCTGCTTGTGAGGCGAGTTCTGTGGGGATGGTGAGATCTGATTTAAAATATACGGTGCTTTGCTCTACCAACACAACCTACGAATCCAATCTGTCACACAAACTCAATGCAAGAGCTAGTTATTTGAATCTGTCCACCACAGCTTTCATACATTGTCAGTACTTTGCAGAGATTATATATGGTACAGCTTCTCCTGTGCAATACATATAGTAGGTATACAACACATTGCTCTGACAAACAAGGATGATGATAAACAAGTTTCTTTCACATTGCGGAGATGTGTTTGTTGCAGATTCTCAGATACTTTAGCCATGTTTAGAATGAATCTGTTGTTGCATCTGTTCTTCTTTTCATCTCCATCTGTCAAGATCTTTTTGCTG
The DNA here is from genome assembly GCF_051167445.1 of Perissodus microlepis. NCBI lineage: Eukaryota > Metazoa > Chordata > Actinopteri > Cichliformes > Cichlidae > Perissodus > Perissodus microlepis. The sequence goes on from NC_140473.1 coordinate 26,371,446, forward strand.
TTCTGAGGAAACCATACCACCATACAACATATGGAATGCATATTATCATAGTGTTAATGATATAAAATCGTTAAGTTTTAGCAAGTTGTCTACTATTTACTAGAGATGGACCTATCCGATATTACGTATCGGTATCGGTCCGATACTGACCCAAATTACTGGATCGGATATCGGAGAGAAATAAAAAATGTAATCGATCCATTAAATATCAAAAAAGCACCTCACAAAACTTGCTACACAGCGTAACTCGGCTCATAACCTAGCACGTTGCAGCAGTATGCATCACCTGATAGAGCAGCTGTGTGTATTTGTAGCTTCCCTACCAAACCAGTGTCATCTCCGAGGAAGTTATCCCAGAGAGAAGTAAAGCAAGTGTGTAAGTTCATCTCTGAATGTTTGTAAAGCATTTTAGCGTTAAGCTTAACAACCGATATATGGAGGGACTGCCTCTCTCTCTCTCTTTCTCTCTCCTGCTGCTACTTCAATCGTGAAACTGCTTAATGATCAGCTGATCGGCTTTTCTGTCGCGAGTCCGTCTCTCTTCTTTGTTTTTGGCCCACTTCTCACCAGAAAGAGGAAACCAGCGGTTGAACAACAGCAGCACTATTAAGCTTGATAAGCTGTTGTTAGAATTTATTTAATATTACTTTCTACACCAGGATCTTTTTCTACGTAGCTGGTAACTGTGCAGGGGCGGATCTAGCAAAGTTTAGCCAGGGGGGCCGATAGGGCAGGAACAGGGAAAGGAGGGCACAAAGACATACTTTTCTTTCTTATTCTCGTTTAAAATGTCTAGCTTTTAATAAATAATTATCTGAATCTTACACCCAAAGTTTTAATCTGATGTAAAATATATAGTAGTCCATTACTGTATATAGTAACTGTTAAGTCTAATATACCCTAGTAAGCTATACTACTTTTTCCTTTGGGAAGATACCATCTGTGCAGTCTGCAATTCTGTTGAAGAAAGATGTTGAATCTATTTAATTATTCTTGAAAAATAATTTATTTCTGTGCATTTTTCCCCCTGCATCAAATTAAATTTGATTACATCGATTAAGCATCATGAGGTGGAGGGTGGTTCCCTATTTTTTTTTTGCTGGGAGTTTGCAACCCTATTAGTTAGGTTGCTTAATATTTCTGCTAAGTACTCTTTAAAATACCAGAATAGGGAGGATGGAGTAGGTTTAAGTTTATTAGATTGATTGGTTTTGCTGAACTATGAAATATTTTGGGCACAGTGTATTTTTTTTACATACAGGTATAACAGAATAGCTTTAGTGTTGTTATTTATTTAAACTTGAGTATAAACTTATACAAAATGCAGCAAGATATTAAAAAAACGTTTTATTGATTAAAAAATACACTATATCGGATTCATATCGGTATCGGCAGATATCCAAATTTATGATATCGGTATCGGTATCGGACATAAAAAAGTGGTATCGTGCCATCTCTACTATTTACATGGATTATATGGATAGGTTTGACGAGATTCTTCACAGTTAGGGTTGTTCCTGGTGACTAAGTTGATGATGACAGTTGAAGTGGGGTGTTGGCGCTCTAGGGCCAACTGGTGGTAGTTGTGTTCACACCAGACATGAAGCAATGTTTACCTTTGCATTACTTCCAGAAAAACGTTCTCTATGACTGATAGTTTAAGCCATACAGCTCTGGCTACCCTCAAATCAAATGGGAACAGCAAGCTTCTTTTCAGTTTCTTTCTGAATGCAGGTGGTGTCAGTAAAATCAGTATATGGGAGAATCACAGCTGAAATGCTTTTGTGATGCACCATCACACATATTTGTCTTTAAGCTGAGATATTTTCAGCAGTCGATAATTTGTATGAATTCTTTTCATGGACTATTTATGTAGTTGCACTGTGGGAAAGCGTAAGTGCATATAAATATATAGTTACCATGCCATTACACCCAACTTAATAGTACTTCTGGTGCCAAGGTAGCAACATTTAGCACACATTCCTAATTACAGATGTTACAAGCAAGAAACAAGTATTTCAAAGCAATTTTAACAGCTAAGTAATGACAGCTGGTTGTCCTTGAACTGTGCCTATCTATAACAGTAAGGGCCTAGTTTTTTATTAATCTTGTTACCAGTGGTAGCAGTTTAAACAGGATGTAAGATGTGCTTTTGAAGAGGCACTAGCTTATGCTAATGGGGCTCATTAGCGAGGGTGACCTTTATGGAAGGTATATTATTGCCTCAAAATGAAACCCACATAACTTGAATTTTGACCTTTTTTAAAAGTTATCTTATTAATTGAATCCATCATTAACCTGACTATTGATGACAGTGTGATAGATTCAAAAACTGGATTAAATCACATTTTTCTTTTGCATAAACAGTAACATTTATAATATGAAGGCATACATTCCTGTGCATTTAATGGGACGTTAGTATGTTTCATTTAACCCAGTTAAAGGGTAGAGTTCATGCCTTAAAGAGACACAGCTCCCATTAAAAAGTTCTGATGCTATGGGGAATCTCGACTTGGAGAAGAGGCAATGACTCTTTCAGAGGTGAACTCATCTGGCTTGGGACACATAATACATTAAGGCACAAACCTCTTCCCATCTGCACAACCATAGCTCCAGTTTAATGAAGTGGGTTCCCTCTGGTATCTTTGGATCTTATGGTATGCATCATATACCTGCAATACAAAATGAATATTTGATTTAATCAGCGCTTACTTCAAATGATTTTTAAATGAGCATTCATGCCGACTTCATCAACGTCTTGATATTGTTAAAGATATGTTCACTGAACTCTTTGCGCAGCAGGACTGGAGCTTAAATTACTCAAATAACTGGTACACTGTGATGAACGTCTGAGATCATCAAGAGGAAAATGTGAGCTTAATTTTTTATATATTTGATCAATTCCAGCTCAGATTTTGCAATTTTTGTAGTTATATTCTTTGTCATGAGGCTGTTTTGAAAATTTACTGTAATATCTACAATCTATCTTCCATCAACATGCTTTTGATGGAAAAAATATTTTGAAACAAAACAAAGACAGTTGTGCTGGTAAAGAAGTCGAACGGGGAAAAGAACAAATGATATGTATGCAGAGAAAACAAAGTGAAGAAAAGGTTAATGAACACAATTCTTGGAGAATACTTTTGGATTCCCTGTGGAAATATATAATAGCTCATTTGTAGCAATGTTATTCAAATCAAATAGTTTTATAGGCAGTCTTAAGAAATAACAACTACTCCATAGAGGTGTTTTCTAAATATAGTCATCCAAATTACTTGTGTAAACAGACAGCAGAGCTGTATGTTGTTACTGAGATGGACGAAAAACAATAAATGTGAAATGAGATCCATTTGAGAGATCCAATGTTTCAAGGTGTTCAAAAAATTATTTTTATGTGTTTGTAAAATGTGAAAAACAATAGAAGCTACAAATGTTGGATACAGCCTGCCCTGCAAGGAAACATAACATTTTAGCAAATACAATGAGTGCACCGTTTTGTTTTTCGTTTGTATTTAGAGAGGTGGAAAAAGAACAAGACCTGCAATTTGATTGTCTAAAAAATAGAGATAAAGTGTTTTTTTCGGTAATAACTTTGGTGTAAGCGAACACAGAAATAGATGATGATGACAATGAACAGTAATAAACAGAGAGCATGTTTGGAATCATCTCTGGTAGCCAAGAATTGCAATTTGGGGAAGCAGTGGGCTCAGACTCATCAAAACTAGAAAGCTGGAGAGTGGTGAAAATATTTCCATATCTAATTTATCACAGTGTCTGCAGAGACACGTTCAGAATTAAGGTAAAATGACACCAATCGATGAACCTGACCTGCTTTATATCACCAGCACAGGCTGGTGATGGTGTAATAGTGTAGAGATTATTTAGTTGGCACAATTTGGGCCTCTTATACCTTTTTAATTGTTGCTTAAATGTTGTTATGAGTTGCTGAATGTCCAAAGGTTGTCTCAAGCTACTCTCATGGACACTGTGATGAGTTTGTTATCAGCAGATTTTCTATCTAGTATACCTTTGCAATACTGTAAACCCATAGACTCACAGCATGTAAATATATAAGTGACAAATCTGAGGTGACTACTCATGTTATCAGGCCATCGTGGATAACCAAGTATGCAGTATTGGGATGATTTAATGGAATAATACCGAACAGCCTTTTCCAGGTCTTTTTATATCCATCTATTCATTACTGCTGTGACGCTGAAGTCCTTGTGTCTGGATCCTCAAGAACAACCATGTTGGTATGCACAAACTCAGTTTTCTCAGTAAGTTTTAGTTCACTTCAAGACATGAAAGCCTTTTTTAACCAATGCTCCAGAGGTAGGACAAACGAACATTCCTTTTAGGGCCTGTGGTAAAAAGCACTTTAACACTTGGCCATTCGCATTCCATGTCCTAAATGGCAAGGTGGTATTTTCAGTAGCTGGGTAAGTTTTTATGGACACTGGGTCACTCACAACAATCCACCACACTTGCCTTGGCCTGCAGCATCAGGTGAAATTCAATCCCCTTACCTCGCTACTGCAGTCTGGCAACCAAACCAGGCAGGAGCACCCTCTTCCCATTATAGAAAAAAAAATGCATGGAAGCCAAACATGTCGGAAAATTAGACACCTTGAAAATGTATTTTTTTCCCCTCTTCAATTCTGTGTAAAACTCATGTCTGCCCTCCTTGAACCTTAACAGATCTGCTTTGTTAAAAAAACGCCTCTTATATTAACAAAATTAAACATATTGTGTGTAGGGGAAGTCTAAGGAGTAAAATCCATGTACTTATTTTGCAAAGACAAATTTGGGATTAAATGAGTTATTAGGTACCACAACGAAGTATTTGGACTTTCTTACTTCCCACCTCTGTCACAAAGTCAGTTATTCTTCATGCATATCAGTCTGTCCAATTAGGAAGCGTAAACCATTTTAGGTCAATTTTACATTCTTTGGTGCAAATAAAAGTGGCAACAGGTGCAACAAGATGATCCCCAAAAAACAAATGCTTTTGCAGGAAGTGACCACAGAACGTTGTTCTCTCCTTATCCTTCCTGACAGATTGTGCTTTAGTTTTGTTTCTTGCTTGTGTCCTTGTCACTGCTGGTACCACAGAAGCCCATTTAAGTTGCACAGGTAATGCAGCTTCTCCTCAATGGCACATCCATATGTGCTGTCACATAAAGGTTTGCTGTGTCTCTCAGCACAGTCTCAAGAGTGTGGAAGACATACCAGGAGTCATGTGCATAATTCTGACTAAACTGTCAGAATTGGACACAATAAAGGTGGCATGATAACCCTAAATTATTTAGTGGGACATATGCTCACAGCCCAGCATCCATGCAGATCCATTTTTATTCTTGGGCTTTTAAATGAGTCTGACTTCTGATTACTTTGTATGTGGTTAAAACAAAAGTTAAAAGCAATCTGATAGGATGTAATGCAGCTCTACCAGCAGAAGTGTCATGAACGGCTGTGTGTCAGGCAAGGCAGGACCCAAACACAGGACTCAGAGACAAGGGAATTCACTTAAGGAGGAACTTTAAAGTAAATACATAAAAAAAACTACAAAGAAACTCTAATAAGGAAGAAACTATGAACTGGGAACTAGAAAAATATGAAAACCACAGAGTACAGGGAAACACAGCAAATGGGCCACGACGTGACAACGAGCAGAGGGAGACTGAAGACTAAAATACACAAGAGGAAGGGCAACAGATGGGAATACAGCTGGAACTAATACAGACTAACAGGACAGGGGAAAGAAAAAAACTAAACACTCTGTACACAGGACAAAAAACTGTCAAAATAAACCTGAAAGTACGTTAAACACAGAGACAAAGACTAAGCCACACAAGCTTGACACTGGGACCGGAGAGAAACAGACATGGAAACATTACTGACTTAGGAGACAGAAAGGGAACACCAAACATGGAGACGAGAGAAAAACAAACACGAAGACAAGACTGACTAAACATGGAAGCTGCAACATAGGGGAGGCATGGTAACAGAAACCTAAAGACTAGATGACAAAACTAAGAAGCCCTATGACTACCTTTTATAAACAGAAGGAACTATAATAACCAAAACAGGAACAGAATCTTAACCTCAGAATATTAAATAAACCAGAAACAAAAGACCAAACACATAAACGCTGGGTCTCAGACCCAGAACGTGGACACAAAGTTACCAGTAACTATTTGACAGCTGCCATTAATCAACAAAAAAAGAAAAGTTGCTAACAACTAGTTGCCAGAGTGGTAAAGAAGTGATTATAATGTCAGTTATATTGGTTGGTCAAAAGTTATTTGCCACTAAGCATGCAATGCATTTTAGCTTCAGCTTGTTCCATCTCTTTTCAAAACACATGGAAGAAAACGCTCTGCACCCAGTTTGAGCTTAGGAAGTTAGACAATCTGATGCTACTGTGTGGAGACAAGGATCTTAGCATACGAGATGACTAAAGTGAATAAATGTATATGCAGTCTGCCAGTGCTAAGAAAAACCTAGAAGAACTGGATATGGATGAACCTTCATAAGAGAGATTCATAACTTCCAAGGGCATTAGAGCTTCTGAATAAACATGGTTTCTCTATTTTCCATAAGGATAGTAGTGATATTAGAATGAATGGCTGTGATTTGCAGCCTATGATTAGCTGATGAATGGGAAGCACAGTCGCAGAACTAAAAGCCCTCCAGCCAACTGGAATAGTCAAGATAATCGCATATGCTCAGCTATTTAATATCAATACTGTGGATATGAATTTCCTTATCCTGAAAAACAAACAGAAATGATTCATCGAGTGCAGAAATACCATTAGAGGCACTACATGTACGAATGAGCTAAATAATTAAAGGTGTCTGCTCTTGGGGGAAACCCCAGTAACTCCATGATTGAAGCAGTCATACAATATTAGGCACATTTCCGGCTGTTCTATTGTGAACATACATTACGTTTGAACATTTATAAAATTAGAAGGCTCTAATGTCTAAATGTAAAACCTAATACTGATTGTCTTTTAAAATATCTTTTTTTGATAGGTAGAGTATTAACATTACAGAGGAACAAGGAGATCGTTTAAAATTAGCAGAGTGCCAGATGTTTGATTTCGGCGTTCTGTGCCCAAAAGTGAAATGAAAGGGAACTTGAAATCCAATTTTGTATTCTAGCACAAAATGTAAGAGAGGTGGCACAAAATTTCAAGTCAAAGTGGCTACAATATATAAATTTCACTTGTTTACTTTACTCATATCACAGTACAAATGAATGCTTCAGCACAGAGCCTTCACAAACTGTGCACACAAGGTTACTTCACGAGGGTGATCGGGTGTAGTTTTCAGCGGATTCCAAATGACTATAGACACTTTAAAGAGAAGTAAATTAAAGTTTTACATTTTTTAATTTCAAGAAAAAATTTAGGAGAGATGTTCTGTTTAGCAAGCAATAGAGCTTTTGCAGACACGTGACCGCTTACCACATGGTATTAATCCTGACACGTCGAGTGAGTGAAAAACCTTCTAAACAAGGGTGTAAGAAGTAAAACACTTTAAAGTCAAGTATCTTGCTCGTTGTGAGGAGAACTTGGGCAAGGTGGGCGCTGAAGATGGATGTCTACTCCCTCCGAGTGTGTTTACTGATACTGTGAAGTGCAACTCTGACTTCACCCCACACGATTTATATCATTAAGTGATCAACAATCCTTCAAGGACGAGATCTAAAGGCCTAAAAAAGTTTGGATGTTTATTGGTATTTTGTGTCAAGATCAGTAACAAACCTCAGTCACTGGAACTGAAGCCACTGATTCACGTGGACCACAGGCACTGGTCACTGCTAAGGTATTTACATGATTTATTTTTATTGCATTTTGATATTGACACGTGTCTGCCTGTTACCTCTCACATTGTCAACAAGTCAGCGTAACTAATTTGTGATGGGAGTGATACTGAGGTGAATCGTTGAGGATGTCTGTAATTTTCCATCATTAATTGCTGCTCTTTTCATCTCTGTTAGCTGCTGTTAGCTTCTGTTCTCCACTATTTGCTGCTGTTACTTAAACCTTTTTTTAAGTGGGAAAACTCACACGTAGAAAATAAACTCTCATGTGATGTGAGAAAATAATCAAACTGTTTATCAGAAGAAAAAGTAGTTAGAGTTTTAGAATACTAAAGTTGGCTTGAAACATTGTTCTTGATTAGTCGGCTCTTGTCAGCTGTCCAGCAATGAGAGGGTTGCATGTCTGATCTGCTGAGAATAACTAATTGCGACAGTATTGAGAATAACTAAATATGTTCCTGTTGGATTTCTTATGTTAGAACCGTAACTTCAGTTCAAGAGTGAGGCTGCAAGTGAGGAGGAAGAGGATGTGATGATGAGCAGGAGTGTAGGGGTGGAGGAGGCAGATGAAGAAGAGGAGAAAGGGGGGAAAAAAAAGAGAAAATGAAAATAGTAAATGTAAAGCTGTTACTTGTCGACAAATATTACTTGAAAACACACACTGGTCATTTTAAAATTCAAGTAACTTATAACTGATTTTAATATTTATCTGCTGTATCAGATAAATTGTGTTTTTGGTCTTCTTCTATCCAAATGATAAAAAATATTCTCTTTCTGTTGTTGCTGTCCTGATGATTGCTAAACCCAACAGCACAGCAGAATATAGGAAAAAAAAGCAGAGATATTTCTATGAAACTTTAGGATCAGGACACTACCGGTTCTATTATGGTAGACAGTTTTTTAAGCAATGTGTGCATGATGTCGAATGCAACACCTGTATAAAATAAAAGACTGATCCACTACTTAGTAGTCTAGCTTTTTTGTTAAGTATTACTCATATCTTAATATTTATAGGATTTGTTTTTACTTTGTACAAAACCTTGTACATAGTACAAAGTTTTGTGTTTGGAAAATCAAAATCAAAAGTAGTGTATTTCAGATTATACCTTCATAATAAATACAAGACACAATTGTTCTTATTGTTTAATTATGAAGAATTATCATACAAGAAAGTCAGTAACTACATTTTAAAATATTCAATAAACATTCAAAAACAATGTGACTGATTGAAAATAATAATAAAGCTGTAGTTGTGTTTTTATGTTTTAAAGCCTACAGTTGTTATTTTAGTGCAAGTATGCTGCATATTTTAATCATACCTATGTAATCCCGTTTAAATGCTCTACAATTTGAATGAGATACTGTAGTTTTAAGGATGCAGTGATTTTCCGTCTTTTAAACATAGACACAAAAGCCTAAACACAGACGTAAGTCACTTTCCAAAATTCAGCAACAGTGCTACACGTTATTACATTTTCTCCCTCTGTACCTGGATAGTGCCTGCAGCACCAAAGGACTCCGTGAGCCCTGGCAGCATCTGTCCCTCTCCTTCTCCTTCAGTTTGCCTCATCATAAACTCATCATCATAATTTGTTTACGATTCACTTTGGCTTGTGTTTGACAAGGTTTATGTCCTTGCCAGATGTGTCACAAATCGCGTCTTAACTGAAATGGGTCCACACATGACTCAGTTTACGATCATCAACTGTGAGTGAGCAAACACATGTGAGCCGTAATGCATTTATACAGCCGTATTTCACATATCACTATGACAGGCAGAAGAACTAGGAGTTCCTACCAATCATTGAGATGATCCCAATAATTTCGTTACTTTCCACTGTGCTCCTGATAATCATAAACTACAATTTTACTCCAAATTACCAAAATGTGGATATTTTAATATGAAAATTGATTCAAGAACAAAAATATCTGGTATCAGAAGAATTGATATTTCCGTATCGATCCATGCACCACTAATGCACTGTGTATGCAATACTTCCCCCCTTCATAACATAGATGGTGTGGTTAACAATCCTAACAGCACTTATCCTGCTGCATAAGAGAGAAAAACCTCTGGATAGTTTTCCCCACTTCCAGGAAAGAGCGAACGTGCAGGATCAGCAGGGGTGTCTTGTTTACATACACTGATGAATGATTTAAGTTGTATTTTAAACTTATACTTTTATATTTTCTGTATCTCATTCAGTCTGTTTTTATGTGTTAAATGGCTCACCTGTTTCTCCTCCACTTTTATCCGTGTCATCCTCACACAAAGAGGTGTCTTTCACACGAAACCAGAGGTTGAACCTACAAACTTCTGTCTTCTCATATTTTGAGATGATGCAAATTCATTTCAAGACAGCAGCGACATGAGCATGAACTTACTGACACATCTGTGTCTCAAGTGTCACCTTTATGCAGGGATTCTGAAATATAGCAAAAGTAAGGCGAACACATTAAATGGGAATCTAACAATGATATTCTTGATTGAATTCATTAGTGGGAAAAAAACAAGTTGATGGGAAGATCATTAACCACCAGCACAGCGTTCTATAACATTTTTTTAATGTTTATTTGCAGAAAATGAACAATTAGTTTTATTGAGGTTTAAGAGAAATTATAATTACACGGCTTGGCATTAGCTTGTCGGAGTAACTTGCTTTGTCTGTGAGTTTGTAAGTTAAAGTTTAAATGAAAAGGACAAAAATCCACATCATTACATCACCTTCACCCATCTGTACTCTTTGTTTGTTGCCACATTATTTTAAAATCTTTGTGGTGATTTGCATTACTTTACAAAATGTCTCCAGTTCATTAAGATAGCTGATTAGTTTCAAGCTTTTATACCTAAAACCTTACGGAAAAGAATGAACCAAGACTCCCAAAATACATTTTGGCAAGAAACATCCAATCACCAAGCTTCAGCTATGTCCATCACTATGAAGTAGCGTAGATCAGTTCACTTTTATATCCAATTTTACTTTTAATTTTACTTTTGTCAGCAGCCGCAACATGTTCATTGCACAAATTTGGCCCCATGGATTTCACTGAATAAAGTTCACACAGAATGCATATCTTAAAACACCTGCACCAAGTCAGTGACAGAAGATACTGCTTTTTAACTTCTTTTAGTTTGATTGTCTGTTACTGGGAAAGACTCAAAGCGTTACGTCCTTCTGCCTTTGGTTCAGCCTTTGCGCTACACAGATATTTTTTTAACGTTCAGACACAGATTATAAGATACAGACGTCCCTATTCCATAAGAACACCCACATATAAAGAACAGAGGTGTATATTTTAATTAGCCAGCAATGATGACTGAAGGTAATATAATCTAATTAGGCAGCAACCAACACAGAAAACATTTTATGATTAAGTTAGCTATTTTTGACGATTGAAGGTGCTATATGTTTTAATTAGCCAGCCATGAAAGACTGAGGATATATGTTTTAATTAGTGTCGTCTCCTGTGGCCTTGAGGCCTAAGGGTTTAAACATTAGGTACACTGTTAATCAAACCTGCAGAAATGAGACTAATTGTTTTCATACTGCAGTTCTCATGTGGCGTGACAGAAATAATCCTTTCACATGGCACATCTTTTTTTTAACCTTCTACATTTCAGTAGTGAGAGTTAGGTACAACTAGCGCTGCTTGCCCTACTTTTATCTGCTCCCAAGTGACCTGTGGGTTTCAGCAGGTATATATACAACTCTATTCCTTAGAACTGCAAAACTGTTGCATCCTGTTTTGATATTCACAGGAACAACAACAACAAAAAAACATTGTGTATGTAACAGCCTGGGGCAATTTCCAAATTGACTTCCACTATATTATAATGATCCCCAATCCCTAAGTATAGCTACATATTTACAAAGTTTTTACTAGGTTGCAAATTAAACCTCTCATGTATTTAAAAAACAAAAAGGAATCTTGTAGTTAGCCAGTCAATTGTAAGTTGACATTTTCAACTATGTAAAAACTATTAGCACTGAGGTAAGATATTTCGTGCACACTGTATGGTTTTGTGATCTCCAAAAAATACTTTTGCAAAGATGTCCCAAAAAAAAAAACTATGTGGAGAATAAAACACTGGCACAAAAAGACTCTTAAACATTCAGGAATACTAATGCAGCCTGCGCTACTTCACATGATGTATTATGTTCCTTATGGTGCATTTAACAACTCTGTAAATGATACTACTGACTCATGCACATTTATTCATGAGGGTGTTGCTATCAACTCTCTGTAAATTTGACAGCCTGTCACAATTATTTTATTGTTTAAATTTCTTGTAATTTTTTTTATAAAAAGATGTAAAATCTTTGAATGTACTAGAGGTGAAATTCTAGCAACTGAAAACATGACACAGAAAACACTTTGCATATATGCTGCTTAAAACAGCAGCCAGGTCTTTTGTTTCTTGTACTATGGCTACAGTTATGTGTAATGGAGCATATATCACCTTAGTGAGAACACAGATACTCAACTGAATGATTAACCTGGAACTGGATTGTTTATTGGACCATTACATACATGTACCTCAGGTCCTGCCAAGGTCTATTCATTTAAAAGCACAAAAGGGTCATTTTATGGAAATAAATAAAAAGTCCTGCCTCCCACGTGATCCCCTCAGACTATGCTGTTTTTCTTTTACTATGACTTTGCCTTGCAAAGGTTTACTTCATACTATGAATGTTCTCTGAGTGAAATGCTTTTGACCTTGAATGTCATGATTTGAAATTTTGAGGAAGTTTAGAGAAACCAGAACAGATGATTTTAGCCTATACTGACTAACCCAGACTATTTGCATCTTGAAAAAAAGATACCAGGTTTAAATTTGTATCTGAGTAGAGATGCTATATCCAGTCATCTGATGCACTGCGTTTTCCAGTTTTTCTCAACATCCATATATGAGGCTGCATATGGAACTCATTGACTCTGTCTCTTTCATTCAATAAGATGATTCAATAAAATAAGCTTTCTTTCTGTCTCTATGTGTTTGTGACCACTTGTTACTTGTGTATAAACTGGCTTGGTTGTGTGTCTGATTCTGTCTATAGGCAAAGAATTGTTTGGTTATGCATGGCTTCTCTTTAAGAGGGAGTGCTGTGGATTTGATGGGTTCTGGAGACCTGTTTCATTGTCTCATTCACCCACAGAAGCACACACGCATATGCACATACTCTGTCTCACTTTCTTTTGTTCTGGTCAGTTAAATTGATATTATCACCTCTCAGCCATATGCTGCAGCGTACAGTATGAGTGCAAAACTGGCCAGTGTGCAGTCCAGACTTGTGGCCCATTAAAACCATTTGGAACATAATGAAAGGGAAAATATGACAAAGCAAGCCCTGAAGTGTGGAACAGCTGAAATCCTAAGATGGAACAGGAAAACATTTGGCTTTGAAAAGTACAGATATTGGTCTCAGCAGAGATAATGCGAACGAGTGTTAGACATTACCTTGTCTCAACTTTACTGAACATATTGTTAGTAAAAATGATTAACAAGGATCATAGTTTTCAAGTGACAAGAAAAATCCCCAGTTTCAAAAATGTATATATATCTTTCCCTTTAAAAAAAAAAAAAAATAATAATAATAATTTGCATCACTGCTCATACCTCTCCTCTTGCCCAGTTTGTGTTAGGATAGGCTCTGGTTCCCACATAACCTTGAACTAAATACAGTTAAAGACAAGGATGGATGCTTTCTGTCATATGTATATTTTACATAGCCTCTAAACTTTTTGGAGATGTGGGATTCATGTGCATATTATATAGTTTTGTTACAATTTAATCGTAATTGACCATCAGAGTTTATGTTTTACAACATGTTAGAGAAATCATGGATCACCCACTAGCTCTACGGCCCTTATATACTACCATACTCCCTAATCCAATCTTGTTTTGAATGATTCAATCAAATTTCCAGCAATTGACTTAAATCTCCCACATAAATATATCAAACCAACACAATACCATCATGCTGTTAAGACACCCATTTTGTACCATGCTGTTTGCTTCATGTATCACTCTTTTACAAGGGTTCATGAGGGTGAGCCCGATGAGAGTGAAATAATATACTGATATGTAATATACTATAATACTTCTTGCCATCTTCTATATTAGGCCTTACTGTCTTTCTTTGTGTATTTTTATTAGTTTACATTTTTAATAAATTACTCTAGCCTAGCAGGCACCTTAACAAATGTTCATGTGAACTGAAATAATTAATTTGCTCTCTGGAATGTCAAAAACAATTACAAAGTAAGTCTGTGATCTTGGGAGCAGTTATACTGATATATATATATTTTTATTAATTGTTTTTTACACGTGTTTGTTTGGAGGGTACACATATCAGTCAACATGGGAACAGGAACTCATATAATTTCAAAATAATAGCAGGTGAGTGCTTTTATTTGGGATAATGACAGGAACAAACAGAAAAGCATGAGTGCTGACACGAATACCAGTGTTTCCAATAATAATAATGTGGATAGAAGAAAGAAAAGAGATGTTCTTTCATTAGTTAGCAGTGGACACAAATGATGACAAATGATGGCGGTTGTGGTATTATCCATGTCAGCTAACCCTGTTGCACTGTTCAACGTGTAATAGCAGGGGATAATAGCTTCTCAATTATTCATATTGCCCCTGCACTCTATGGAGAATACTGTCACATAGCCACTATATGTCTTGATCTAATTAGCCAGAGGACAGACGTAGTGAGAGGAAGAGGGGGAAAAAAAAGGATGGAGCGATGAAAAAGGGAAAGGAGAACAGCAGGAAAGAGAGAGATGCAGGAAAAAGGAGGGTGAAACAAGAATGTTATCAAGAAAGGGAAGGAACAGAAGTGTGGAAGTCATGTTTTGCCTGGAAGCTTTGTAAACACACTTCAAAGTGTTTGTTGTAAAGTACTTCCTGAGTGTATGGAATTTTCTCTGCGTGATTCGCATTTTATGTGGTGTGTACATCTGCACATTCATTTACACAGGTTACGTCTCTGGTTAATGTAAAAGCAAATGCAGATGTTTTAGTTACTTTACTTCTTCCTATGCATTCTGTTGTTAAAAATGCAATCAATACAGGGTGGGCCATTTATATGGATACACCGTAATAAAATAGGAATGGTTGGTGATATTAAAGTCCTGTTTGTGGCACATTAGTATATGTGAGGGCGCAAACTCCTTAAGATAGGTGGTAGCCATTTAGAAGTCGGCCATCTTGGATACAACTTTTGTTTTTTCAATAGGAAGAGGGCCATGTGACACATCAAACTTATTGGTAATGTCAGAAGAAAAACAATGGTGTGCTTGGTTTCAACATAACTTTATCCAGTCGTTAAGTGATGACGTGATGAATCCTACTTCCGGGCCTAAAGTAGTCTGCGTTTAATATGGCTTTTGTGTTGTTAACATGTTTAATGTTTTGTATTTTCTTCTATTTAATCTCAAAAAGCTCCTAAAACAGTCAGTGATCACTGTTGACCTCCCTCGGCTTTTATTACCGCTAATCATTTATTTAAGCTCAGTTTTTAAAACCTTAGGATGTAACTACAGTCCAGCCCATGCATAACCCTACAAATGTCACTGCTATTTAGTTTTCTGTCTTTATTTATGTTGGAAGTGATAACAGAGCTGTACGTTTTAATTTGTTTCCAAAACCCCGCAGTCAGGACATGCTATATTGTATTTAGATAGAAGCTAGCGAGCTAACTTCCTGCTAACTTCTAACTCCGTTAAATGTCATACATTCCGTTTTCATGGATGCCTGGATGTTAAACTCAATTGTTATACCTGGTAGAGCAGAACGCTGATCATTTTATTAAAGATGAAAGACTTTAGACAGTTTTTCAACTCTCAGTAATGCCATAGTGATCGTTTGATATATGGACCTGCAGCGGAGTTTAGGCCCAGACACGGCTAGTGACGTCAGACTAAACGACCGGATTCTTTCATGAGAATCTGTGGCAAGATCTGACAACTGCTGTTCACAAATGCTGTCCATCTAATCTGACTGAGCTGGAGCTGTTTTGCAAAGAAGAATGGGAAAGAATTTCAGTCGCTAGATGTGCAAAGCTGGTAGAGACAGACCCTAAAAGACTGGCAGCTGTAATTGCAGCAAAAGGTGGTTCTACAAAGTATTGACTCAGGGGGCTGAATAATTACGCACACCCCACTTTTCAGTTATTTATTTGTAAAAAATGTTTGGAATCATGTATGATTTTTGTTCCACTTCTCACGTGTCCACCACTTTTTATTGGTCTTTCATGTGGAATTCTAATAAAATTGATTCATGTTTGTGGCTGTAATGTGACAAAATGTGGAAAAGTTCAAGGGTGCCGAATACTTTTGCAAGCCACTGTATGTTGTCTGATCAATTTCTGTCATTTAGGCATCCATTCTGCCTTTTATCAATGGTTCGTGTAGGTAGTGGTGGCATAATACTGCGCGGGACATATTTTTTTTAGCCTTGTTTAAATGCCACAGGTTACCTGAGTATTGTTTCTGACCATGCCTGTGTCCCTTTATGACCACGGGATAATGCACCATGCTACAAAGCTCAAATTATCTCAAACTGGTTTAGTGAACATGGAAATTAATTCACTGTAGTTAAATGGCCTCCACAGCCGCGAGATCTCAATCCAGTAGAGCATAATTGTGGGTGGCTGTAGCTCAGGTGGCAGAGCAGGTCAGCCACTAATCAGAAGATCGGTGGTTCGATCCCAGGTTGCCTCCTGGCTGCATGCCAAATATCCTTGGGCAAGATACTAACCCCATGTTTGTCTACTGGTGGTGGTCAGAGGGCCCGGTGGCGCCAGTGTCCGGCAGCCTCACCTCTGTCAGTGCGCCCCAGGGCAGCTGTGGCTACAACGTAGCTTGCCATTGCCAGTGTGTGAATGTGTGTGTGAATGGGTGAATGACTGAATGTAGTGTAAAGCGCTTTGGGGTCCTTAGGGACTGAGTAAAGCGCTATACAAATGCAGGCCATTTACCATGTGGAGGTATGGAAGATTTCCATCATGGCCATGTTGTTGAGCAACAGAAACTGTGTGATTCTAACCTGACGTTTTGAACCTAGGTGTTTCCAGCACCTTGCTGAATCTATACTGTGAAAAATAAAAAATTAAGGTAGTTCTGTAAGTAAAACGGTGCAAAACCCAGTAAAGGTATAACTAATATAATGACTGGTACCTACAGTAGTTTATAATAAGTTAATAATTCACAATAAACCTGATGCTCTTGTTCCCTTTCAGATATCATGCAGCATGTGATTCATGTTTTAAATAAAAGCAAAAAATAAATACAAACGGTCACAGATATGAAAATCTATAATAAAGAATAAGTTGAGAGTATAAAAGCCACTTTAACCATTGAGTAAAATATTTACAAGACAATTTGCAGGATTTACTATGACACTGCAATGATTTATGCATTTCTTAATGAAAATTCATATTTATTTATAAGGCACACCTATGCATAATATAAAGAAAATGCAAATTGACTTACTGCACCAAAACCCTGACACAGACTCACAGACTGCTTTCAACTAAACAACAGTATATGAAAACACAGCTCAATAGTAAATACAAGGAAAACACGCTGTTGTTGGTAATTTGAGTTAAATAAAGCAACCAGACAAAATACAACATTTAACCCAATGTACCTCAATGAACTTGTTCCACTGAAACTGTTCTGATCTGCCATTGATGCTACTAAGACTGCTAAAGGTGGTATGTGGTTTAAAGCAATAATATTCTAGCTGCGGATCCTTAAAAGCAGATCAAGATCATTTGGCAAGTCAACACCTTGAACGCTCATGTTTCTCATACCAGTCCACATCAAGTTTTACAGCATAAAAGACAGCGTTATTATATTGTTGCCCAAGACAGATCCTTAAGTTTGCATACTTCCATGCCTCCATGTTTTACTCCTGCTGCCTCATATATAAACTCAAGAGCTTTTGTAAGGAGGTAATAATTGTTATTCACTTAAACTGTCAGTGGTTTTAATCTTTTGGCTGAGGCATATATAAATGATAAAATAAGGGAACAGGGTGTGTCAGGACAGATAATTACACACTTTAGATGCTCTGGTGTACAGTGTGTGATGATTAGCAGTCATAGCTTGTATAATAAAGGGGGAGATGAAATACAAATAAAAACAAATGATACTGTTTAAATGCATACACAAAGAAAGCAGTGGCTTGACAGAAATATCATCTCCAAAAACTACTGCCTTTAAAAGGAACTAATAAAAGAGAACTGCAGTGTCCCCTCTCCACTGCTAAGATGAAATGTAATTCAGAAATATTAAGCGTCAGTTATTCTTACCTTTTCGAATTGTCTTTATTTCTAATTTTACAAAAACCCAAGAAGTTTCTATTCTATTCTATTCCAAGCCCTCAGTCCCTGTTGATAAATGAAGTGGCCAGTCAGGTTATGCTAATTGATGTCTCCTCCTTTGCTTCCTTCCTCTTTTCTCCAAAGTTCAATTACATTCATCCACTGCCATCCATCACTGGAATGAAGCTCGCTGTGGGGCAAAATTAAATGTGCCAATTTCAATTAGCCAGCGCGAGGCAGTGCAAGGGACAGAGGTGACTGTGGTGGAAATTGGTTAGTCGAGGGGGTTTCAAAAATAGGGGTGGTGGTGGGAGGAAAGGGCGGGGGCATTGTGTGGCGTTTGGGAAGCAGAACAGCTCTGAAAAGATGTGCTTTTGTGCTTAATTCCAACTTCAGCTGTTTTCAGTTCCCTTTTAAAAGCTGTAATAAATTGCTTTGGAAGTATCCTATTAGCCTATATCAGAAGATTGTGCTCCTTTGTGGGTATAGGTTTTGTGTTTTAAGTTTTATTACATATAACATTTTTGTAAATTGTGGTTCCCGTGGGTGACCAGAAGCAGTCTCCCTCGATTTAATAGTCAGCTTGCCCTGGTGCTCATGATGTCCGGCTTTGAAAAGTCAAAACACTTCATTTGAGGCTTCAAAAATGCCTCAAGAAAAAAAATAAGCAAAACAATTAGAGACGCCACAGTGCTCTGACCATCTTTTTTATTCACTCCATGGATTAAAGTTTAAACGTAATACTCATTAATTCTAAAGCATAATGGACAAAATATACTTGTGGTCTTGTGTGACCTGAGATGTAGAAGTTCTAAAGTGTGACGTTGTTTCAGTGGGAGACTGTTGGAAGCTTCAGAGCCATTAACACAATTAAAGACTTGAAGCGATGAGATGAAATGTGATAATCAAAATTATTTGGGAGGAGTTAAAAAGCTTGAGCAACCCAGAGATGAAAACAACAAAGCAAAGCTGAAGGGAGGAAATTCTTGAAATGACTGCGGGGAAGAATCCATAAGGTTTCCACTGTTAATAGATCATCTCAAGTCTTGTTAGGGATGCCAAACCAGCATTAAGTGGTTGGCCCACATCTATGAATACTTGTGAATTCATCCTAAAATATTTAGAAAATGTTGCTGTGGTGATTTTAAAAGCTGATACATAGAGGTCAAACGTATTTCCTGTCATCGAGTTTCACATGGACCTCTGTGTTTTCAGTTGTGTATGCACAGGAATGTATTGCAGCAGTCACTGGAGGAGAACCATGACAGATGCATGCCAAAGAACATTCTCAGATAATATAAGTAGCGTATTAATTAGTGTTTCAACTATGCTAAATAATTAATCAGTCGCCACTTTTAACTGCAGGGTTTTTGGATTGAATGATACAGATGTTCAATAACCTTTATAGGGCATTATTAAAATAAAATGTTAATCTTCACACTGTGTATGTTTAGTCTGCCACATGCAATGATAATTCAATTCTGTATTAATTCAAGATAAAACAAATCTAATTGTTACTAAATTAGAGTAATCCCCTAAGATTATGTAAGGTTAAAAATACAAAGCGGCTCAGCAGTTGGTTATTTTCTCAGCGCTGATTATATACTCTGCTCACAGATTGAAAGGTGGGCAGCTGCTCCAAAGATCCCATCCCAAACGAAAATAAAACCGCCTTCACCTCGACTTTATGTGCATTGTCAAGACTGCTTGTTTAATAAGCAGCAAGCCAAAGACGTTTCTTTGTTACCAGCTTGTTATTAAAGCTGTAGCGGCATGACGACAACAATCAAAGGAGTTTTTTGTGTTGCTGTTCAAGCGCCTCTCACATGATAACTAGAACTCTTTGAGCACCAGACAGGAACGGCTGATAAATAATCTCCTCTTTACTGAGGACTGGCGGACAGCAAGGCGAAGGAGAAATAATAATTTGCCCCCCCCCCCCTTCTCGCAGTATCCCCAGCAATGGGCCTGGTTTAGCCATAACCCCCGTCCTCCCTCCCTCCCTCTGGCTGAAACAGGCTGATACTTTACAGAGAAGTGATTTCAAACTTTTAAACGGTTTCTCTGTGACTTGTATATCCTCTAATTGTTATTCATAGCTCTGTCAGGAGAGGAGGAGGAGAGGAAGACGAGAGAATGAGAAGAGGAGAGGGGAAATGTTGAGGACAGACGATGAAGGAGAGGGAACAGGATGAGATAGAGAGGAGAGGAAAGGAGGGTGGATGGGCTAACAGTAGAGATGAAAAAGGAGAAAATGAGAAGAGGAGAAATTAAAATGGAAATAGGAAAATTAGGGAAATTACAGAAAAATAAAGTAACAGGGAAAAAAGGAATAAGGACTCAAAAAGAGAAAAGAAATTAGGTGATTTAATACCTTCTCCATCCTCAGTTTCCTCATATTTTTAAAGTATTAGTCTCTGTTGGGCTGCCTTAATTTTGTAAACTAACTGCAAAAAATGTGTTTACCTGTTCACTTCTGTGTGAGTGAGTAAAGATCAGTTTGTGGTTTTTGCATGTGAAGCAGATTTCAGCAGGTATCCACAATTCACAAGTGAGACTAACATCTACTACAGATATTCCAAAGGCTTTGTAATCATTTGTACTGTACTGTGCAAAAGTCTCGAGCCACAACTCACTTCTGATTATTTTTTGGGGAAAATGGGTGCCTCGATTTATTGAAGCATGTGCAAATATAACTTTTCTGCATTAATTATTCCATTAATTTTGGCGTGATAGGGTCATGTGTCAGGTCTTTGCTGGATTCCCCCCCCCCGGTTTCTTAAAGGCATGTTTTTCCAGATACAGTTCCGTTTTTTTAGGTCTATTATTCCTTTTTTCTTCCATTTGTCTAATTTTCTCTTTTTTTTTGTCTTACAAGGACACACCATATTGACATTTGTCAGGTTTTCAGCTAATAGCTCATTGGGGTCACTTTGTGAATTACTTTGTTAAATTATTGAAAGAAAATGGAGCAAATGATGTGTTTTTATGACAGGCTTCCAGTAACAAAATGTCAATTTAAAATTGGTTCTTTGCTAAGTTGTCTGCTTTGCTCAGATACAAGGCCTGGACGACAGGCAGAGTCTGAAAGACAGTTGGACATCCTGGAATTTTCTTTTGCTCAAGATATCATTAAACATAACAAGAAATCGTGGTTCCCTGGAAACAAAATTCAGGGAAATGAGGGGTGGCTCAAGACTCAAGACGAACTGGAAAATACAGTTTTGCACAGTGCAATTTGACATTTATGCCACATGTTACAGTGGAAATGAATCACAGCTCTCAAAGGGCATTGGAAAATCTATTATCAAACAGCGTAAGCTAAACAGTGCCTAATCGTGTTCCCAGAGGCAGTGCTAAATAGTTTTTCTGTGTCTTAAGGTCCTTGACTAAAATGATAGATAACTGTTAAACAGCAGTAGGTAATTTCCATACATGTCCTGCTTTCAAAGTCACTGTGAAAGCTAAAAGAGCAAAGTCAGACAGTTGGTGGACTTGAAAATCTGAATGGTAGTCCTTGACCTTTATATATATATATATATATATATATATATATATATAGTTTTAAAATTTACTCACCCATCTTAAAACCCACCTCAATCAAGTCTACAATACCAAAATAAATATCCTTAGTATTTAGAAGTATCTAACTTTGCTGTGCCTCTGTCTCATTTCATTTTACCTGAAGGAAAAAGTGAATATCCGGGGCCTATGACAGGGAATTTGGCTGAACCTAGAGACTTGTGAAAAAGTGACTGTAAAGCAAATCCAAGCTGACTTATTAATGCAGTGTCACACATAAAGCAGTCCTCTGTCATTTACCCCATTTTGACCAGTTTTTATTCATTCTGCAGTTTTTATGACAAATCAATTAGGAATGTCTTAACTGCAGGTACTCTGTGCCTGAAGGTTCAATTATGGATGTCAGTATAGCCTGTCACACCACAACCTCTAGAGACATTGTGTGTTCTCAATTAATCTCTCCGACTGAATGCATTTCCCTTACTTTTACTGGATATAATGTGCAGAACTAAGGTGATTTATAGGTTATGTTTTTGCATGTTGCCATTGTCGTCTTCTTCAGCTGGTCCTTTTAGGGGTCGCCACATCCCCAGCATTCTCTTCGGTCACATCAGCCCTCGGCATGTCCTCTTTTACTACAGCCATTAATCTTCACTTTGGTCTTCCTCTGCCTGGCAGCTCCACATTTATGTGTCAGTGTAAGAGATTAATAAAGATGCTTTGCTTAATTCTCACAGAGCCATCAAATATCAGTTAAAAAGTGACTTGTTCAGAAATTAGCAAAGAACTCGAAAATTATATTTTTTAAAAATACTAATTATATAGGAGTACAAACATTATTATAGAAACAAATATATGTAGAGAGTTGACAAATGAAAAGGAAATGCAAGGGAGTGATGATATAGGTATGCTGTTCTGGCATGACAGCTTATCCACTATTTGTATGCACTATAAATATACACCACATATAAATAGTATATAACACGTCAACCACTTCATAGATTGAAGCCTGAGCTGGTTAATGTTAGAGGTTGTTCTTTTCCTGCAGAGGACGAGTTGAGTAAAGTGAGGAATGAATAGGATAATGACTACATAACTGTACACGAAAGTTTATTTTGAAAAACCTCTACCTTTTTAAACATCCAGGAGTTTTAGGTTACCAGTCTGTACAACCCTGGAAGAAACGTCATGGATGAAGAAGCAAAATTGGACAATTCTTTCTTTGTGAGGTGAAAAAGTGCATTGATCAGATTGGCTGTCAATTGTGTATTAATAACAAGAAACAAAAATAAATATAAATATTAGGTAGAAACCCAAACCCAGAAAGGTTAATGGTAACAACTGGAAAGAAGGAAAAGAGAACAGGACAGATAGACAAAGAGGAAGAATGACAACTCACAATCTGAACTGGATAGCCCAAGACTTATAGTTAAGTTCATAGGTGTATAAATCCTCCCTGTTGGACACGTTCAAGGGGGGAATCCGACCTGTCGTCAGGGAGTTGTGCTTTGTACTCTTTTACTGACTTCTTTCGCTGGCATAATACAAGTTACAACATGGTACAATAAAACTCGTGGCTGATTTGAGCAGCAACAGTCATTACAGTTTTGCTTTTTAGCTGTAGTGTTGGCATTGTGGTGTGCAGCGTCCCTGGTTATCAATAAACCTTCATTAAATTATTTTACCATCTGGATGGCTGATTAAAATTACCGGTGAGCACAGGCAAAACCAAATTACTAGCCTCTCTTGATAATACTAATATTAAGAGAGAGTTCCAGTCTGCATTTATGTGTAACCATTAGAACTAAAACAACTCCAAGGTCTAGAGGTGAAGTCAATGTTATGAAGGCAGATACAGTGAATATGACTTAAAAGCATCATAATGAATAAGAACAAGGAAGCACTTTGTGGTTCTGGGATCAGATGGAAGGAGCGACACAAAAGACAAACTAAAACAGTGGCAATAATGATACAATTTCTTTCTTTCCATGTGACTGCCTAGCTCACTGGTTGTCACCCTATTCTTTAATCTGTTTAGTATCTAATTGTGAGTAATGACGCTATTGGCTGATATGGCATGTAGCTCAGCCAGACCCTCTGTGCCCAGTCTGCATATCCAAGCCATCTGTGAGCCACACGCAGGCATAGCCGAGGCCATATTAATACACACACCATAACCACTGGCACATACACACATCAGCGAAACAATCTTGGTTTAACGCAGGCTCACGCACACATACCATAGGAACTGTCAGCTTTAGCACATTGGCTAACCAGTGGATTCATAACACACCGAATTAGCTTTAGATTTGCAATGAAAAATCAGTTCATTAAAAATGCATTAAATATTTTGTGTGTGTGTGTGGTGATGATGGTGACGGGGGGTGTTAATCTAGCTTTTTTCCCTCTCCATTTACATTCCCCTCCTCTTTGCTCCTGCCTTCTCGACATTTCTGGTTCCAGCATGATGACACGTCAAATGGCTGCGAGTCTTCATTTATATCAGAATTAGTGTCATATGTAGCCATAATTATGCAGAGGTATCCTTTGAGCCTTTTCACTCATTGAATACAATAATTTGTCCAGTTGTTGATCAGAAGGCTTTGGGTACAAACAGCTAGTCACCCACAATAGTTGGTCCAATCAGGATGCTTTGAATTTGGCAAATTGAACAACAAAGGTCTAATTGTTCCTGTCAGATGAAGGAGATGTCTTGTTTGTTCATTCATATTACAGCTAGCTAAAAAAAACCCACCCAAAAACACAAACAAAAAAACAACAACAAAGGTGTATCTGACTGCAGATACACTTTTGGTATGTTGGTCTAAACTGCAAAGATCATTGGTGTGTGCCCTCATTTTGCCAAAATGGTATTGGCAGTATGTCTTCAAGTCTGTGTCCGTGCATTCTTAAATCATTTTGGCTTGCTTTCAGGCAAACGTACCAAGACTTGCTTATCACAATGCAAACAGGGTTCTTGGATGTATTGTTCTGGAAATCCAATAACAGTGTGAGGTGAAAGGGGGGAAAAAAAGAAAAAAAAATGATGACCTGTCACCTCATCCATGCTGGTGTGATGGGATGATAGTCAAAGTTAAAGGAAAAATGTAACTGCAGACTAGAAAACCGACAGCTGTTTCCTTAGGAGACAGGAAGGTAATTTGTGAGCTGAATTATGTGAGAAAAAGACAAGGAATGCAAGATCTGCAAGGTCTCTGCATAACTATTGTTATCTTTGTGTTGGTGACAGTGGGAGACAAGGGCAGAACATTGCATAGAGTTGCAAATAAACTGCTGCACACTGAGCTGTTACATCGTAAGAAAAAAAAATCTTCATTTGAATGGTTCATGCAGGTCCAGTGGTTCACAAATCCAAAGTATATTTTGGACATGCACTTGTAGGCAAGCACGATGTCAAGACATTTCATAAAAAATTACATATCTATACACACACACACACACACACAAATGTTGTCACTGTTGTGATTATTAAAATTGAAACCACTGAAAGTTTTTATGTATCAGAAATTGTAAGAAGAGATCCAGAGATGAGGAAAAGGTGGTCCCACTAGATTCCACATAGACTTGATTCTCTGTCTTGGGCTGTTGGCTTTTCGGCAAAGAAGTGTGGGGGATCAGAGAAAGAGAGATGATGATTATGGAAATGAGCAAGCTCTTTTTCTGAAAGATTAAACAGGCCACTGATTGCTTTTACATAACCTTCATTCACAGACACACAGGCTTGCTCTTTCACTTTCCCTCTCACACACACACACACACACACACACACACAGACAGACACACACACACACACACACACACACACACACACACACACACACACACACACACACACACATTTTCTGCCTTTCTCGGTGCATTGTGTGTCGTCTCTCCTGTGTAAAAGTGCCCTCTTTCCAACCTCTCCTTTGTTGTGTCGAGCTTTAGACACACAACAAAACACTGCCATATACACACAGCGCGGACAGCTGCAGATTGAGTCATGAGACCCCAGAGGTCAATACTGCTCCATAAGAGAGCCTGCTGTCAATTCTCTGTGTGCATAATTTTGCACGGGTGTAATGCTGTTGTTTCTATAGCGTGCCCTAGAGAGGATATGCGGTTTTGTAGGCCAGCTCAGAAGTTATCATCACCCTGGTGCCAGTCATTGGAACTTTTCCAGACTTCTGTTTTGTTGGTAAATAAAATAGTTCTATGAGAAATCAGTTTGTGATGTTTACACAATTTGTTCAGAGACCTCATTTTCATTTGGATACAGTCTCTCCAGGTGAAATGACTACTTTACGCTATAAACCAACTATACCTAAATCATATGACTTAGGATCACTTCAGCTAAACTGTTGTATTTGCCTTAATATCCTCAACAGCCTCTTTAGTCTCATTTAGTCATTGTTAGCTAACAACTTCTCTGGGATACATAATAGCTTCAAAGTTCCCGAGATGGTATGTACTTACATTTCATGTTTAATGTAAAGTGAAATAGTGGCAGGGCTAGTTCATTAGTTTGTATAGCCCACCCTGCTTTTATGCAAACCTGACAATGTCAGGGCCCGATTCTAATTAAATAATGGATGGTGTCCTGCAGGATCTCTGCCCAGACCTGGACCAGGGCATTGCTGAACTCCTGGGCAGTCTGAGGTGCAACTTGGTAAAATAGTGTCCCAGATCTGTGCTATTGGATTTAGGTCAGGTGGGGGTAGGGTAATGGTATCAATTCCTTCATGTTCCAGGAACTGCCTGCATACTTCATCCCAGTGCCTAATGGCAGTCAGCCTACCCTGCGCTGGTCTGTGCATCCTTTCATGGATATACCTCACAAGACTATCACAGACCCACCACCAAACCGGTCATGCTGAATTATGTTACAGGCTGCATAATGTTCTCCGTGGCTTGTCCAGACCCTTTTAAGTGTGTCACATGAGCTCTGGGTCAACTTGCTCTCATGTATAAAAGCACAGGGTACCAGTGGTGGACCTGCCAATTCTGGTATTATATATATCACATATGGCAAATGCCACTTGGGCTCCACAGCACCAGGCAGTGAACACAGGGCATGTGTGCCTGAAGGTTCATCTTGGTAATAGTGCATTAGTGCAATAAAAAGGGAAGAATGAGTTACAAACTACTTTAATTAAGAGACATGTCCCTTATAATGTTGCATGTATGTTTTAATGTTATGTACTTTATGGATAACATAAACAAATTGTCCTACTTCTCTACTGTCTATGGTATAGATTTGGGTATAGGTTTGAAACTGAAGCCAAAAAACATGTGTTTAAAGTTGTCAGTTTTTAAAAAAAATTAAGGGGCAGCTGGGAATGGCTCTTCATTGCAAATAGACTTCCTTAATAGTTTGAATGTGTCTGGGGAAAATGTTTGTCAGGTCCCTTTCCCAGTAACTTTAGTAAGTACTTTCCTGATTATTTTATGTGCTCAATCACTAGTTTGAGGTGATATTGAATAGAACATTAAGGACATCTTGTTAATTATAGTCATTATTCTGGCTATTCTTATTTAATGATGATGTTGTCGGTTACAAGTCAGCAAATTTTGCGTTGATGCTTAGTTTCTCAGTCAGATCCACCCCTTGCTTGTCGCATCCAGTTTCAAAACACCAAGAAGGCAATAGAGAACATGTTCTGGTGGAGGCTTCCCACTGTGACTTCACCTACCAATAAATGTGTCTCATTAAAGAGGACAGTACTGTAAATCCATAAATAAAAAGATTGATTGTATTTAATGTCATAAGTTCCTGATATAGACTTGATAACAGATGGTCATAGAAAAGCAAAGCCAATGTAGAAATGCATTAAGCAGCATCATTTCTAATGGCCATTAAGGGGTGACTTACAGTTGCAAAAAGAAGGGTAGTTGTCTTTAGGGAAATGACTGCTGGCATAAAAAAAACAACAACAACAATCCTGTTTTCAGTTAATATTTTCAATTAATAGTTTTATGTGTTATTGAATACTTTGCTATGTTTATTTCCCAAAATATGGCCACCAGGATGATAAAGCAAAGTGGTTGGCATCCCTCTTTTGTATAAAGTTTGTTGCTCTTGCCTGTAGAATTTATAAAGACTGCACATGTTTAACTTATTTGACAAACAAAGACTTTCATGCATGCTACATCATTCAATGTTACATTTTTAAAAATTTTCTGCCAATAGGCTTTGAATTCTAGCTGGACCTCAAAATGGTTGGGGACCTCTTTAAATCTTCCCGTGATACGGCTTTGAGTACAAACCCTGATTCTGACACACAATAGTCCATCTGGTGGCTTCAAACAGTGATAAGGTTTTTACTCAACTAATTGCCAACACAACTTTCAATTTTTCTATAATTGTATGAGATCCCCCTTTTTTTCCTCAGGACATGAAGCAGGTGCATCACACAGATGTTACAACTGGGGCAGAATTGGCTGCTGTGTTGATCCTTGCGAATAAAAAAAGTTTCCCACCTGAGGCTACGCCTGACAGTCAACATCATTATCAACAAAGAGTTTTCCCTTTCAGCATCAACAAATTTATAAAACAAACAAAGCTTCTTTTTCAAGCATGGGATGTGTTGCCTGGTGATATTTTTTTTTGTCTCTGTTTATCTTTGAAGAAAGATGATTAGAATCTTATGTGACTATAAGTACTATACATGGACCTCATCTGGTAGAAACTTTTACTGCATGGGGACATCATTGCAGTCAGTAATAAAAAGTTATGTTTTGCTCACTTTTATGTTCTGACAAAACTGAATAAGAGACACACACACACACACACACACACACACAGTAGTTGTTAATAACATCTAGTTATTTGAATAGAAAAACTGTAATTCTGATGTTCATGCTTACTTGCCACTAGAGATGGGCAGTAACGCGGTAATCCGATTATTTTTTTCAAGTAACAAGTAAAGTAAGGGATTACTATTGCAAAAAAGTAATTTGATTTCTGTTACTTTCCCGTAAGCATACTGCGTTACTAAAACCGTGATTTCTTTTGCGAGAGTGTCTCATGACAATGACGTAAGCAAGTGGGACATTCGTAGCAACAGCTGTGTGCAGATCAACAATGGATAATATAAGGAGTGTGGGAGAGCATATGACTGTGCAGCGTTTAAAGCGTGGAAGTACTGACCTTACTTTGAGTTTGATTCAGTAAAAAGTGACAAAAACATTAGCGTCTGCTGTTCACTGCGTGGGAAGAAAACTTCTTTTTACAGTGAAAAAAACCCCTAAACGTCCGAGCAAGCACCAAATACGCTGCC
The DNA here is from genome assembly GCF_051167445.1 of Perissodus microlepis. NCBI lineage: Eukaryota > Metazoa > Chordata > Actinopteri > Cichliformes > Cichlidae > Perissodus > Perissodus microlepis. The sequence goes on from NC_140473.1 coordinate 26,400,425, forward strand.
GCTGGAATGTGAAATTCACAGAGAAACTCCCAGATCCTTCCACTGACCGCTGCAGCACACCTGCACCAGGGCAAACCTCCGCCTGCCCCACTCCTGCTATACAGGTGAAAATAGAGCAACAGGACTGAGTCTTTGATTTTATTCATTTTCTGCTGTGTTTTACTTGCATCTATTTGAAAGAGTGAGTGTAAACACAAAAAACTATTTTATTTTATGTGCTGGAATATGCAGAAAATAGATTTAACTGTTAAACAAATTTCTTCCAGTCAGAGAATGTTGCATATAATTTAATGTTTGCTTGATGCATAAAGTTAAAAGATTAAAACTAATAAAACAAGTTTTAAAACGAGACTTTTTCATTTGATTACATTTTATATGATGGATTATGCAGAAAAAGTAGAATTGGGCTGAAAGATCTATTGCTTTATCACCTATTCAGGTTGTAAATCATTTTTTTTTAAAAAGTAACTAAGTAACTAATTACTTTTGAAAATAAGTAATCAGTAAAGTAACGGGATTACTTTTTTGGGAAGTAATCGGTAATTAGTTACTGATTACTTTTTTCAAGTAACTTGACCAACACTGCTTGCCACTAAAGAAGCTGAAATATTCAACTGCTAGACTCACATGTTAACCCGGATAGTTTTGTAATTGCTGTTTTGTTTATTTTCATACTCACTGCCAGATTAACAAAGTGTAAAAAATAATTTTAAATGGCCAAAGATACTCCTTTTATATTAAGTAGATTTAACGAGCAATTTTTCAAGTGCTTGTTGTCTGTTATAATAAAATGTAACTTTAGAAATTTTTCACAGAGAATATGTGATACTTTCATTTTCACTCCACAATGACATTGCATATAAACCATTCAGTTTTTTTTTTTTTTTTATCAGTCACAAACATTATTTAAATGTTGTTTTATCCGTGAAACAGTACTATAAGAGGGTAACATCAGCAAATTTATTAGACTTAATTAACTAGTTGGAGAAGATGGTGGAAAATCAGATGGCTAAAGAGAAAGAAATTTTTCTTCATCCATGGGCTAACCCAATAGAATTTCATAAATATGTGTACATAACACCCAGAAATAAAACAAATATTGATCTGACACAGGCAAACAAACTAAAACAAAAAGCATTTACGTTTTTTTTTCTTAACAACAAAATAACAGAATATTGTTCTGCCTCCAGTTTTCCAAAACATTATTTATAGGTTTAACAGCCTTTCTCTTCAAACAAACCAACTGCAAACTCCGCAACATTCAGGAGAGAGACAAAGGTTACATGTCCACGACAAACATGCAGCAATTTTTTTTGGAGGAGTTTCTATTTCTGGGAGTTTGTACAGAATATTCAGCAGGAAATTTCTCACAGGTGTCACCCTTTGAGATCTAAATACCTAAAAGATAGAAACATTGTAACCATGTGTCCATGGCACCAACATGTTTTCATGTAATACGTGACTGCCAACAATACTGACTGTTGTCTCCACAACAAGAAGCGGTTGCCACCTTCATCAAATGTCTGATTGTGTGAATCCAAACTCATTAAATAGAAGGAACACTTTCAGAAAAAAGCAACATAATGAGAGTTTGCACCGGTACTGGCATAAGCAGTTTACTGTATTTATTTTTAATCTAATAAAATATTTTTGATAGAAATTGTGATTGGCCATACATGCAAAGTTTGAGACAGAAAATGACTTCCTCAATCTTTCATATACACCACACAGACATAGTTTTGCTTATTGAATGATCAATTGAATTTTTGTTATTATAAAAGAATTATGTTGAATTGCAAACATACCTGAATATGTTTGTTCGTGGTAACAAATTTGCGAATTTATTGTTGACATAGCCTACATAAGACTGTTAATTTCTATTAAATACTGTAGTTTTTCCATTGCTCATGCATAACCTTGGCTTGTGGAGAGAGAGAGGCATTGTAACAACTTGGTTTACCAGTGTTGGACACTGACAAAATACAAATGATTAGCATAACTGATTGGTAATTTCGTACTGACTGTAGGGAAGAAATAATTTAATAAAGGCAATAGGACCACATCATCTGCAAAAAGCTGATTCAGGACTGTTAGACCTGCTAATATGACACACCCCCACCCATTGGCTGTTCCTTGAAATTCAATCCATAAAAATTAGGAGCAGAATCTTTCATTCTGACTGGGTCCTACACCCAGAAATAAATCTAATGCTAACAATGCAACAGTCTTATTATGACTCCAAGGGACCAAATAGCCTAGAATCTGTGTAAGTGGGATTAAGGAGATTATGGAATTGTTATTGTAGAAGAATTGTGTGTGTGTGTGTGTGTGTGTGTGTGTGTGTGTGTTGTTCTCAATCTGAGTGTGTATTCAGATCTCTCTCTCTGTATTCTAATCCATGTGTGTACTGTGATCTCTGTTTGTGAAGTCAGATTTTAAATGTGTGAATAAATCTGTAAAGAGCTTTGTGAATCTGCAAATGTGTGTTCAGAATGTGTGTTTAATCAGATTTCTAAATGCGTAAATAAATCTGTATGTGTGAATAGATAGTAATGGCTGAAAAGTCTTAAAGTTTTGCTCAAAGTCAGTCATCATTAACTGGCTGTCTTTCTACACATTTGCTACACTACTGCTGTAACAGACCTACATATATGTGCAAAATGTGTGTGAGAGTTGTCTATAAATCAGGGGTTCATTAACCCTGAGCTCAGCCTCAAAGGCTTTCACTCACACTCAGTATAATTACAAACAGGTGGTGTGTTACTTAGTATTCAAGTATGATATTAGTTGGCTGATATTGGTGATTGTGCTGATGCTAGGCAGGCTCGGATGGACAGACCACAGTTGATTTCTATATATTGGAGCTAAAGTATCTGAATTTCAGGAGCGGGACCACGCCTCCAAACATGCCCCCTCCACTTCTTATCTATATCTGATCCCCCAGTTCTACAAGCTGTTCGTTCTCGTTTTCGTGCCTCACCCTCAATCCCCATTTTCAGTTCTTTCACTTATACATTTCTCATTAGTACATGGGGTTCTGCTAGGCCCAAACCGCTGCTCAATTCGTGTTTAAGCCAAGCCATTCGTACCTTTATGTAATAAAAACACTATAAAACCTAAAATGAGGGTGTGGGCCCAGCGAGTGAACTTGCTTTAAGGATGTTTATTTTGTTAGTAGCTGTCATAAATGGCTAACATTGGAGGTTTTTGGAAAAAAAAATGATATAAGTGCTATATTACTGTTATAACTAGGAACAACTATAATGGTCAACTTATGGTTCGCTTATTGTAAATTGTTCCTACCTGTAGCACAGGCTTTTATTTTGATCTTTTAAGATCAAGACTATGCTGAGAAATTGGGATCCCAGGGTTATGGTTAGCAACACTGAATAGATTTCCTAATATGTGTAGTTCCTGTAGATATAAGTATAAACGTAACAAAAAGCAGTACAATGCTTAAAATGTACTCAGAAATGTGCTTTAATTTTTTATTTCTGTCTGAATTTATGTCATGATGTTACAACACTGCTTGTGTAGCTGCTGTTGATTATGGCAGTTAATGTGACAGTGGGCCCCTGGAAATAACGTTTGAATGATTATTTATTACCAATTCCTTTCAGATTTGCATAAAATCACTTCGGTAGCTGGAGCACTAAGGGCCATTTTCACAGCATAAATTTCAGCTTGGCACAGTGGGATACTTGCAAAAGAATACAAGATTCCTTTAAATCACTTAGTGGATCTTGCATATGGTCTGCTGTGTTTTACATGACTATAGTCTGTTATGTTGTGCAAAATTGCATCAGGACTTTATTTATGCACTTTTATTTTGTTGTGAAGCACTTTGTGATCCTCGTCTTGATACATCTCATCATTAGGAGTTGATCGGTTGACAGCGCAGCACCTTAGGGTCCAATACTAGAGTCATAGGTGATGGAATTACAAAATCAACCTATGGTCTAGGGCAGCGGTCCCCAACCCCCGGGCCTCGGACCGGTACCAGTCCGTGAGTTGTTTGGTACCGGGCCGCGAGAGTTGAGGCTCAGGTGTGAAATGTATGGTTTTCAGGGTTTTTATCGGTTTTCAGCGTTATTTTGTTATTGTTTTTATCGTTAACTCGGTTTTCCTGGGTCTTTTCACGTGTGTTATGAATAAATCTTCTTTTTTTTTGTACCGGAACTAGTTTTATTTTGTTGTATTTATCCGCGACACCTTAAAGGCCGGTCCGTGAAAATATTGTCGGGCATAAACCGGTCCGTGGTGCAAAAAGGTTGGGGACCGCTGGTCTAGGGTGTCCTGGTACCAAATGCACAGTTTTATGCTCGAAAATGATGGTCTTTTGTGCACAATCTGTGAATGGTGCAGTCCAACAATAGAACAACACGTAGGCAATGAAATTCCCAAGCTAGGACAAAAAGGCTAGGAAGTGTGGGATGATCTGATATCGTCGTGTTGGTGTTGTTCCCAGATCATCATGAAAATGTTGTTCCAGGTTCAACATTGCAAGTGACCAATCACATTGTTGTGACGTTATTCTTTTGCGCGCCAAGCCATTCGTGCATTTATGAAATTCTAATGTTGCCAGGACAATATCAATTCTGCTTACCGTTTATTAAAGGGTTAGGGTCAGGGTCAGGGTCCGTTGAGCGGCGGACAGAGGCAGTTTCTCGCAGCTTAAGTACAGTTTTTTGTTTTACGGCGGTTTTTCCCGAAGTCGCAAAAGTATGACGTCACAACAGTCTGATTGGTCACTTGCAATGTTGATCCTGGAACAACATTTAGTATGATGATCTGGGAACAACACCAACACGACGATATCAGATCGTGCAGGAAGTGTGACCTGTTGTTGGCCCATAAGCTTTCCTCACTCAGGACCAGTTGGGCATAGGTAACCCTGCAGTACCAGAAGAAAATTGTCAACATAGTTCCTAGAAAATCCCGTTCACCATGGTAAAGTTATGTTGTTGTTGTTGTTGTTGTTGTTGTTTTTTTGTTTTTTTTTGTTAATGAGGGGGGTAAGGTTTGGTTTTTGGAACAGTTTTTCAGCATGAATGAAAGTTCATGCTGAACGACTATTCAAACAATTTAACTGAATATGCAGAAGCTCTCTTAATTATCAAGGAACTGGTGGCCTCCCTAAATAACTAACTAAATTAGCATTTCACTTATTACCTTACTGACTGGCTGATGGGTTAATTTTACATGTGAATGGTTGCTTACTGTGTGCTTGTTTTCAGTGCATTCAAGGACATCCAGCTGATAGAAAACACTCCCCATGCACCTAACCAACTTACAGACGCCCTGGCAAACTGAATGAATAACTACATTACTGACTGGCTGTGTGACTGGTTAATTAACTTACTGTCTGTCTGTTTGTAGTGTACCCAAGGACATCCATCCAGCTTGTACACAAACTATTTCACTCACAGACATCTCTCCTCTCTGGAGTGACGGGAAGAATATTTCCCTGTTTACTCAAGTGCCACTTCATGATTAAAAACTAATCAGGCTTCAGCCAGGCTGGGATCCCCCTACACACTGACACAGAATGAACTGTAATTATCTTAACTGTGGAGTAAGAAGCGAGCGGCAGGGAGACATGAATAGAAAGAGAAGGGGGATAAAAGAGAATAAAGAAGAGGATAAAAACGTAACTGTGAGGAGAAGGTGAGTGGTCTGAGCCAAAATAATAAAGAAACTGAGATAAAGCAGGGGTTGTGTCAGATGCCAGAAGTTCTTAAAAGCAAGATAAAGGGAGGTAAGCAGAGGGGAGAAGAGTAAAAGTGTGCAACGCCTAAAATTAAAAGCAGTTAATTATCGTGATAACGCATATCTTCTCACCTTAGCTCCAGCGTTTAGCCACACTGTGTTAATCTTGTGCAAGATTGCAACTTTATGTTTGGTTAAGCTGCAGACTGAAACTCAGCTCAAACATGTTTCCATCAGATATTTTTTAAAATTACACACGTAGGTCAAAAGCTCATCTAAGAAGTTTAATGGTAAATGGGATGAAAGGGAAAAGATTATTTGAAAGCCTGTGAACTAGGACTACCACATTCAGTGATTTGCAGTTATTTTTCCACTCTTCTCTCACTGAAGCTGCTGAATCATCCTTTTTTTTATTCCCACAGTGTTCAAATGACCAGGGTATTACAGCACAAGGCCTGCTGTGTGGAGACAAACTAAACGACAAGGATAACCACTTGAAATCAAAATTAGAATTATTTTTTGCACAAGTTACTCATCCCTTTGTCATTTGTTTTTATTTCTAGGGGTGTCACAATAACTGTGTATTTACCATAACACTAATGCTAGTATTTAAAAGCAAAGCGTGTCAGTCGAGTCAATAATGCACACAGTCTGAAATTCTAAATAACTGTAATCTTTAGCTCATCCAGGCATTGGACCAATGAGCTAATGCCATTGAAAGGCAGCTGATATCTGTATGTTTGCAATATACAAGAATTGCGACTTGTACTATAGTATTGATCAAAATGTAATTAAACTTACACACAATAATTACCTTCAACCAAAATGTGCTGAAGGTCACATTTGTCTTTCTCACTGATTTTAATCTTCATTTGTTTGTGCAATTCAGCCAATTCATGATAAGAAAACATTGATTTCTTTTGTACTTCACATTATATTAACCTGTGAATTGTGATAGATTGTGAGTCAGATGATTTACCAAACCAATTACGTTCAGTTTTGTTTTTGTCTACAGCACCACTTTGCATTTTATCCATATGTATTTGGAGTTTAATGAATTTGCCTATTTTATAGATATTATGACATCTTTAGCATGCATTTTTTTGTGAGAAGTAACATAATGTACAAGTCTGATACATATCACATTTAGTCCTGTACATGTAAAGAACTTGGAGTAACAAAATGTGGTGATTTAAAACCATGAAATAGTACTGAAGTAGCAGCATTTCAGAATTGGCCACACCTTCTCCTTTCCTGTCTTTCATGTTCCATTTACAACTTAACCAGGTTGCATAGATAATCGCCATTAAATAAATAAATATTTAAAAGGCAGAAAAAAGGAAAAAACATGCTGCAAGAAATGAGCTAATTCTAGGGTTATAAAATGCGTGAAATGGATGCAACATTTTGTCAGCTTGTGCAACACTATCTTGGATTCAGATCTCTGCTCTGCTTCCCACTGCAGTGGAACATGCACACAAACACGGCGAAACTGAGACCAAAGCAGAACAACAAAATATATATATATATGTGTATATATATATATATATATATATATATATATATATATATATATATATATATATATATATATATATATGCGCCAACATTTTTACAGGAAGAGACTCATATTCAATAATGTATACAGGTGGCTGGACAGTCTACAAAAACGCAGGGCAGAGCCTAGGAGGATATTACCAATCTTTATATCATAAATATAACTTATTTAACTGCAATCAATCACTCTGCTTTGACTGCTGCTTCTGTCTTTTGCCCAAAGTGTGTGGCTCTGCAATTCTGCTAGCAGAGCTTCAATGTCCATTGACCATTCCTTAGTGTATCAGCATGGTGGAAACAAGGGGTACCGACTAATGTCAGCATATTTAGTTTTCACAGTATAGGACTTCACAGATAAAGGCAAATTACTGCTGTATCAGACATAAAAAAGTGGTATCGTGCCATCTCTAATTATTTGTGCATCCACTAAAAATCTCTGAGTTTGAATCTTTTTTTTTTTACTTTCTTTTTATTATTTTTCTTTAAACACTATACAGGGGGGTAGGGGGTAACAACAAAACAGAACAACAACAAAAAAAAAAGGGAAAAAAAAAGATAAATACAACAGGTAGGGTACCAAAAAAAAAAAAAAGGAGTTTGAATCTTAGTAACCTCAACCTCAAAGTCAAGGTCAGTACTCTTAATCATCATCATACTGCACACATACTACTAAATGTATTTGTGTATGAAGCTACATAGTGCAATGATATGCTTTTCTTCTTATGGTTGTTTAAACTTCTAACATATCTGATTACATGTCACGGTTTGGCATGGCAGACCATGGGGGGTGTAGGGAAGGAGGACCCAGGCGCGGTGCTCTGTGTGCGAACAGTGCGTTTATTTACAGTGTGTGGTACAAAACAACAATAAATCCCCGTGTTTTCCCCAGACTCCCGTGTCATGACCTCCTAGTGCTCTCTGCTCCCGTGTCTGCACTCCCGGTGCTCGCTGCTCTTCAGGCCTTCCATGCTCCTCCTGCGGGAAACAATAGCGGCAGCTGTCAGGACACTAAACAATGGCAGGCATGCACTTAACGACAAAACCTAAACTGGATGACTAACGTGGAGTCTCAAGCAATGATCCCGTGCCGGTGGGAGCTCCAAGACTCTCTTAAGTAGCTCCCCCGACGAGGCCTGATCAGCAGCAGGTGTGTGGCTTCGGGTGTGGCCAGTCCCCTAGCAGGGCCACACCCACCAGGCCTGATGGCGCCTATAAACGAGTGCTCAGACACACAGCCACCCACACACACACATATGTACAAGCATAGAGAAGAAGGGGGAGCAACACCAAAAATACATAATAATATAACAGGTCCATGACTGCCCAGGGGTCCTGGGTCGCCCAGTCCCAGGACCCTGACAGTATGCTTGACAAAGGGCACATTTAGCTCGTTTGCTGTTCTTTCTTGCTTTAACCAGCTAAACTTGATAGTCCTTATCTTTGAGTTTGTCTCTTTTCTGGAAAAAATTTTGAAGCAGTTGCCTTCATACATGGAGCTCCCTATGTGCCCTCAGCTCAGTTTCCATCAGTTATAACAAATCAATATTTTTAGTATTTTTCTGCAAAATATGAAAACATCTCTTATTGGTTTTCTAAATGTAAATGCTTTCTCTTCGTCTAGTCTAAACAGCTATCGATAACAAAACTGCATCTGCAACAACTAAGGTATAACATTTCTGCACCAGACCTTTCCGTTCCACCCTTGTCATTCCCTGATCTATTTCCTTGCTTTTAATTCTCATCTTCCTTTGTGTCATCCTTGTGCCTCTCTCTGTTTTCACAGTATGCCCTCTCCATTGTTGCTCATACAAAGTGCTGCCTGACCTTTCCCAGTGGTGCTCTCTTTGGAGCTGGTGAGTGAATTCTCTCTATGTTTGTCTGTATATTTTGAGTGTATGTGTTTACATGTGTGCTTGCCATTTGTTTTTGATTGTGAATAAATACAGTACTATCTTTCCAAAGGTTGTGTTTGATTTAAAATAAAGTTCATCTTGTAATTTATGTTTCCTATTAGAGTAAAAAAGGTAGATAAAACAAGTTCATATGTGAGGGCAAGCGTCTCTCAGGGCAAGCGACTATTCACTATTGTATGAACTCTGTTCCATGCTCCGATCTGTCCTGCACATATCACATGCAGTTTTAAAAGACCAAGGGCCAGATTTGCTGTCTGTGTGCACACTAAACTTGAACTGAAAGGTTTGGTCACAGTCATCTTTGCTGAGAAGAATGCACATGTGTTTGTTATGAAGGTGAGTTTTTAAATGAAACTGATTTTTTTTTTTTTTTTTTGGTAACACTTTATTACACAGTGTATGCTAAAGCATGTTATTTTGTGCCTGCTGTAGCTGTGATAATTCCTGGAGCAAGACGTTATCAGAATGAGCACATAATTGCAGTGGGTGGATGGCTCGGAGCTCTTAGTGTGGTGCCATAACTTTGTCTTTGTCCTGTAGTTCTTTACTGAGTCCTAAGCCTAAATGATTAGAGCTGTGCCTTGCATATTTCTAGTCCTCAGTGTCATAAAAGAACAAAAGTTTATGTGGAGTGTTGCTGGGTGAGGGAGAATAGTTCCCCATTAAAATGGCTGCGAGTCAAATTCTTCTCGTTGACTTAAGTGAGTATCTGTGCGCGTAAACTGCTGTAGGAGAAAAACAAAAAAAGGAAGAACAATGTGCACAGTGTGAATGTAGGATGATAGCATTAACTTCATTACATTGAACACTGGTCATGATAAGACCTTAAATGTTTACCTTTCTTTGGAAAAATACGGAGCTGTCAGAGTTATACAGAGAGTAGCACCCCATGGTCCAAGGCCACAGACAGTATCCCTCATTGTCCAATTGAAGACTTTGGCTTTTATCTGTTCCCTTCAGTGGTGTCACATTGATATGTATTGCCATGCATGCAAAATCTATACTTGTACTATGTTGTTTTGATAAGCAGATTGCTCGTTCCTTGGTCAGGTCATTTTTGACCCGCTAATCAGGGGTGCTCTCGGCTGTCTACAATAGTCGTTTTTGAAATGAGCTGGCCATGTCTGTGTTTATAAATTAGTGCATTGTTAGTAGGTCCCATGACAGGACTTTACATTCCCATTAGTGCGTTTGGGACTTCATGCTAATCTGTTTAGTAAATCTGACCTTAATCTGGCAAAGGCTAGAATGCACTGCTTTAAGTTTTGGGATGGGGTTCAGTAACCAATGGGTGATACTAATCAATTCCTGATAATAATGAATGAGGTCCAAGTGTTGGGCTCCAAGCACCATTGTGCTTAAGTGCATTGTTAGAGAGTTGTTACCATGTTATTACTCTCAAGTCATAAAGTTAAAATAACAGAAGAACTTATGTTTGTGGCAGTGTGTTTTTCATATCTGTGGTTTAGCATCAACTACATCTGTTTGTAGGTCAGTAGCAACAGTTGAGCCAGCTTTACGTATGTCTTTATTAGGATTTTACTGAAATAGAACTGAAGTTGGTCTGAAGATATGTTTTTAATATGATGAGTAGCTTACAATTATGACTTCATTTATTTTCTTTTAAGCATAGAAATAATGAGTTTTGTGCATTTGACTCAAACTGAGTGGGTCCACACATGAAATGTGATTTTCTTTTTATATATACATATTTAGAAGACTACATGTTCCTAATGTTAAAAAAAGAAAGGACTGCAGTTTCCAAAGTGAACACAAAGTTGACTCGCAAACACAGTCCAGTATCATTTTATAAAAAGAGCATTTATTTCAAAGGTTTTTTTTCTTTTTTTTCGCTTCGGAGATTGAAGCACATAGTAAAGCAACAGTACAATGTTCAGAAAATATAAGTGTGATGCTGTAACATTTTTTTTTTAATCTTTATCTTCTTAACACGTTTTTGTTGTAATACTGGAATATTCTGCATGTATACTAAAATAAGAACTTTTAAAATTGTACAAATTGGTACCATAAAACTTGACAGAGAATAAAAACGAGGCGTTCTCTCACTGCAACAAACACAGATTGCTAGTTTTCCTCTTGAACAGGGAGAAAGAACAAAGAAATGCCAGACAATGAAAAGAGAAACAAAAATGAAAGAAATGAAAGGTTGTATTGACACAGGCATAAACCAAGTCTGTTTAACTTTAAGCAGTAAATTTCTTACAGCCGCCTGAAAATGAGACTAGAATACCGTGTAGTCTCTCCACGTTTAGGCAACTGTACAGATAGTAAATCTGAGCTGCAAAGAGTTAAACCAAAATTTCTTCCCATGTAGCTGCAGCCAGTAAAAGAACAGTTATAATAATGATAACAATAATAATAGAAAACAACAATAATAATCATAATAATATAATAACATTAAAAAAAGAGATTGACCAAGAACCTACACATTTAAAAAGGATGTTTTGGTTTCAGCCTCAGCAAATGTGGTTCTGAAAACATACTTATGTTATTTTCCAGTGTTGTTATCTCTAAATAGCAACACATGTTGATACAACAGATGTTGCCGCCAACATGCCGTGCACGGTACTGGAAAAAGACACAATGCACATTTTACCAATCTACATTTACTGTGCTGGCAGACTCAGTACATCCCATCTAAAGACTGTGCGGGGCGCAGGTTGGATCCTCAAAGTGATATATCACGTCAGCACGTTGCTCTGTACACACCTAACATGGAGAATAGTTTGCTTTCTGAATATACGTCTCAAGTTACAAAAAGAAACAAAAGGAGAAAAAAAAAGAGAATGCACTGCGTTGCAAGAGTGTCTATTAAGTTTAAGGCGATTTTTAGAGCTCACAGGTTTGTACTCATTGTGACTGATCATCATCAGTGGACTCCAAATGAGGAAGTGATCATTCGTTGGTAGACTCGGTATGGGGAGTGATTGTTGTTGTGAGGAATGGGGACACAGGGCGAGGGCATGGAGAAGGGCAGCTTTTTCTTTTCAGGTCTTCTCTGCAGTGAAGAATGAAAACAAAGAATCATCCACAGTTTGAAAATTGAATCCTTGTTGAGTCTGTCTCTTTTTGAGAGTAGAAAAATTGTATCTGTGTAGCATTTTCAGTCCTTGTGTGTTCCTTTGTCTTTGTGTAGCTACTGAAGGTAGCATTCTCTTACTCCTTACTCTTGTTATGTTTTTACCCCTGGAGTTGTTGTTTATTTATTATAAGGCCACCATACTGTGAAGATGCTGTGAGCATCTTCACAGTATCAACAACCCAGAGTCGGTCATGCCATCAAAACGACAGTACCTGCTGAATTCGGCACACACACGACACGTCGGCAAAATCATTCCATTTGATTTTTGACCCTACTAACACATCTGTACATTTTATTTCTATTTAATAACATCAGGCAGTTGCTGGAATCCAAACAAGCTCTTCCTTTAATTAATTTATTTCTCTCCCTTCCTCTTTGTCTTTGAGAGATCAACAAAGGGGATGTACTCCACGCCGAAACCTTTCAAGGGAATAAAATTTCCCTCAATAACCATAAAAGAAGAATGTGAATCCAGTCCACAAAAGTATATAGAACCTCTAATAAACTAAACATTTTGCTAAAAGCAAGTCATTTTGACCATACAGCAACGTTTTTTCCATCAAATTACTCCCAAACAGACAAATTGCTGACATAGCAAATCTCCCAGCCCTGCAATGTTCAAGTCTGTAGAAATAGAAGGTGGGAAAGAGACACAGAAAGGACAAGGAAGATTTGGGAAAACCGGGAGTTTTTCATGTCCAGGTGTTCACAATGTGTCCATTGACAAATCATCTTGGAGGACTGGAGCGTTGCCATGGAAGGGGGAGCTGTTAACGTTTGTTGACTAATTGGCATGAACTGATCAGTTGGTAGTTGGTAACAGTTGGGAACTGGGGAGTGTTAACCCTCAGTTAACAAATCCTCATGGAATCAAGAAATCAGAAATCGGGGAGGCGTCCACTCAGTGAGACCACTGTTAAGAGTCTTCACCATCATCAGCATCATTAATGGAGCAGTCTTTGGTCCCGTACAAATCTGCCAGCTTCTTAAACCTCGGCCCCCAACTCTGCAGATAGTCATAATCCAAGTCGGACTCTGTTGTGACAGACTCGAGGGAACTCAATGACCCGGCCAATGATCCTCTGCCTTCATAGCCGTAGATCTGAATGGAGTCGTAAGGAGGTGCAGTCGGGTCACTGTCAGCTTCTGCAATTCGAGTCTTGATGAAGTCATCCACATCAACGCTGTTGGCTGCAGGACGGCCAATGCCGGGCCTGATGGGATACTGAAGTTCTGGTTTGATATCCTTTCTTGGCAGGAAACCGTTGGCACCATCTGGGTTCTGAAAAGCCAGAGGAAGAGAGAAAGGACACTACCGTCAATTATAAGCTTACAGATGTATATTGCAGAGAATGAACAAACTTAAGAATTGTATTTATCTGCTGGCAGATAAGGTGGAATATTAACCAGATTTAAGTACTTGTAGGTTTTTAGTGTAATGTTTATATGCATAAGCAGAAACTGACAGTCACAGATTGCTTTTGACCTGCCTGAGGCTGAAGCAGCAGACCCTCAATTTCCCCTTTTCCCCATAGACTTTTATCTTTAATACCAAGATGGTTATTGCCACTCGTCCTCTCACCCTTACCTGCAGTGTGGCAATGTCGAAAGCCTCTGTGTCCTCCTCACCGCCTCCCTCGTCGTCATAAGTGATAATATTCTCCCGGATGTCTTCCTCCTCGAAAACTATCAGCGGCTCTTTCTTCTGACGCCTTAGTGCAACAAACAACACTACTATTGCTGCCAAATAGAAAACAAAAATGCAAGGGTTTATATTTCCATTTAATAAACATTTTACAAAAACCTTCATGATTACAGGTAGTAGACAAGTTAATCGTGGATAATTAGTGTGCACTGTGGGAGGTTGCACCTTGGACATTTTAATTCATATCATTATTATATTATGTTATACACGCATGCCATTTTAATTCTAAATTGTCATCAACATGTCAAACTCGTCAAACGTTTTCAAATGTGTTGTACTCTGTGTAAAATGCAGAGTAAATTAAGGTTGAAGAATCAGCTAATGGCTTGTGAAAGATTTTCTGTTTTGAAAGCATATTTATGATGAGATATAAGGCTAAAAATAGATGTGTTTCTGTGTGTGTGTGTGTGTACTCTAAAGAACTGTCTTGTGTGCATGTGTGTTGTAATAAAAAAAATTTCAACCCAAGCAGACAGTGTGTGTATGTTATATATATATTTCCTGCACATAAAGGATAACAATACAACAGCGACTATTACTGCTCTCTTATGATTGAGCTGCAGCTTTTCCGTCTGACACACACAGTAGGCAGCAAAGAGGCGGCAATGGAGACCAATTGAAGTGAAAGATACTGTTTTTTTTTTTTTTTTTTAGTTGACAGCTGCGCTTGTTACTTGTAAGCACAATCAAAACCTTAGCGGCTAAAAAAAGCCTTTACCAAACTACCTTTTCAGCAGGCTTAAACACTGACAAAAGTGGTACTTTCAAGGTCTTCCATCCACCTAATAGGTACACCCTGACTATGAAAAAACCCTACAAACGCATCCCTGTGGCTTTGCCTCCTGAACTCTCCAGAAACCTCTGGAAAAGGCTAAAAAACATTAAAAGTCAAATGTTAATATTTTTTGTACTGTTTCTTTTTATATAAATAGTTACATATTAAAAATAGTTCAAATTAATTTAATAATTTGGCTGTGAATAATTGATCTTACTTTAATGGATACATTTTTATTTTTTACTGCACCACTAGAGTTTTTCATGTACTCCCAAATTTTTCAGTGTGGGGCACCTGTGGTCCTTGGAGATGAAAGTAAATGTCAAGCCCTGCTATTGCAACATTTCCAAGTACAATATGTGAACCCACACTAAGTGATTATGCATGGATGGGGTATGAGAGTGATTCTGTAAGTGCTTATACATAAGTGATTCCTTGACCTGTACTCTTAAGAAGATCAAACGATGCAGCACAGTTTGAATGAGGAGTCAAAAATAGGAGGCGGCCTGAGTCAATTGCTGATGTTTCACCTCAGTGTAAAGTAAATGTCAACCTTTTTGGTATTACTAGAAAGGTTTGCAGTTAAATGGCTCAGTCTATAAACACACCCTATGCAATTTTAGAGTGGCCTCCCTAAAATTTGATCCAGGAATGAATAAATGTCATATATTTTAGTAATCCCCCCCCCCCCCAACTAACAATTAAGAATTTTGTTCCTTACCAAGCAGAATGACAATACAAGCCAGTATAGCTATCAGGGCTCCAGTGCTAAGACCAGCAGGAAGGACGTAGGGCTCCACATTACAAGACAGAATTGTGTCTTTGCTGTCACAGGAGCAGACTCTGATGGTCAGGGTGTTGGTGCTGCTCATAGCAGGAATACCGTTGTCGTTTATCTCGATGGGAAGGTAGTAAACATCCTGGGTGAGACGACTGAATCCCTTACGGAGCACATAAATACTGGCTGTGCTGTCTGTAGATGGAGAGAGAAATAAGGTGGTGAATGTGATGAAATGATGGAAGGTTGTTCAACTTCCAAAGGACTATAAAAAACACATGCTGCTGAATGTTTTGGCTTTTATGTGCAAAAACTCACATAATCCACCTTTGCACACATTTTTCTTCTTTAGCATTGTCCACACACACAACCATTGCTGCCTTAACACAGCAGCCAATGAGGTGTGACTTTGATGACATTAGATTTATATTTAAAAGTGGGTCCATTCATCAGTTCAAAAGTAATCAGAGACCAGTTATTGCTGTTACGACACCAACTTGCTGGCTCTGCCTTTGTACTACCCTCTTTTGTCTGCCTTTTTTCCATCCCTCCCATGCCATTCTTTCGCATGTATATTTTATTATCAACAGAGGATTACACTATATGAGGCATTTCAGAGGCTATATCGCAGGAAAAACAGTGTCTAACTTGTATATTAAAAATACATAACAAAGCCATACAGGTTAAAAATGTACAAACTACTGTTGTATAATAATAAGGTATAAATGCAGACAGATCTCCTCTTGGAGGCTAAATTTAGTATGAATTTAACCCTAAAACCTACAAATTTTAGGACATACAGCAATTTTTTTTTAAGCTCTGTTCTATTTTTTGTAATCACTGCATGTCATTTTTAATAACCCACCTTTATTTTTCCATCTTGCTTTGTGTTTCCTAAAAACCTTCAGGTTATGCTGATTGTTCCTGAATTCATCATTCTTTTTTTTCTCTTTTCATGCTCCCCAGTTGTCCTTTACGTGTGATCAGGGCTAACGACAATCTAACAATTATACTTCCGTGAAATCTCTTAACATTTCCAGAGAGTTTACAGAGAAGTCAAATGGTAACTCACTGTAAGCTTTACTGTAGATTTACAATATAAAATCTTTGAGTCATGCAAAAAAATATGTTACATGTCACTTCCAGTACATTACAGGAAAAAGAAAAGGAAGATTAAAAAAAAAAACTCAGAAGGTTCATAACTTCTAGCCAAAAGCTATGAAAGTTACTCCAAAGTCCACTCTCCGATAGAAATATCTTTCTGTTACTGATGCTACTGTCATTTGTTACCTCCTGCCAACACAGTTACTGTCTGAAAGTTGTATGTGTGATGCAGTGTGCAGGTGCGTGCTTCTCAGTCCTCTGAGAGGCTCTGGACTCTTTTCTGTCTGTCTGCGTGTCTGTTACCTCTGTTACCTACTGAAAAGGTCACCCCTTTGTGTTCTTCAATGATAGAAATCGCACACATTTCAAGCTGCTCATTTTAAGAACACACCTAGACTTCTGATAATATAAATCTTAGTTCAACACATATCACATTTCCACTTGTTATTGTTTTGTACTTCAGTATTTCACAGCTTCTTCTATAAATAATAGGGCTGGTCAATATGTAATTTCAGCAGTGAAAAGGAAGGAAAACTAAAACGCATGCTACGACTTTTGATTTCTCTGTGCAGCTGGCGAAATGAGTGAAGAACAGGAGAAAATCACAGAAAAGGAACATTTAGTTGAAAAGAAATGTATGGGTCTGTGAGGTGAGTTTAGATTGGACTCGGGCTCGGTTAGTTTGAGAATGCAAGAAATGCACGGGGTGCATTTCGCCTGTCCTCTGTCTTCTCCGCTCTTTCTGCTTTCCCACAGCCATTCAGAGTGGGTCCGTTTGTGCATCCCACTCCTACTCTATCAGTGAGGAGGCTGATTAAAGGCTACACATTGCAGATCTGCGGTGAGCCTCCACCTTACAGTGGAATTCTATGTACTACTACATAGAGGAGTGTTGATGGAAGAAACAGCCCCTTTCCTGAGGAAATGAGACGGATACATCAAATGAAAAATAAACTTCTGGTTTACTTGTGGTTCCTGAGATATTTCAAAGTAGAATGGGAGGCAGATCCTTCATCTTTCAGGTTCCGCTTCTGTGGAATCAGCTCGCAGTCTGGATTTGGGAGACTCTACTTTCAAGATTAGTGTTAAAACTTTTCTTTTTGATAAAGTATATAGTTAAGGCTGGATCAGGTGACTCTGAATTCTCTCTTAGTTGCACTCAGTGTTTCTTGTCCACTCACCCTTTTCACTAATTATGTGTTTATACACCACTCTGCATTAAATTAATAGTTATTATCAGTCTCTTTCACAGCGTGTTTTTCTTTTTGACCTGTCTTCCTTCCATGACCCTCAACATGTCGCAGTAGATGGCTGCTCCTCTCTGAGCCTGGTTCTGCATGTTGTTCTTCCTGTTAAAAGGGAGTTTTTCCTTCCCACTGTCGTCAAGTGCTTGCTCACAGGGGGCCATGTGATGGTTGGAGTTTTCTGTATTATTCTAGGGTCTCCTACCTTACTCTATAAAGCACCTCCAGTGGCTGCTGTTGTGATTTGGTGCTTTATGAATTGAATTGAACTGAACAAACACTGGAACTTCTCCAGTGTTTAATGTAATAAAGGTTGTTATGGGATTAAATAAAGGTCTTTACATATATACTATAGTCTCTCCAATTATTTTGGAGTGATTTATTCTTAAAATGTAATTTTACTCATCCACTTAAAATACCTGTATTTTCCATATTACAGTGTATTGAAACAACCTTTTTTTCAGTATCATGTGGCTTAAATCTATAGTAGTGTTCTCCGGATTACCTCATTCTCTTTTCCTTTTTTTTCATCTTGCTCCCAGAACTAACAAAACTTAATTCAATCAGCTGGCCCCCGAAGATGTATGTACAGACGGACAGAGACCCCACTGCAATTAATACAGCCCGCAGGACATGTGTGCATTCATGTGCGTGTGAAATTCAGAGCACCTGCTGATTTCTACAAGGTACTGTAAGCCTCCATCTGGTTATGCTTTGATCTAATCTGAGTGAAAGGGGGAGAGAGAGAGAGAAGGAGACAGCAGATGAAGAAATAGTAAGACCGGCTAAAGAAAAGAATGGAAAGAGAAAGGGGAAACTATCAAAAAGCAGGGGGAAAAAAGCAAAGAATTGGAAGGGATGGAGAAAATATTTTAAAGGTCATCTACCTCTGTTGTCTTTGAGGGAAAAGTTATGGTTATGAGCAACTTCTGGAGCAAGGTTGAATGTGAAGTGTTGTCTGTAAGCCATCTCATCCTTGTCCACTGCGCTCAATGTTTCGATAACCTAATACAAACAAATTAAAACGCAATTGGAAGGAAACAAATGAATGTAACTACTGTTTCTGGATACATTTAGCTTCACCATCATCCCACCAAACATGTGCATTTTTTAAAAAAAATTATCATCTCACACAGAAAGCCTCACCTTTCCCGGTGCGACAGTTTCACACATGAGGACCTCATTGTTGGTCGCGAACTCTGGAGGGTTGTCATTAACATCTTTCACTTTGATGTTAACCCGCACTTTGGTGTCTTGGTGATGGCCCCCTGCATGTATAGTACACACAGTACAGTGCAAAATCATCACTATTCTGCTCCATATAAAAATTCAAAGCAGTGTTAAAGTTATTAAAGCCACAATGTCATTTTTATGTGAATTATTTGTGATTGTCTGTGTGTCTGTATTGTAATCCGCATTTGGCATTGAGTGAATGGAAAGACTGTGAATATTTTTCATCTAAATTGCCTGTCAATCAGTCAGCCACTCAGCCAGCTATTTATTATTTTGATTTGCAAAAATTATAGACGAGTTTCTGAGACATCAAAAAAAATACAGTCAAACAGAATGGCACTCATTTAGTTGCAGCTCCCAGAAATGTCAAGTTATGCCTGCTGAAGATTAAATGAAGAAAAAAAATGTGATGCAGACAGAATGATGTCTAAACAGCCAAAATAGACACAAAAAATACAACATCCAGAATATTAACTCCGAGAGATGGAGTGCACTTTTCTTGCTTTTCATCTTTAAAAAAGAAAAACCATCCATTTCAGTGCTGTACTGCCTTGCATATTTGCAATTCTAGCCAGTGTGATTTTCCACTACCCTGTCATTACTAGGCATTTATTTAGCTTCCCAGGGTCTGTATGTGGTTAGCATAGCCTGCAATGGTCCTAGCATTGTGGGCGGCAAGTCCGTTTCCATCTGTCCGTCTGGCGTCTAGCACACCACAGGGAAACCACGCAGCACTCTGCTAGTTTGAGCCCCAACCACAGAATACCAGGGTGGGGCCTCTGTGGCTTGAGCGAGGGTTGTTGGGGCTAAAGCCAGGGAGGGAAAGCTCCGGAGGGCCTGTGGGTTGACTGGCATCTCCCCTGTTTCTTCCCCACGTATGCACTACAGTAGACTGTTAGGGTGGAGCTCATAATTAAAAGTTATAGCGGTGCTTTAACTGTATTTACTTCTCTTTTCATTGCTGTGGAGTTTTCACTTTCATATAAAGTAAACTAAAAAATAAGCTCATTTAAAAAAAACAATTAAAATTAAGGACAACAGTTTAGGTATAATAATAGTTAAAGTCTTGTTGTTGCCTTTTTTCTCTACTTGTTCTTTGCCCCCTTATACATTTAACATTTATCAAAAGCCAGCTCAGTGTAGCAGATCTTAGTTTTCATTTCTGGCTAGTTGCATACACTAACATTAGACACATTCCACTGAGTTATAGATGGGTACACTTATCAGAATGATACCACTAAGTCTCAGCTGTAAAGCGTGAAGTCAGTTCACCCCCTCTGATTCCAGACATGTAATTAGTTCATCAAGATTTAGGCTTTTTGCTGCTGACAAACATAGCAAAAGGGTTAACTTTAGTCCCACCAAGAGGAGAAAAAAATTACAGCCCGCAGCTTGAATCCACTTAAAGTCTGTACATAAGATGTCATGGAGTGTATCCAGCACCGCAGGACGACAGCCCGGGCTTCGGATGCCAGCAAATGTACAGCCTGGTGGCTATCTGGGAATTTTCCATCTGTTTGTTCTTGTTTGACTTTTTCTTCTCATACTACATCAGCGTGTGTGGTTTCAGTAACAGAAATGACACAAAGGCTAAGTTCAAACACAGGGAGAAGCTCATTAACTCCCAGAATGGCTGAAAATAAAATAAAATTTGCACTTAGGTGTTGTTTCACTTCACATTCAATTGTATCATAAGGGTGTCTGAGTCCAAACTGTATATATATTAACTTTTGCTATGCATATAATGATAATTAGAAGTGTGTCTGTGTAGGCAATATTTAACAGATCTATAGGGACTCATTTACCGCACATCAGAATCAGTCCCAGTTGTCTTGTATTTCAGAGTGCATACATACCAATCTCTGTAGCTGACACAGATATATTATGCCAGGGCTGTGTTTCTCTGTCCAGTGGTTTTGTTGTGGTTATCATGCCATCTTCTGCGTTTATACTGAAGAACTGCTCTACATCTGTGTACCGAGGGATCATGTACCTACACAGAAAGTTAGGACTCATGAGTTATCGGCATTACACATACGAACTAATAGATTAAAAAAAAATACATATATACTACAATATGCAATACATATAGCATGCAGTGTTTTCGTTTTGTACTATTTTGAGAGTCTAATAGTCTAAATCCATTTTTACAAAATGAGTCTTGTTATGCCTTTGTTGTCTTATTTTGCATCCTTGCTCTGTTGAAAACATCTTTAATAGATAATATTAAATAAAATATTCTGCAGCCTAACATCTCTGAGTCATATTGTTTGCTCAGTGTGGCTGAATGAAGGCTGAAAGTTTTTGTTTTGTTTTTGTGATGTTCCACAGTGAAAAGGCAGTTTCTTTCACTGCTACAAGCCTGTCTTAATTAACGTGTTTGTGTGTTTTTATAGCGTGAACATCTGTTACCTGACAGGATTGTTGGCAACATCAGTGTCCTTAGCATGAACTCGCCCCACCGGAGTGCCTGGAGGGGCATTCTCCTCGACCTCAAAAGTGTAACTTGGAGCTATAAAGACAGGAGGCTCATCTGCATCCTCCACTGATATCTACGAGCATAAACACACAATAAGCAACAACCTGTAAGGGAGTTTCTCTGATATTTCTCTTATTTATTTATTTTTTAAGTCTCAAACTCGTGTTATATATTTGTTGTTTTTATCTGTACCTTTATTGTGGCTTCATCTTTGTAAGGGCCCCAGGCAAGGAACTGGGGGTCAATGTGAGGGTTGGATCCTTCCACCTTCAGAGTGTATGACCTTTTTGTCTCAAAGTCCACCATCTGAGAAAAGGAAAGGAAATAGAAGGTATTAAAACAGTCCCTTCCTGTTTTTAACTGTAAACACTTGAAACCTTCTTTTCTTTTTTTGTCTTTTAATTAGTTTTATCTGCAGGAAAACACACATTACATAATTTTCTTTGTGAAGCCTATGTGCGCACTGTGCACTTTTAAGGCCTTGTGATAGGGGGAGCTGTTGCTGCACGAATAACAGCAGACACATTGTTAGTTGCAGTACTACAACTATCACAGACCAACAAAAGTAAAAGTAATCCAAATACCAACTTTAATTTCCAGATGGTTTGTACTCCATGATATAGCATATGATATGATTATTTTGGGACCAGAATGAATCACTGGGTTGTTTCTTTCCTGGCTTTTTTTTATTTTTATCACCAGATGAAAACAATACCTGTCTGCCTTTAATGAGCTGGGATTAGGTTTGGGATTTTGGGACACCACATGATAAAGGGAATGGAAAGCAGGAGATGAAGCTTTAATCTAAGACCAAATAACAGCAGGCAGGTGACAGTTAGATTATTTTATCTATAATAATATCATCTAAATATCCGTCCTTCAGATAGAGAGAGGTAAATTAAGCCTTACTTTACCATTTAAAGTCACTGTCATTGATTTACAATACCACTGGCAAGCCGATGTAAAACCCTTAGATTTAATACGCTCTTATTGAACTCAGCTTCAGCTCACTTACTGAGTATTGGTAGAAAACCCACTCACTTTTAATAGCTTCGATTTTGAATTGATTTGAGTGTGTGCTTTGAGGTATTATGCTCAATGTCAAAAGCGTACATTTTCCTCTCATCACATTTCCATTCAGTCATTAAATAATTAGCACATCAATTATAAAGCCATGACCCTCATCCAAACAGTCAGCCTCATGGTATGCATCTAATGAATTTTCCTCTCCATCCTACTGACTCCTCTTCTGATGTACAGGCTATATGCTACTGCAGGGGAAACTTTGGAGTCAACAAATGTGTTGGCAAGCATTGTATAAAAGCTGTGATACCCAAGAGGTTTTCGCTGCTATTATTACGAGGACTCGTGTGTTGCCAACAGCACTTGGCTGTGACTTCATCTGCAGCCCCGTCGTAGCCATAATCATAGTAGTAACACTCTTCTGGGTATCATTGCTGTATTATAAACCCAGATAATAACCACTTTCCCTCGCTACTATTTTTCCAGCTGGTATAGGGACGTTAAACTGGCAAAGTCCCAGGAGCAAGCTTGATCTTTTCATTTTCAGGCTACCAACACTTAATGAAATCCCAGTGGGAGAGAGGGCTCATAAGCACAGTGTGAACCGTTAAAAGCAGAGAGAAGCTACTAGAGATTTATGAGGTTGACAAACTGGATGCTAAACAAGTCTACCGAAAGTAAATATTACGGATTTAAGCTGCTGATCGAAATGATTATCCTTTGCTGTGTGTTGAAGGCAGGCAGTCCAACTTATCACGGGTACATTGCCGAATCTAATATCGCACTGAAGGAATAAAATCCAAAGTGCGGTCTGTGATCCAACATGGAGGCAGGTAGATAATACCTTCTCTCAGTGGATTCTTCCACACTCATTCAGTTGCAGTACTATTCCACTGCTGTTGTCAGTGAAGGTGTTTAGTGTGATGATAGGTACAATAGTAGTAGAATAGATGTGACCCAGTTCTTTCATTTTCCCTTTTGCGTCACACTCTCACAGTCTCGTTTGTGCACTCTCTTTTTTTTTACCCCACATCCAGTATTTTCATTCCTACTTTTGTAATCAGTGTGAGATGATAATAATAATAGTAATTTTCACTATACTGTCCCCCCTTCCTATTGCCTTCTTGAAAACACAAGCAAACACACAGCTTCTTAATATTCTGTGGACTGGTTTCGTCAGGACACAGTTGAAAGAGAATAGCTGATTAAAGCTCATCCCTGTGTGTGTGTGTGTGTGTGTGTGTGTGTGTCTGTGAAGAAAGTGAGAGAATAGAGATTAGCGAAGGCTACTCTTGATGTGTGAGTCTGCACACGTGCTCTTGTGTGTGCAAATGAGTGCCTTTAATTTTGCGTGGCACTGCCTTCGGGGGGCAAAAGGCATTGATTTCCCCCGAGAGGCATCAAGACCCAATAATCTCAAATGTGCACGTGCACGTACACAAAATTACTACACAAACCCTGAGCTGAGATGCCATCATCAGATTGAGAGGAGTGTAAGTGAGGCTAGCAAGGTGAGAGCACCTCTCATTTGTCCTAATGCTCAGTTTAAATCACCATCAGGCTATTAAGCTGTTATTCCAAGAGACACAGGGAACTGTGACAAAGGATGCTTATGTCAGTCAGTGGCCTTGCACACAAACAGCATTTAAATGGACATGGAACTGTGATTAGCTCAAGGCCATAAACTGCATATAAGAGATTGGCACAGCTACAGTGACTCCAGACTGCTAATGTTAAAGTCTCAACATTAGCAGTCTGGCTGCCACTGCATTGGCTGTTGGAACCAGAAGTGACCAAATTTTGATCACAGGGTTGGGTGTTAAGCTAGCTTCATAAACTGTGTGGGTCGAACTCACAGACACATGCAACCACTAATTAGTGCTAAGTAACAAAATAAAGTACAAGACTTTCAGTCACCAAAACATAAACATAAACTGGTTACATGGTCTGCACCTTGTTATTTGTGGGATAATTCCACAAATTATACAAATACGGCAGTTACTGGCATTAGCATTGACAAGACCTTGTCAGCCATTGATGATAGCTACCTATGTCTTCACACCTGTCAATCAAAGTTTCACAGTTAAAACCATATGTGTCTGTGCGGTTGTTATAAAGGGGAAAAGTATCCATGGAGGCCAACATTATTTTAGCACCAGGCTTTAAAATCTGCTTTTAGTTTAGTTGGACATTTTAACCACAGATTGTAGATAAAAGACAGTCACCATGACATCACCCACTGGTTAGCGAAGTCCCATTGTGAACTCTCAAGCTGAGCATTTTTGTTGTTTGCTATCCTGGTGTTTCAGCATGATGAGCAAAGGGAGGATCTGTCTGTCAAACACAATGACAGAGCAGCTGTAGAGATTATATATCTTATCTCATTGGAGTAACTAAAAAGTGCTGCTGGGTAGAAAGACATTGTGCCTAGCACGCAGGTACTGTAGACCTATTTTGGATAAGTGATGGATGGAAATATGAGCAAAGCCTTCAAATGTTTCAACTTATTTAAATTCAGTCATTGTTTAAACAAATTCATGTATTTAAATGAGTCTAATTTTTGTGTCACAAAGATTAAATTCGGAATGTCTGTGTCTTTTTCTGTTCTTGCACACATGTATGCACATCTGCATATGTGTCTAGCACTGCTGTTACAATGAGGTCACTTGTCTATACTTTCAGCTGTGTTGAGTAAGATGTTTACCACGCTTTTAGCATTTCACAAGCAGAGAGGGTTCTTTGCGCTTGCTGTTGGATAAAGCCAAACACGTGCACACACAACTGCACCCACACAAACATAGTGCACCACTTTAGTGTAATCAGTTGATCTCATTTCTTTGATTGGAATCCCTTGCTTTTTTCTTAATCTGTCCACCCAGCCAAGGGTTTCTAACAACTTCTTTGGGGGAATCATGGATAAAAGTGTCAGTATTTTGACTGTTCCAGTCTGTATTTCAGATTCTCTTCAAATCTAATAATGCTCTCCTGAGAGCTTTCAGTCATAACCATACTTGTATACTTTTAGGTTATGCCTAAATTGTGAGTTAGCTGCCTTGCTTCAGGGAACACGAATGGTAGCTATCAAGACAGGAGAACAGAATTATCACTCACTCATTTCTATGCTTAGTCTTAGTGACACCAGTGGGAAGAGTACTCCTAACCCTGGCAGTCTTAATGCCATCCTAGAGTTCTGACTTGGAAAGGATTCACTCATGCAGACGATTGTGAGGGAGGAAAAAAAAAAACATGGAACTGACTTGTATCGATTTATTCACACAGAGATTTTCCCACAGCATCAGTAAAAGCGAACTGTGGGTTAAGGGTGGCTGTTCGTTTAAGTAACGTCATTGCTGTCTGGATAGGGAATGCAACTTACCACAAATGGCATCGTAAATCATCCAAGCATATAATTACATATTTCAATATCAAGTCTTTTACTAAATTGGACTTGGTTTGGAATTTAGGAAGAAAAAAGTCTTTCTGTCCCATTCTGAACAAAGAGAGATTTGAGTGTACATTTCATTAGTATTTTTCCTGACACATTAACAATATGACCATAAAGGCTTTTTTTTTTTTTTTAACTGAGAGATTCAGGGGTCGGATGTCCTGGGAGGGAGAAGCAGACTAGTACAGCTCAGTGGAAGATTCAGCTCATAATCCTGACCTGAAGCTACATATACAACAATGCTTCTGTGTGTGTATATTTGTGTGTGTGTGTGTGTGTTGTTCGTCAAAGAGAGAGAGAAAAAGAAGAAATGAGTGAAATTCTGCGTGTCTGACAGAGCATTGTGTGCATTTGTGATGGCCGGATCGACGGGGTACAGTTGAGAGAATAAGGGACTGGTTGTGTGCAGGCATTAGAAAGACAGAGAGACTGAGAAAAAGTAATTGTGTGTGCTGAGCTGGATCACTGAAAGCCACAGTTGTACTGTGTGTATGTGTGTGCATGTGTGGGTTACAGTAACAGTGCAGAAGATGAGCTCTGTGGCCTAGGGAAGCATGAAAGTTAATGCACTCTCACTCTCACAGACACAACCATGGACTTTGGTGGTCATATCAAACAATATGAAACTGTGAAGGTTCAGGGAAGGGAATAGAACAACATTTTTGAGCTGCTTCAACCCTTTGCTTGATATTTTTATTTCTTTTTTTCCCTTTACTTGGCTTCACTTATTTCCTAATGCAGTACTTCAACACACAAATATGGACAGTGGTTTAAGTCTGGCTTGGCTGAGGCTAACATTAAACTGCTTTTTCTATAGAAAAAGTGCTGCCTCAACTACATTTCTCTGCTGGCAAATTGAAAAGTGTGCAATGACGCACGCATAGTTTCCATAGGAGCTAGCTGTTGAAGCAGCCACTGTCAAATAACAGACCTTTGACAAAATGTTCATTACCAGAAAGTCATATAACTATAACCTGCAGTGTAAAAGGCAAGCAAAACAGAGTTAAATAACTTTCTAATCCGTTAGACATTTATATTTAATTGGAATAAAACAAATAATGTTGAAAAGGAGAAATGGCATTCTCTTTTTCCAAAATGTTCATTGCTTAAAAATGCTTAAAATCTATGTAAAAGACTGCATGGGTAAATAGTTCCAGATGAACATGTAATAATCTACCAATAGCAGCAAGTTTAGGGATTTCATCATCTAAACTATATAATATCATTAAAGGATTCAAAGAATCAAGACAAATCTCTGTAGGAAAAGATAACGTCAAAAACCAATAACGAATGGCCATAATCTACGGACCCTTGGGTGGCACTGCATTAAAAACAGGCACTGCTCAGTAATGGAAATCACTGCATGGGCTCAGGAACTCTTCAGAATTTCACTGTCAGCAAACAGTTTAATGTTACATCCACAAATGTAAGTTAAAACTCAACTCAACCATGCAAAGAAACAGTTTATAAATAATGTCCAGAAAAGCTGCTCCTATATCTTGAAGGACATTGAAGATGAACTCGGGTGAAGTGAGAAACTATCTAACTGTAAAAATAAAAGTTGAAAGTGTTTTTGGAGATCATGGAGGAGCACAAGGGCAGGGATTTTGGGGCTTGTTATCTGCACCCATTTCTAAACCCAGCACCGGTGATAGATCTGGATTACTTTATTAGTACACATGGGTATCTCTGTACTGAAGGAAGGACATACCAAAAGGCTAACCTACTACCAACTACCCAAACAGAAAGTGCTTAGTCTAACTTTTTCGCATGTACATTTACTTGTGTAAATTCTGCAGTAGTTTGCATAACATAGTTCAACAGCCGGTAAGATGGAAGTAAAAATGTCAAAACTATGCTGACTCCAGTTTTCCCACTCCTCCCCTAGAACATCTGTGAATGAGTTCAGTCAATTTTTTATTTTCTTTGGTTAACTACAGCCCTCCTGTGAAGGCACCATTATTACTGTCTAATTAAAAAGGCTTTAGAGGACCAAAAGATGATGTATTTCACAGGAAATTTCCTTTTTTTTTTTTTTAGCACAACAGTATCAAACTGAACATACTGATAAGATGCATTGCAATTCACTGCTTACATCAAATAAACATTCATCAGCCATTTTTTTATTTGGTATACCTTTTCAGCTGCATGTAAAAGCAAACTGGCTAGTTACATGAGAGCAACTACAGCAGGTTGTCAAGACAACCAGCTAAAGTTCAAACTAAAATTCACAATAGAGGGAAGAAAGTTGATTTAAGTGACTTTGAATGTTGCATGGCTGATGATGTCAGACAGGCTGGTCTGAGTACTTGAGAAACTGCTGATCTACTGGGATTTTCCCACACAACCATCTCTGGGGTTTATAGATAATAGTCGAAAAAGCAGAAAATATCCAGTGTGCGTCAGTTTCTGGGTTAAGATGCTTGTTGATGCGAGAAGTCACAGGAGAATGGCCAGACTGGGTAAAGCAGTCCAAAAAAGATTTGTCATAACCAAGGTAGTGACAGAATTTGGCATAGGCAACATGAAAGCATCCTGCCTTGTATTAACTGGCTCAGACTGGTGATGGTGATGTAAGATGGCGATGTGGGGGAATTATTTCCTCACACATTTGCCTGTTAGTACCAACTAATTATAGCTTAAATGACACACCCTACTCGAGAATTGTTGCTGATCATGTCTATTGCTTTGCCCCAACTCTGTGGTTTATCAAGTGATAAAATTAAAACAATCTAATAAAGTAAAAGGAGCTTACTCATAAACCCATGGGAATCATTTGAGAATCCACTGAGCTTAAAAATGAGTTTCACCCTATTGTTTGGTTTTCCAGACCAATGCGTTACTCCTTTGAAAAACTACTAAAAACCCACTCTAAACTGTCATAATCAGCAAATACAGTTAGCATAGCTAAAGGGCTAAATATTTTAAGAATTAGTTGGGGTCTAAAGAGATGGCAAAATAGTTAAGATAAGCGAGTAACTTCCATCTGATGGACCAAACCCAAGGGAGAAAATGCAGTTTTAAGTTGCTAAGTTTCTTTCTTTCTTTTCTTACCTTCTTCAGTTTAATCACAGCTTCTCTGGTTTCGGAGTCTGTGGTCAGTTCAAACATGTTGATTCCATCTCCATCTATTAAGCGGTAATTCACCAGCCCGTTGTCTCCAAGGTCGGGGTCTTTAGCTTTAAGACGGCCCACCTCCTCTCCTGCGACTTTATCCTCTGACACAGACATCGAGTACACACCTGGAATATAAAAATATGTGTGTCAGCTTCTTGGTGATGATAGTGATGACTTTTGGTCACAGCTTGCTTTTGTATTCAACACTGTTCAATCCTTGGCTGGTTGCCA
This sequence comes from Perissodus microlepis, assembly GCF_051167445.1. Lineage (NCBI taxonomy): Eukaryota > Metazoa > Chordata > Actinopteri > Cichliformes > Cichlidae > Perissodus > Perissodus microlepis. The sequence continues at coordinate 26,429,841 of NC_140473.1, forward strand.
CTGTGTTTACTATCTGAGGCAGGGTCAGTTTTGGAGGGCAGTGAGGGATTAACATGAACTATACCATCTGTCTCATATGGCCCAAAGGATATTAATATCCCCTGTAGTGTCAGGTGTGTGTGTGTTTGTGTGTGTGTGGGTATGTGAAGAAGCAGACACCTGGTTTCAAGAATGAGAACAGTATGACCATATGTCTACTCGCTCCCCTGTTTTTTTTTCCCTTTCCCTTTTCTTGTGCTCTTATTATCTCTCCCCTCAGTTCAACCTGAACCACTCATCCCCATTTCATCTAATTTTTCTTTAGCCTCTGCTTATTTTTTCATACCTCCCCCCCCCCCCCCCCCGCTCTCCTCTCAGCGCTATTATCTTATTTATTTTCTTTTCCCAAATGTTTCTTCCTCTATCTTTTCCACGTTTTACTATTCTTGTTTGTTTTTTCTCAATTCCTCCTCGCCTCTTCTTTGCCCCTTCCTACACCAAGATTTGGGCATTGAACACAAAGTAAACTCTACATTTATGGGCTGTACACTGTTAGCGTGTTTATCCTGCTCATCCAGGTGTGGCAAACCTGTGAATCATGAAATTCAGTCTGTCATGTGGCTTCTGAGCGATTCACAGGACTTGATCCATTCAGCCTAAATCCCTCCTGCCACCCTCAGGCCTGTTACTTTCTCCTCACATCTCCATCGATCTTCACCAAATCCCTCTTCTCCATCTTTCATCTTCATCTCTGTCCCTGCTTTTTAAACTGCTCTGTGCTGTTTGACTCTATTTGCTAAGATCTTTGCCCTCTTTATCTCTCCTGTGCTTCTCCCTTTTCCATCCTCCCAAATCTCGTCATTCATCCTCACCTCTCCTCCCTCATCGTTCCATTTCTCGCATCCCTGTCTGTCCTCTTCTCCTCCTCTTTTTATGTACCATTTTGGCTAAAAGCTCATTTCATCCCTATCCCCCCACTTTGCCCCTTTCCTCTCTCTTCTCCTGTCATTCTATTCTTGCTTTTGCTAAGTAGCTTAACATCAATGGCTTCTGGCGGCTGAGTTAAACATTGTATGACAGAACACACAGGCAGCTTGGCATACCTGGCTGCAGGCTAAAATGAAGCACATCACATACAGGAAATGTACATTTACATTTAAAGATGACAGTTGAAGCAAATAGGAATTCACTGAGTTCATTACTGCAAAAAGTCAGGCACAGGTTAGTCTCCCATACCAGAGAGAGTGAGAGAGATTTCGGCTACTGTCATTACTCCCACAGACTACAAGCTCATAAACCAGCCATGTTCAGATATAAACACTAATGAAACATCTAATAAATGTAATTTGTGTAATGACCACAATCTCTTGGGTTGGGAATTTTATCTGATGACTGACTTTAGAACAATGATGTCTTTTATTACTCAGTAATTTCCTAGTCAGACTTGTGATTTTGATGTGTTGTGATATATGGAATTTAAACTCAGAAGCAAATTTGATGTCTGAAAAATTAATATGCCTGTGGTGTGGTTAATTATATCGTGGTGGGTGTGGACTGAGTTTGCAATTAAATAGTCTGTGCTCTTTAAGAGCACATAAAGCCTGGGTTTGTAAAGATTAACCAAATTGCATAACAGCATATTTGTTTAAACTATCAACAGTAATTCCACCTATGCACACGTTTGAAGAGATTTCTACTCAAAATATTGTCACTCCTGATATTTTTATTAGTGTTTGGGCCCTTTATTTCATTTAAACAACTTGCATTTGAAATTACTGATTTATTAGAGCAGCAGAATACAGTTAGCGTTTGGGATTGGGGATTGACAACACAATATTATCCCCTGGAGTCTACAGGTGGCTGCTGGGACTGTGGAGGGGTTTAATAATGGGCATCAATGGTGCTGACATGGCAGAGGGAGAGAAGGGAAACTCTGCAGCTTAAACAGGCCACCACATTTGGATAGGACACGATGAGAGTGGGGCACATCACTATTGCTGTGTGATGCAATGCAGCTGTTTCCTGACTAAACTCGCTCAAAGTCTTCATAGCATTCGTGTTTAAAGTGTTCTGCACACTTGTGCTCGTCTTAGCTGACATAGGCTTCAGCCCCCTGAAAGCCCACATTGGAAAAACAGTTAAAAAAAAGTTATGCATTCTATTCTACTTAAATCTGAGAGAAGAGCTAAAACTAAAGTTCTAAGGTGAGTTTAATTTTTCCAAGATTTATGAGAATAGACAGTTCTGTAATAGAAGTCACTGAAGGTAAATGATGTGCAAATAGATATCGCCCAAAAGATCTTTCACCACTTCAAATGCCTTTTTATTATCTGCTTTGTTCTCCATTGTTCCTGTTCAAACAAGAATGAGAGAGAAGCGCTGCAGCTGACATATATTAACAGTATTTAACAAAACCATCTCTGTCATGTCAGCCTAATAAAGACTGAAGTCAGAGAGAGTTAAAGAACAATCAATTGCTATTTGCCTTTGTTTTTCTGCTCCTACTCCTGTCTGTGCTGTGATGGATTTTTCGAGGCTGCAAACGAATGACGCTTGATAATGAGGTGAAAAGAGAGAGAATTGCAGGGACAGAAAGTCTCTGAGAGAAAGAGACATCAAGCCTTAGAGCGAAAGGAAAAAAATACAGCAGCTTGAATGGAAGCTGAAAAGCTGCTAGACAACAAGAGGAAGTCTAGCTGTGCCATATATATGCATTATTTTTCGGTGTGTTTTTATCTGTTTTATTTTTATTCCATCTTTGTATCTGTTTTATTTTTGCTGTCTCTCAGACTCCGTTTTTCGTGACTCTTATCTCATTTTCCATTTTTTTTTCGTTCTCTCCTCTCTCTCACTCTGCCCAACTACTAAATAAGTAATCACTGTCCTCATTCACACCATCTGGGATAATTTTCTTGCAGGTGGTTGTCCTGCTTTTACTTTTTATTTATTTATTTTTTGACAAGGGTACCGAGTTCCACAACATATTGTTATTTGGTACGTTGTCTTGCATTGCAGATGTAAAACTGCCAGTGATGCACAGACAAGTAATGTGGTTATTTAGACATAATGTGGCCTATGTGTGTGACTTGATCCTATCTCTCGAATATTTTTCACCTGGCTCATGAAGAAAACTGGATTGCAAAGCGTTCCACGGTTGGTAATGCACATATAGGAGATTATGAAGTGGGTTACTTTTTTTTTTTTTTAGGTCAGTTACTAGTCTTTTGTTTAGAGTTTTCTACAAAATTTGCGTTAGTAAATCAGCCATTTAAGGTTTTAGGCTCTCCCTTCATTTTTTACACCATCTGTCACTATGTAAGAACATGTGGCATTATTAAAGAAACATGCGTATGCCAGTATGGAAACTTCTATATATGCTTCTCGTGCTGGAGATGAAGTCTTGCCTTTTGAGCAGTTTTTCACTGCTCATAAAACTCTCCATCTAAACTCCCTCAAATGTCCTTTTGTTGTGGTCTACAGCATCACATTTCAGCTTTGCATTGCAACACAGCTGTCAGCTTGTTATAATATACAGGAACTGGAGTGGTGGTTTTGACTTTCTCTCTCTCTCTGCATCTCCCTGTCTTTTACATTATCTCCCTCACTGCTTCTGCTCATGTCTCTCCCTTTTCTTGCCTATTCAGCTTCTCCACAGGCTAAATCCTGATCCATCATCTCTTGTTTTCTCCCCATTTCTTCTCTCCATACATTCCTGAAGCTATTCTGCAAAATCTCTGCAAGGAGCCCTTCTCCTCAGCGCTATAGGAGGGAAGGACAGAATGATGAAGGAAAAAAGAGCCATAGCACAGAATGGCAAAGAAGTTGGATATAAGATGGGAAGGTGGACATGAAGGTCCGCTGGGAAGTGGTTGCAAAGAAAAAAATGCATTGGTGTGAATCCTTGCTGAGGTTTAGGATGTTTCTCTTTGAGGAGAACCAGAGAGGTTAAATCGTTCTATGAATATTTGCTATTTGGCCGTGCATGAGATGTGATCAGAAAGTTCAAAAAACCTTACCTGACATAAATTTTGCCAATCTCTCTTTCAACTTCTTCTCAGGCATCAAAGAAAACTTCCAGCATGGCTGCCATTTTTAAATATAAATTGCACTTTCTAGGTTCCGTTTTGACAACACTGTGCACTCTGCTGTTGCAGTGTAGATCCCAAACTTACACAGATAGCAAACATTATCTTTTGTTTCCAAACTGATCTGAATTTTTATGGAAGATCATTGCTGCTGATGAGAGCTGGATTTCCGAAGGGATTCAGTGAAAAAGTCTTGAGTTCCCAAGCCTGAAGGAAGCACGTTGGGTGTGGAACAAGACCCAGAGAATGGTTATCATTTTTTCAGCATTCACAGAGTTATGCACCAATAATTGGTTCCTCGGGGTGAGACTGTCAACACAGAGTTTTACTGTATTGTCCTGAGGCATTTGGGGGAAACATTCAGAGGAAATGGTCTGAACTGTCGTGCATGTCAGTGTGCCATTATGTGCCAGCACAGAGCACATTGAAAATGCAGGAGTTCTTTGGACTTGCCACACAATATTTGCTCACCGCTTGCCCCTGCTCTCCATATTTACCTTGCCATGATTTCATCCACTTCTGGAGATTTAAATCACATTGGAGGATCCAACAGGATACTCAGAGGCACAAGCAAAAGGTAACCTGACAGGACATGGCAACCGTGCTGGAAATGGTACAGACTTTCGCAAAACTTGAATGGGAGATCATCATTATCCAAACGAGGTAAGGTTGATGAGTTTTAGAAGTCCATTTCCAAAACTTCCAAATCATATAGAATGGATTTACAGCAGATGGGCATTTTTTGACTTTGTACAGTATTAAATGGAACTAGAGAACTCACTATCATTGTACTGGTTGTGTATTTTGTCACCGAGGATTCGAAAAGAAAAGAAAAGCAAATAAAATAAAACAATTTTTATCAGTTAATAGAATCATTGGCAGTTCTGTATCATCTGTCATACAGAGAAATAGATTCAGATAAAAATATAAACTTCTCATAAAAAAATGTTTAAAAAAAAGAATTTAAAAAATATTCAAATTTTGTGCCTCTGTCTCCTTCCTCGCATCAAATCTATCGTTCTTCACAAATCCAGAGATCTGCTTTTTTCATTGCGCTGCTAATATGTAATTCAACCAATGCTGTAGGGAATTTCTAGCTAGTATCCAAAGACAGTCATACATGTCGCGGGATACTCCAGGATCCCAATAAAGACTTTTTTTTTTTTTTTTGCCTAACGTTACTTCACTACTTTGTAAGTTGCAAACTAATGACACCATGCACTTGATGTGTATTGAATGCCCTTGCACTGACCTTTGGTGATTATTGCATGGTGCAGAAAAGGCTAGGAAGATGCAGACTGGAAGTTCAGATAAAGTGTAATAGCTCTGCTGTCATTTGGTAAAAGGTCTGACACTTTCACACCTCTAATGGAAATGCCTAACCCAAGGAAAATGACGTACAGCTACACAATACAGTACATATTATCGATGGATAACTAGAAAACGTAGGCGTTTACTCACTCTGTGGAAATTTTGGAGGGTTGTCGTTAACATCTGTGAGGGTGATTTTAACTTCTGTGGTCCCTGACAGCCCTCCCATGTGACCACCCATGTCTTTGGCCTGGATGACGACATCGTACTCCTGGCGGGCCTCACGGTCCATGTTTGGCAAGGCAGTACGAATTATACCTGAGCAGACAGAGTGGTAACATGACATTAATGCTAAAATAAGGCCTTCTTTTAGCCATTCTGGAAAACAAAACCACTGGAAGCTTGTGGGTGAGGTTTTATGGATTTTTGAATGATGAAAAAAACAGCAGATGCCTGCATATCTACTCTTGTGTTGTATATGCTACTGTACTCGTGTTTTGTACACCATGTACATCATGTGCATTTTACGTGATGTCATTACAAATTATTAAGAATTACAATAAGGAATTGTATACCTGTTGAAATTAATAAATGAAAATGTTAAACAAATCCCACTTTGAAAACACTATCATCGCTAAGTAAAAACTACCAATTTACAACGAATTTATTCCAAGATTCTTCATTTTGTAAGAGAACGCATCATCACTCATCATTTAAATAAATAAGAACTCTAGTAGAACATTTGTGAAGTCTTATTTTTATCTATTTCAAGCCCCAGTGATTTTTCTCTGTTTAATTCATCACCCACTACTCTCTTTCCATCTCTCTCTTTCTTTCTGCACATGTCTAGCTGCAGTGTCAGAGAGGCTTTCTGCTGTCATATTATGCCAAAAGTGTGTGCGTATGTCTGTGACAGCATGGAAAGCTGATAATCTCCAAACCAATTAGAAATGTGAGCTATGGATTTGAGCCAGTCAAATACCCAACACTGGTTTGATTAGCCAGATTTACTCTGCCCAAATCTCTCTGCCTCTCTGTGCCCTAACCACTCTCTTTCCATGAACTATCTCTCTGTAAACCAATTTCTCTCTCCTTCTCTACCATAACCTCTCACTTTCAGTTCTTCTTCACTCTCTCTGACCTAGCATAGCTCAGTGTTTGCCCTAACCTCTTTCCTTACATCCAATTTCCTCTTTTAATGCAAACCCAAATATTAGGCCTCAGCTCTGCAGGGACCAAAGCTGAATGTCCGCTGGGGACCTCTTTCTACAGCTTGCCTTCTTTTCCTCACCAATTTCATTGGAAAGGATGCCTTGTTACACGATCCCTCTAGCACAGTTCTGGGCTTTTTTACATTAAGAGCAGTAGAAGATGGAAATGTGAAAGAATAAAAAAAAAAGTTTTGAGTTTGGTTTTTGCAGCAGTTTTGATGAGATGCCTGGCAGATGGCACTACAATATTAGAGTTTAAAGTCAATTGCATTGATTATTTTTCCTAATTAATTATATTCAATTAAAAAATTTGTGACTGTTAAAATTTGTTCACCGTTTGTAGCGGTCTTAATTCCTATTGATTTGGCAATTGTGCCCCCCACATCCTAACTCCAGGTGATACAAAAACACCGTGCAGAGAAATAAAAGGAAAACGCATTGTCGTATCGTCCATGACAAGCTGTTTTTGTAGTTGATCGTAGACCTGTGTGCATACTACATCACTGTAACATCAAGGCCTTTGAGCAATTGTGTTTTGTTGTGTTGCAGACAATTATAAGCCTAGTTCAGGGTTTTGTTTGCAGCCTTACCTGTCTGAGGCTCCACAGAAAAATAGGGTTGTCCTTGCAGTATGCTGTACACCAGTCTGGCACTGTTGCCGTAGGTGGGGTCATCAGCATCTGTAGCTGTCACCTGCAACACTGACGTACCTACAGGACAGAAATACAGCCATGACAAAAAAGTCAGGAGGAGATAGCTCTACCTTAGTGATTTGGTTCAGGAATGGTTTGACAAACAAGCTTGTCACAAAAATGTGCACCGATTCACCTGCCTGCACCAGCCGGATGGGAAAGGGAATGAAAAACACTCTCCTGTCTCTCAGACACTGCGGCTGAACGGGCTCCTGTGGGGCTGGTCTCCACTATTATTTCTCTACATTTCATCATTGTCTGGTGGAAACATCCAGTCTCCAATTTTGGTGATTTTCACGTTTTAAATAAAACAGCATTTCCTCCGTGCTCTGACAGAGTTCAACAACCCCATGGATTTATGCAAACCTTTCAAAACTCTTTGGATAATCTGAAAATGCATAGTTGTTGAGCCCGAAACATGACAGTTTATCTTAGTCCCCCACAAAAAAAATGGACATTTCAGAGATATGTTTTCACCCAAAGCATCTGCATCCAGTAAATCCCTGTTAACTCAGCTGACACAGATATGCTGAGCAAATAGACCAAGTAAATTAAATTTGCAGAAGTGTGAAATACATTCTATTAACTTTGCGTTATTGTTGAAGTTTTGCTTTTCCGATGTGACTCAGAAAGGTGTTTCTTTTCGCTAGACCTGTGCTACTCGCTAAAGAAACGTAGTATTAAAAGTGCTTCAGACCTGTATCATTACCAGCTCTGATTAAAATAAATGAATAAATAAAAATAAAAACAGGCAAATAACATGTTTGTTTTTTTTCGCCACCCAAGTCCAAATTTTCTTAGCTTGTCACTATAAAGTTATATTATTTTAAACTTTTTTTCCACACTATTAAATCAGGAAAATACAGAGCTGAGTCTAACTTATTACTTTTACTTTTGTTGGTTTTAGTTTTAGTTCATTTTTACATCTTTTTCTCTTTCTGTCCTTCTTCGATGGAGTGTAGCCTGTGAGATTAGTCAAGCAACTGGAGCTGCACTGCACGTACACCCAATACACCACACTTGTCACAAACCAAGCACAACTTCCCAATTTGGTGCTGTATTCAAACTCGTTTCATCTTTCCCTCTGGCATTTCAGTGCCAATACTTCCCTTCATTAGCCCCTGCTGTTTCAACCCCTCCACCACCCCAGCATCCACCTGTAGGCCCCGGGGGGGATGTTCAATCATCCCTCTCCAATTTCTACGTTCTATTTGTGGGTAGTGATAAACTCAGAGCCTAGGCATCAAACTCCAACCGTAATCTGCTCCTGTGATAAATCAGTCATTTCTTTCATGAGCTTCAATATCCATGATGAATCTGATTACAACCTCCTTTATTTTGCATGAAGTAACCATGAGGGCCCACACAAGGACTCAAATATGTTTAAGAGCTTTGTATTATTTCTAGTCTTGAAAGATAAAAAACCCCTCAAAACCAACTAAAGCTCAAACTCACACAGTTCATCTTGAGCCCAGAGGACAGAAGTAAAAGCTTTTGGTTAGCAAGGTCAATCGAGAAAAAGTGAAAGTTGCAAAAGGTTACATAGGTGAAATGTTTTTTTGTTTCATTTGTTTTTCCCCATAACCAAGCAACCCTAGTAAATGTAGAAACTGTTTCTTTCAGGGACTAAAAGCTCAAAATGGCTGTTACTAAGTTCTTGCAACAGCATGAATTTGGCTGGAATAATGGGTGCTTCACATTAATCATGTGTTATTGAATTGTTCATTTGGCTTCTTTACAGCCTTTTTTCCACTACATCTTCTATTTTAATATTTACCTTTCCAGCTGCAGCCATGTGAGCACCACCATTGTGCTCCATGCAAAATGAACCAGGTTCTGCATAACAGAAAACTGCAATGAAATTTTATTCAGCATGGCTTTGAATGTGGTTATAAGTACACCGTGATAAATAACCAAGAATGATAATTTGAAAGAAATTGGCTTTTCTATCCATTCTAAGTCTGATATCCATGAGGCTACATAGGCCTAGTTAGTCAAATTACAGCTTTTATTTCTGTTCCACTTCTGTGGTTGTGGCTCATGGCAACTGGTGATCTCTCTTTGCCAGACTTCTGCATTCAGGTTTCAGATTATGTAGCGGATGGGTGAAAAATAGCCTAAACAGAACTCTTTCAGACTTCTTTCTTTGGAAGTCCAGTCCATTCAGGGAAGGGATTTCTTATGCTTCCACTGTTTCAGGCTTTACCGCTGCCAGTGTGGTTCATTTCAGGTCAGTATCTAGAGGCTGAACACTCCAATACCACACAATTTTTGGAAAGAAAATCTTCCAAGATCAGAAGTTCTAAATAGGGAGACTCTTAAGGGGGTGGTAGAAACTCTTGCCTGTGCCAATATGGTACTAAATAATTCCACAATTCTGCTTGTAGTTTAGCCCATCTTATAAGAAAAAAAGAGGATTTTTCAGGAGTTGACCTGATATGCACTTCTCTGTCACATTTCCTGCGTTTGCATTCAGTGATTATATAGAAATGGTGTTGTTTAGCAGAAAAATAATATGCAGACAAATTTTCAGTTCAACTACCAAAACTACTGCTAATTACAACTAAACTTTAGTTTAGTAAGAGGACTTTTGCCTCTTCTGAGAAAATACCTGTTAAAAGGCAAGGTTGACATTTTTGACGTAGGATTTGAAACCATTGCTCTGGTAATCAATGTCAAAACCAGGATTACATTTGTTTAATAGTTATGCATTAAGGTTGTTATTAATTAGCTATTCTCAGACAAGAACATATTTCTGTAGCCCAGTTCTCATTCAACATTAATACATGAAAACAATGACAGTGAAATTCTATATTATATTTATTTATCACTTTGTATTTAATTTATGTCAAAATTCATTTGTGGTTGTTTTTGTGGGGTTTGTTTGTTTTTGTTTTTTTATAGTGAAGACTATGATATGTTTGCCTCAACTGAACAGTAGTTTGGGTCATCTCTGGTTTTGTTTAAATGTGCTATATTAGCACAAGGAAGAAGACGTGGCTTGAAATAGGGACAATGCCTTTTGATAGGCTTACAGATAAACCAACAAAATGTTGAAAAAGTCATATTTTTAGAGAAAGTCTCCAGTCTGGGGACTTTGTATAGATAGTCAGGCTTCATAGATTTACAATGATATGGAGGAAAAAGACCTCCAAACCTGCTAAAGAACAGGTAAAGTAAAAGGTGGCCAATTGGGACTAATTGTGTTTCTTTATGTTTATCCATTATCTTTCTTTGTCACCATCCCTCACTCCTTGATGATGCTACAAATATTTTCCCAATATTGCGTTAATACGATTTAAAGTCCCCCAAATAGTATGTTTGCCAGCTGTACCAAACTTTTCTGAAGCTTTTGTGTCTAATATAACTTTCTTCTTACCAGCTGTAGATTTCTTACACTTTTAAGCATTCTTTAATGTATCCCTTCCCTGTTTTCTTTGACTTTGTCTCAGTACAAAACCTTGCTTCCCCCACATTTCTCTTAATGTTTCTTTTGCTACTTACCAACATTGGACATCTCAGGCACCCTGGCATAGTACGGCCCATGTGGAAACTCAGGAGGGTTATCGTTGATGTCCTGAACTTTCACTATGAACTCTGATGGCGGCTCCAGAGGCTTATTAGTGTCTCTTGCCACAGCCTGGGCTGTTAACGTGTATTGGGCCTGCTCCTCACGGTCCAGAGTTTTTGTGGCGTGGATGTTGCCTGTCTTGTCATCAATGACAAAGATTGTTCCTGCACCTTCACCGGACAGGATGTACTTGATATTTCCATCGCCTGAGTCTACATCTGAGTGGAGCTGAAAAAATGGAGACAAAACTGAGTTTAGCTTGAATTACACGCACATATTTCAATATACGTGAAACTTGAAGAGAAAGAGAGAGAGAGTTCCACATAAAGGCAGAAAGTCTGGTCAAAAGGCAAATTTGGAAGACACAGACTAGCTTGGCTGCCTGGCAGATGCCAGTGAAGTTGCAATTTCCCAAGTCTACAAACTAAAGGGAGCGAGTGACTGGGATAGACAGGCTGGAAATGCTGCATGTTAGATGGGCACACACTAATAAATTACTGACTTAAAATATTATTATAAAAATGAAGAATGTTCAACATTCAATTAAACTCTTGTTCTTCCTTTATAGCTCCTAGACTTTGAAATATGGTGCTCTGTAAACATCATTTGTTGTTTGTTATGAGAGCCGCTGCTCAGTTTGAGCGATGGTGTTGTTCTGGAGGAGTACCACCAATCATCTTCACCCTTGAATGAGAACATGACCTCTTTCATTTTTCTGTCTTTCTCCCACTCTCTCTTTGATAAATGCTAAAACCACATTTAAATCCTGCTGTCAGCTTGCACACCATGACTGCCACTGGAGGGCAACGTGGCTTTTGATTAAACAGTTATTCAGAGGCTAATTTTGTTTGAAGAAGGATTCTCTTTTTAAATTGCACTGTTATACTTACCCTGCCCACCAGCACTGGGTCAGGTCCAGTGTACTCCTCAATGACAAAGAACTGATTCCAGACCCATCCTCGTTTGGACCTGTGGAGTACTTGGCCTTCCTTTCCAACCTTTTGTTTGTGTCTGTGTAGCGACAAGTGACCTACAAATACAAAAACACCAGTATACATATATTTATATATATATATATATATATAAACCACATCTATATTTATCCAGTTATAACCAAAACCTTTTAGTTAATTTAATTATAGTCCACAACATGTTTATTATGAATTGTAATTTCATGGTAAACCTTAAATAGAAGGCCACATTCTGTATGTTATGTTGAATGAATTATCACCACAACAGCTGTTATGTTATATTTTGGATATTTTGTTTGTTTTGTTTTTGTTGATTTTCCAGTATTTTTTAGTAAGCTCAAAAGTGTGTGAGAGGGAGTAAACAGAGTGGCCTGTTTTAGAAGTGTGGATCATTGGTTCAAATCCCAGCTGAAAAATGTGGGTGGACTGTATGAAGAACACATGCTTTAATGGGTCGATTTTTATGTGGAATCTTCGCAAGTCACTTAACCTCTTTTTGTTGTAGTGAAACTCCACAGTGGCTAGAAGGAGCAGTCTGTGGTTGCACTGAGCAGTAGCAATGTTTGAACATGTGGAAGAATTACCATTAATATTTAAATATTAAAGGGAAAATAATGAAGAAAAAAAAGATTGTTTTTGAACATAATTGCATGTTGGCAGTGTGTCTAGAGACGGAAAAATAAAGAATGTGTCCAAAAGAACTTTTAATTTTTTTCAGGCTCTTGTGAGTTTCCTTGGAGTCTTCAGCTGTTGTCTGCAATGCTCATCTGCACACACTTCCAGCACCTGAGATGGTGATATATATCCAAAACAATAGCATAATACTCTTTGTTTTGGTTAGTGTGGATAATCTGACCGTTAGCTTTATGGTTGCGCTCAAGGCCAGGGCCTTCTGATTATTGTAAAGTTGAGTCAGAATTGCAAGTTTTTAGATAATGAAACTCAACTGACTTTATAGGCCTTACATTTTTATTCTCTTCTAACTTTCTCTGCTTACCTTTACTCATATTTAATACAGCTGAATTCAAATAAACCTGATCCTATTTGCATATTTTTCAGATTCTGTTGACAGATAACAGAGCAAGTATGAAATAGTGACTGAAATGCACCCCATTATACCTAAGCTATTTCCAAGCTGCTGTTCTGCACTGCTAGAATGCTGATTTTATAACAACCTTGTCATTTGACAGATTCACCAGGCACATCAGTTTAAGACAATAACTACTGTGTGCTTTGATTTAGGAGGAACTTACATGTAAAATAAGTTACTCAGATTGAATGTTAGAAGCGTCAGAATGTCTTTCTTTTTTCTTTTTTTCTTCTCCTCAGACACTCTTTCATGTCTACATCAGCTGCCATGTGGTCCTGCCTTGTTGTGGAAGGGACAGCAGTACTAAATTTGCATTTAAAGCTACAGACTGTGAAACTGTTAATTTGGAATAAGGCTGAAATAAGGTATATACTTACTTGTATATACCTTTGTATATAATTGGTTTGTATTCTGAGCTAGAACACAAAATGTTTTGGGGGTAATGTGTTATATATTAGGTTGATGAAATGGGTTTAATATGATATTTAATGATACATTAACTACAAGGCATAACTTGATAGATCACATATCTATGAATCTACTGAGGATCATCTCGCTGGATGACCCGGTTATACAAAATATTTAGGAAGATGCTCAGTGCAAACTTTAAATGTAGTGAGTTCTCAAATCCCTCATGTGATTATAACAGTTACATTTATAAAAAGTAATTATTTCTGTATCAATTGCTGTACCAAGACTGCCAAGACTTTGCAATGCCGCATGAAGAAATTCACAAAAGGTAAAAATCTGACAGATCTAATTGATCATTTTAAAATATGAAACTAACACAACCTCTGAAAAGATGAGCAAAATGTTGTTTTTCGGATGTTCACGGTTATGAATTTATGCTGCAAGATTACGTTGAAGCATTGCTTTGTCATACCTGGATGTCTGTGTCTGTGTCCCCTTTGATCCAAGGAAGCATTTCCTTTCCGAGTTCCTAATGCAACGCTACAAAGTGCAGAAACTCCCAGCAACACCAGGAAGACCCTCAGTAGCCCGAGGCCCTGCCGCTTCATCATCAGCATTGCCATCTTGGCAAACCTTTGAAACTGTGCACTTTGCTCCGCCCCCTACTTTCTGATTCCTCTCAGTGGAGCTCTGCTCCCACTGAGGTGGTATCTTGCTTTTTTTAACCAAAATGTTGTTGATGAGCTTCCTAGTTCATTAGCTGAAATGGGGCCTGTTGTAGATACTCATCACCAGCTTGCCATGTCACTGCCTTTCTTCGTTTAGCTTTTCTGCCTTCTTTTTCTCCTCTCACAGTTTGTGTTGTCTTATTCTTCTTGCCAAACAGCCTGAAAGAGAGTGAAAGGAAAGCAGGTTTGGTCAGTGACACAAAAATAGTCAAAACAAACAAACAAACAAAATATTTGCAGGCAAATATGGTTTGATGGTTTATTAAAATTCATGATTCCCAAACGGATACATTTCAATCAGACTAAATGCTCAGGTAAAACCTGGTCACTATTTACAGCTCTTTTGGATACACTGAAAGCATCATGCCATTTAATAGATCAAATCTATTAAAAAGCACATAGGTGATGACTCAACTATGCCAGTAGGAGTGATACATTTTTTGATTTGTCCATCTGTAGTGGTGAGCTGTAAAGCAAACTGCTTGGTCATTACAAGAAAAGACTCGATGAATGTCAGCAGAAAGCACTGACTGTAGTTTTAAAAAGAAATCTGTGGATATGAGAATGTTGCAAAGCAGATTTAATAAGAGCAATGAAAAAATGTATTCAACCTTCACCTAGAGAGAGACTAGAGAGGACTGGATCTGCAGTGAAGCATCATAGGTTTTGCTCTGCTGCATTTCTTAATATCTGATTTAACCATAATATATGAAAACATAGTTTGTCTATCACTTTATTACACCAGCAAACCAAAAGTTGAACTAATATGTGATGGATTCAACTCAACTCCATTCATTATATATAGCCCTACAACAGACAGGTAGATTTTATCTGCAAAGATAAGTGAAAGTGTTTGTTAAAAAAAGAACCGAACCACTCTACTTTTACTTGTGCTGCTATGCCATTACAAGAAAAGCTGGAGCCACTAGAATGCAAAAGGCAAATGTCATTTTAAGCAACCAATTAGCACAGACGATAAATAAAGCAGCTTTTTATCTGTTGTCTTCAGTTTGGTTTATGATGTTCTGTTCATGACAGAAGAGAGAAGGCAGTCTTTGAAGGTAAAACATTGAGGAAAAAAAAGGTCAAACAAAAGACAACAAAGTTTACTCAAGTGCAAATGTGCAAACAAGTGTGTCTAATTATTCTTCACTTAAGAAAATAATATCACTGAACCACACTAAAACCGCTATTTTCCCAGCCAGTGGTTATATATTGATGCGCCATTTGCACCAACATGAGTAAGTCACCTGGCACACTTGAGAGGTGATTTGTGATGCAATTGCACATCGTCCGTGCAGTGATGCACGTAGGCCTACTACTGTACCAGTGTAGTACCAGTACCAGTTAGAGTGACTGAACTAGAGGTGCTAGTAATCTTTTAATTCTAACTGTAAATTCCGTACTGTGCTTCTTATTTTTCTTGGCATGGACCAATTGAGCAAAATTTGTATATGCACATGTGAATGTGTTTGTGTGTGGGTGTTTAATATTCAATAGATCAGTAGATGAGAAAATTCCCCCAGGGCTCATTGGCTCATGCTGACCACATGACCAGCCAACCAGGAAGTGTTGACAGTTAATCCCTGCCCGCTCATCATCTGGCTAATTATCCTCGAGTCCTCTGATTGATGCACATATCTGTGTGTGGGTGTGTATGCATGTGTGTTTGTGCCTGTCTTTCATTTATTTGTAAAAGCCTCGGAGCTGTTTTTCTTTCACAGCTGCAAAAAATGGTGCCTTGATAAAAACATATCTGCGACTAAACCTGTGAAAATAAGGAATAATTTTTCGAAAAATTCTTTAAGCTGAAAAATTGCCTGATAATTGCCTGAAAAAAATTCTTAATTGTACAGTTATAGTAATAAATAGCTGTAAAATTGAAATAAATAATGGTTGTTGAAATCTTCTATTTAAAAGAGAATAAGTTAAAACAACAACAAAACCCCCGTAAATAATGAACTCTCATTTGCACTTGTTGTGCAACGAGCTGACACCTGCTATGCAGAATCTATTAACAGGACCTCAAACTGTCATTGATGTGTCAAATTAAGTGTCAGCTTTATTTAACAAGTAAAAATAAATCAAGTCCAAAATAAATTGCTTTCCCCAGTATCCCGGTTCCCTGCTACAAGTCCGCTGTTATATTTCTGTCAGATGCGTGTCAGGTCAAACAGAAGAAAAAAATAACAGACTAGATTGATAGCAGCAGACAGAGTGACAGCTCAGGAATGATCAGTGTGTATGCAAGCATGATATTGTGTGGTTTGCTTGGTGACAAATAAGTGACCCACTATCAAATTCAAACAAAGCACCTTTTAAAATACATATTTTTTGCAACTTTTCTCTCTGTTTATTTAGTTTTTATTTATATAGTGAGTTCAGATGAGATTGTTGGAGCACCCCTTCAAATTAACTGAAAAATCATATTGATATCTTGCAAAGCTTTGGAGCTTCATAAAGTAGGTTCTTACCTTACATCTATTCAGATATGTTGAGATCTGATTGTTACTCTCCTTCTTAGCCATTAGCTAGTGGTAGAAAGAAACAATATATCTGACAAATTCCAGTCTGCACTGAAACAGCATTATTAAATTACGAATGGCACTGGTCTCATATTGCTGTCATCATACTTATCTTACAGACACTTAAAAATTCACATAAACCCATGTATGTCCTCCTCTGCACCCCTTGTATGTGGAGTCCCCCAGGGATCTATCCTTGGACCAGTTCTGTTCTCACTATATAAGTTATCCCTGAGCCACCTGCTTGATACTTTCAAAGGCATGTTATTGCTATGCTAATGATACACTGCTGTAATTTTCAGTTGAGCCTAATAACATCAACAGCCTTCCCTACCTTAATGAATGTGCTCTCTGCCATTACTAACTGGACATCTTTAATTGCCCTTCATTGTAATTCTGGCAAACCTGAAGCTCTTCCTTTGACCCAGACAGTTTCTAAGGAGGTCAGTCAGTACTTTTACCCCCTCACGTGCCTTGGAAGTCATCGGCTAAGACCCTATGTGTCTTGGCCGATATTTGAAATTTGAACCTGAAATTTAAAAACTCATCAAGTATTGTCTGTGAAGGTTCTCAGTCATCCAGGTCATCGTAGTCAAAGTGTCATAAACCTAGTGGGGGGGGGATACTCCCACTAGGTTTATATCTGGGACTCTCCACCATTTGACCTTAGAACTGAAGAAGCTTCTCGGATGAGAGGTGAAACGTCTTCAAGTAACTTAAAGAAGTCCAGACGCTTTTCTTTGCAAGCTCCTTTGACCTCATCAAGTATTGTTTCTTTCTTTTAAGAAACTTTGCAACTTTGGTTATTTTAATGTATTTTTCAGTCATCCCTTGACCACTTTCAGTTAGTCCAGAATGGACAGACTGCTAACAAAAATTCGCCAGTGTGCACATATTACACCTCTTCCTGGTGTGCTTTAATGGCTTTCTGTAAAGTTGTATTCATAACATATAAAGCCCTATGTGGATAGGTCTGGGATACGAATCAGGGCTACTGAAACCTTATAACAGCAGTTGACCTCCCAGAAGAGCTCATCAAGGTCTTTTAATTGTTCCATGATCTTATTTTAAAACCAGAAGTTCTTCCGTGTTTGAGGTTGCAGCACCTAAACTTTGGAACAACCTCTTAGACTTGTAGGTCGGCTAAATGTGTGGTTTGCTTTAAATGACAGCTGAAAACATTTTATTTTAAATGCGTGCTTTTGTTGAAATGTGAAGCACTTTGTTCTTGAAAAGAAGTGCTTTATAAATAAAGTTATAATTAGTAGTAGTAGTATTTAACCAATGAAGCCCAGCTATCAGGGACAGACAGCATAGGGAAAATCAGCTCAGTGTTAAAGAAGCTGAAGCAGTTGGAAGGATGAGCTGGTACTGAAAATATGTTACATGGTTATAAGGCCACACATTGGTAGAAACAGTACAAAACAGACGAGAAATGCATCAGAAAAGAACACGCTCCTTGCTTACTTGTTCAGGATTTTAAATCCACATTGTTTGCAGGAAAGTCTGGACACAGAAATCCTCTGAACAGTGTTTACAAAAGCTGCTCCATATGCTAACCACCTTCACCAGGAACAGATGTGAAACAATCCTGTAGAGTTGCACTCAAAAGTGTACCAAACTGTTACTCTCACACATTTTCCTGAAAACAAAATTCTCTCACTATTGATTTTTAGTCATTTTTTTTATTGGGAATAATTTTTTCTGTTTAAAATAATACTATTTCTTAAAATAAAACCCAAACCGTTCTTGAAGATTTGGAGCGCCAGTCTATTTAAAAATTAGATCAACTTCACAATTTATTGAATTTATATAATACTGCATGGCCGTACCTTCTATGACTCATATTCGTTTGCTGTTTTCTTAAGTTTTCCGATATCTCAAATGTCTGACGGTGCGAGACACAGAGAGAAAGCGAGAGAAGCAGAAAACGCAGCGCTGAAACAGACAGTGATAATGACTCCCCAGGGCAAGCATGCCTTTTGGCCAGACCGTTTCCTATGTCTAGAATACATGACTCAAGAGTCACGTTAGAATAGTGAACAGCATACTTGAGTTTGTGTGTGTTTGTATATGTGTGTGTGAACGCATATGCACTGTTCCCTTGGGGTTTGTAGAGATGCTGTTAATCCATGAGTCAAGTGTTTGAGTAGGCTACTGTGATTCATTGGCTAACATGAGAGCGTAGCTCCACACACTGTGTGTGTCTGTGTGTGTGTTTGTGTGAGTGTGTTGAATGTGTCACACAGAGGTCAGAGCATAGGGTTAAAATAAATCAATGTGACATGTCCTCACTCAACAGGGGGGGGGGGAAGAAATATTTGCCTGTTTAAGAGTCTGAATATGTCTCTAAAGATGTTTGTATTTATATCTAATGGTGTGCTGTGAATGTGCATCTGTGTATATGACTGTCTGTGATTATACAATCTTATTCATGTGGGCTGTTATGACTGAAAACCCCAAAGTGTGTTTACCATTTCTTTTCTTAGTGACTAAAGTGAGCGCCGAGACAAACAGAAAGTTCAGCGGTCTGCTTAGATTTTGCTCTTCTGATATTGACTTTTTGAAATTTGACTTGGTTCATTAATATTTATATTTCCTTACTTTTAAACAGAACTCATTATAATATGGAACACACTGTGTGACGATTAGGAGTCAAATTCTTTAAGACTGAGATTTTGGGTCTTTTGTAGAAGTAGATGTTGAATAAAAAGTGTTTTTTCCCTCTCGCTCTCTATTGCCGTGCTCACAGGTTGTTTCTCATGCTGTGTCTCTTTAGTCAGAGTAGCTCTACTACCTACCCTAGTGGAATCACAGCTAGTACCTCCAGAACTGAAGCGAGGCACAAAAGAGATTTCCACCAAGTAAACAGCTGAAAGGAGACAATTACTCCACAGTAATAAATGTAAAGCAGTACTTTAAGCAGTCAATGCTGAAATCTTTAGTAACTAAGTAATTAAATAAATGAAAGCTCATTACTTTATCGAGTCATTGGAAAGCTTTACTCCTTTGTTGGACATTGATAAGTAAAAATGGAAACATAAACCGGGACAAATACACAATTTCATTAAACATTTCCCCAAAAGAAACCTCTCAGCCGCTGTAATTAATCATTGTATTGCTGTGTTAGACACAGGAGACTTGTCTTTGTAATGTCACCATTAAATAAAACCCGAGTATGTACTTCTTTTTCTCTCTGTCACTGCCTCTTCCTTTCTCCTCACACTCCCTGTGTCATTGTTTCTCTGCACTGTTCTTCCAATGCTTTCCCTCCTTTGTAAGCCAAACGTCGACAGCAGCCATTAAAAGAACATTGGAAAACGTCTGTGAAGTATAGGGGAGGGGAAAATATAGTCTTGACCCCACTTTTTTTCTCCTCTGTCTTCTCAAACTTTCCCTCACTGCTTTTCTCTCTAAGAGTCAGTGACAATAAAGGTGATTCATTCGTGTATGAAGGTGTGTATATACACCTCTCTCTAGCGTAGTGCACGGTTTGTGATTGTGCATGTAGCTGACAGTGTGGGTCTTTTCTCGCCTTTTCCTCCATGTCTCCACATATTGCCTGTGCTGGGTAGGTGTAGGCAAACAATGGTCTCACTGTTCCTCGTGTGAAAAACGTGAACAAAAGGAATAAGACATACATGAGGAATGAAAGAGAAGGAATGAGATAGGTTTATATGTGCTGTATTTTTTCCCCTTTGCGGCAGCTTCCCTTTTCACATTGGGCAAAGCCTTTCAGCGTGGTTTTGTAAATCAAAAGCCGTCTGAATCATCGAAGAAAGAAAAAAGAGAAGACGCACAGTCAGGCATTTTTTAATTATTATCTTTGCATGTAAAGACAATGGATGTTGACTGTGACAAACTCTGTTGGCATGATGTTTGAAGTTTTAGCACATTTTAGCTGCAATGACTTGTGCAACTTCTATGTAATCCAGATGCAGACACGCATTCGTAAAGTTGCTGTTTTGGACTGACCTCGGTCAACAGCGGCCATCCCCGAGCTATGACACTAAAGGATTATGTCTGAATTAGCTAAGTAGCCGGCATGAAACAGAAGTGGATGCAGAATGTGCTGCTTGCACCCACATCACAGCCCGAAGGCGACATTTGTCCCTTTTGTGTTCTCACAGATACTGTGTCATTGTTAGTTCTTGCCTTGTTGGTGTCATTCGCCATGGTGTTTAGCCTCCTGACAGAAAACAAGGTGGCGTCACAGCAGAAAACTGTCACCTCATTGCTTTAAACGAAGTCAAAGCAACATCTCTTAATTGTTTTACATTTGAATCATTTTAGGTTCACACAGTTTTTGCCCCGCTTGATTGGATAGTTAACTGTGACATCTGTGTTATAGATATGACGAACAATGCAACTTCACCCCCATGTGTCATCATTGCACCATGTAAATTAAGGTCTTGCCTGAGGAGGTCCACTCAAGGACACCACAAAAATACAACAGTTGACTGTTGCCAAAACCAAACTATAACCACTGGACCCCTCTGTAACCCTGCACGCTATTCGAGCCAGATGTGATACATTTTTTTCCACATATATGCTGGGATGTGAAAGGGGGTCAAGGGAGGTTTAAAAAGAGATTTTCTCTTACTGTAAAAATCCACTCCTACTCTCCCATACAAATCAATCCCTTCACTGTGCTGTGGCAGACATAAAGCTTTGGACTGTAAAGTTTTTTTTCCTTCTTCTTTATTTTTTTTGTTGTAAACTCTGGCTCCTTGAAGTGACATATTCAACAAGGAGAGATTTGATAAGACAAAGTAGAGATGAGATGAAACGGGACAGAGCAGGAGGAAGGAGGGAGACGGAGAGAGAAAAACAGCTAACAGAAATAAACAGGGTTTGTGTTTGAGTCCAACTGTCGTTTGAATTTTACACAAACTTTTGAGATGCTGCAAATATTTAACCCTGTTATTATTATTTTCCCCCAAAATGTGCAATACATTACTTAGACTACAAAGTGTGATTATATGGAAACTGCAGATTACTGAGTGAGAGCCAAAAAGGTGAATGCACAGAAAGCTAAAAGGTACAAAGACAGAGAGTCAGTGTATTAAAGTTCACTTTGGGGATCTTATTTCGGTTACCGGGTCTTTGTGGTCTGTTAAAAGCTTAAAAACAGAACGGTGCTGAAAACAGACACCCAGCGTTTAGCTCACACCACGAAACCTGAGGCTTAATTGCCTTTCAATTAGAGGAACTAATAGGTGTGCATGTGTGTGTATGTGTGTGGTGAGGCAATTACAAAGAAAGAGCTCCAAAGCTTTCTCAGCATTCACGAAAATAGGTATTAATGAGAGGCTAACAACTCTCTCTCTCTCTCACACACACACACAAAGGACGCAGTCTTCACTTTGAGTGTGTGTCTGTGCATGTGTATGTGTAGAGGCTGCTGATTTCTATTAAGCCTTTAGTGAGATTCAAGTGCTAATTACCACCCACAAGAGCCCACGTTTGCCATTTTCACACATGTGCACACGCACACACTTGCTTTATGTACAGATCTTTAAAATCTTTAATCAACCACATTTCAACATCATTAATATCAAATTACTTGGAAAAGAATGAAGTAATGACTGTCCCGGCCCTATGAGATCCACAACGTGGATTTCTAAATTATATGCATTAGCTAATTGAATCATTATGTAATGGTGTTATGGTGCAGTTTATGTGATGCTTTCTTAATGCTTCTGCTTCATGAGACATTTAGCTTTAACAGAAAAGTCTGGGAAGAGAATGAAAGACATCAATCAAAGAGCAACAATTTGGATTTGATCTTGTGTGGCTTTTAACGAGCGAGTGGCACAGAACACAAAGACCGAGCGTAAGATGCATGGAATGCTGCACAGACCACAATCCCTGACGCTGATAATTCCACAGTTAGAGGTGCGTGACACAGCGGAAAAACAAGCATCAATGCATCGCTAGTAGATTTGGTAAGGATAAACATTAGTCTCAACCAAATCCTGTCACCTGGTATCCATCTCTCTGAAGCTAATGTGCTTCTTGTCATGGAGCTTTGATAGGTTTTTGATGGAGAGAACAGTCTGCAGAGGTTCAATTTCCACAGTGAAGCAGATCTGTTTCCTCTTGGAAGACAAAAACATCTTCCGCAAGGACACTGATGCCATCGTTGGGAAAGAGCTGAGTCACTGTGAATGAATATGGGCTCATTTTGCTTTGAAGGAATTAAACAGTGTGGCTCTTGGGGAGCAGCTTGTAAGAAAAGGTCAATGATCTGAGGAAAAGATTAGTAATATGCGTTTTTCTTGTTCTTGTTTGCTCTGGTATTGCTCCAGGGAGCAAGAAGTTAGAATATGCAATCACTTCTTTGTACCAGAGTGATTAAAAAGCCTTGTAAACTTTCCACTTCTGCCATTTCTTGTTCTTATCAGCTGTGCTTTGACTTGATCTTTATTTTTTTGTGAACTCTTCCCACGATCCTTGTGTCTGCGTAGCCAGAAAGCCATGCAAACGACACCAGAGCAGGACCATAAAGTCAGCCACAGGCAGAGAGAAACCTGTTACCAATCTTCATCATCATTTGAAGATACAGCAGCCAAAGTCTCCAATCATTGCTTTATGGCTCCCAATAACACTTCTGCACCGGATGTCAGTAACAGGTTTATAGGGGTACAGCTGAGTCATATCTTAGTTTAGACCAATTATAGAGAAACATATTTTCGATGTGCAGACTTCTGAACGGTAGGTTGTTGTTGTTTCATCCTGTCTGTGTCGGTTTAGCTTTAAAGCTGTAGAGAGCTCGTAATACTCGGAATATAGAAAGACATGGATCCACTTACTTTGTTGGCATACTCTGTGTTTTGACAGTTAGCAGTAGCACAGTTATGTTCATTTAATTAATACAATTAACTGAACTTAGAGGAATACATTGGAAGCTACAACAAAGTCATGGTAGCGTGTGTTAATTTCAAGAATGAAATGAACAAAGCTGAAAATGAAGAAGAAAAACAATGTGCTGACACCTCTGACATTTATATATATATATTTTTTTATTTTTGCATTCAGCTAGCTAGCATCTAATTAAGTCTGATTCACATCCACAGCTAATTTATTCTGTCAAAAGAATTTTAGTTCATAAAGATAACACTCAGTTTACATGAAAACATTTTTGTTTTGATTAGCATCCTCGTTTACTCCTTATCGTGTTAATTTGAAAATGATTATAAATCATGTGCAATCACAACATGTTTTCTGTGATGAGCGGAAGGTTGCGTTTTACATCGCTTCGACGTCATGTTCTGTGCATTTAAACATACTCTGTTCTCTGCTGCTTTAAATCACTTGATTCATCCCTATCACGACAGCTGCCTTGTAGTTTCATAACCTGTGTTCATCAAGAGATAAACTGATTGCAACATACAACGAGAATTTCTCTCCCAAAGAGCTGATTTTGGTACCAATACAATTCTATTTTTTTATTTAGTTAGAAACATTCTTGTACATTAAATACTGAATCCATAGTTTTTGGGCACAGTGTAACAACAGCTGCTGCTGCTGCTGTCGACATCTTGCTTTTATAAAACAAGACAACAAATTTATATAAGAAAAAATCATAATGGCAACATAAACAAAGGCGATAATGGAGTGAATGTTTCAGCAGGGTGCATCACTCTGTTGTTCCTGATTTGGCCTTTAATTTCATAAGGAAATCCTTCAGGGTGAAAAGAAGTTAATGACTCAACCAATCAACTCTCTCTGCTCTTCCAAATGAGCAACCAGAATAGACAGTAAAACAACGGGCGAGATGAGATGCAGTTAAGCTCGAGGCAAGACAATGCAGTTCCAATTAGCCTGCTGACCACCGTTTATTGGCTATTGGTTTGCATGGGAATGCCCTCTTCAGGCTTTAACTTTGTGTCCGAGTCCCTTTATTTCTGACATTGGGACTGTCTGTAAATACCTTGCAGTGACAACTGTGTTCCAATTGTCTCGGTAATCACTTAAACATAAATCCTTATGAATGTGGTTGAGAAATTAATCTTTAATTAAACAACAATCAAATTCTTCCTCTCTATCTCGCCCTGTCCTTCTTTCACTCTGCCATTGTTTCTTATTGTTTTTCTTTCTATATTTTCCTCTGCTTCGGCTCACTACATCTGTCCCTTTTATTCCTTTCCCATTTCAGTTTTCTGCCACAGTCCAGTAGGATCCATTGTAGCAAAATATAGCTTTGCAATACAGCTCCAGAATGACACTGCAATTACTGCAGTAGACTTAAAAATGTACTCAGCCACAAAACATGAGCAGAGCCTCACAGGTTTGCTTCATTTTCATTTTTGTTTATCCAGTTTTTTCTTTTATCTCTCACTCGGGAAAATGGCTCCTCAGATGCAGCCAGATATTTCTCTCACATGGCTATCAAACAGCCCCATTATTGTTTGCTATGTACACGTTCACATATGGTTTAAGGGATTGAAGTACTTCAAAAACAAGTCATTAAGGACATCTGTAGAGGTTTAGAGTTCACAGTCAGACACAATCTACATCACAAGAGATTCATGACACTGTCACTGTATCCTTTAATCAGACAGCTAGGCAAAGATAAGACAGATGAGTGTGATGGTGGGGTGGGGGTGGGGTCATGTCAAGACTAACACAGAAAGAAAAAGGGACTAGTCAAGAAAAGATTCTACTCATTGTAAGAATAGAAATACAAAATGACACAGCTGCTGGAATAGAAATGGAAAAGGGAGTAAACTTTGAGGAATGCATTAAAAAAAAAGCAAGCAAAACTGAAACTCTGTGCCTCTCGCTCTATCTGACTCGGTTTCTTTGTGTGTGTGTGGTTTCTTTTCTCCCCCCCACTAAATGAGGAGGAGAAAGAGAGACAGGGCAGGAAACGGTGGCGTCTGGAATCGATTTGAGGCTAAAGGAAAAATAAAATACTTTGGATTCTTAAAGGCTTGAGGAGCAGGGACAGATGACCGCAAAGAAATGAAGAAAGGTAGGAGAGAGAGAAGAGGCCACATAACCACAAGTTTAAAAAGAAACCCAACATAAAATAAGGGGATACAAAGCTAGCATAAAGGATTTAGACCACTGCAAAAGATCTCTGAGCTCACCATAAGTATAGTGGAAGAAAAACTTGTGTTGTGTCTTTAAAGCACAACAACACAACGAGTTATACAAGACATTTGGAGAACTGTGATTTACACTCATGTCTCCCAAAAAGTTGATTCTGTTCAGTGAAAGAAACGTTTGTCACTCTTCCAAGTGACTTCTTCAACAAATCTCCAACTTTGACAAGTTGGTGGTAGTGATAGAGTGCGAGTGAGTCGAAAAGAATGGGTATGTCCTAGGTTCTGTCACAGACTCCCGCAGCTGAGAAAGAAACATTAAAGGGTAAAATTGCTTCTGATATTAAGGAAACAGTAGAGGAAATATTTTATATGCACACACATGTTTAGGACACGGTATATAACTTGTGTGAAGGGAGTGAGGGTGAAGGTTGAATGGGAGAGACTGCGAGTAACCTGAGACATTGCTGCAGTGCCTTGAGATTCACTTTAAAACCCATTTCACACTACAGCTGTAAAACTGTTTATTTTCTATCCAATTTCAACAGCAGTGTGTAAGCATCCAGCTCTTGACTGTGACAGCTTCTGTGATCCACACACATGCTGAGGTTTGTTTTGTGACAGGAGGATACAAACCGAGCTGAACAGGTGACAATGCGCAATTGAAAATAATAAACAATAATGATGAAATTTAAGGTAATCTTAAAGATAACTGTGCGCACGTCTTTGCAATAACTACTCTGCAATATTACTTTGAGTAGCTATAATGCATGATTTCATAGTTTCTGTTCCTATATTTCTTTTGAATTTTTCAGTAAGCAATCGTCAGTAACACTTGATCAATTTATCCGACTTTAGCTATTTGATGACCTCTTTAGATTGGTATTTATAACAGGTAATAAATCAAATTAAAAAATAAATAAAAGAGGAGACAGGAGAAACACCATTCAACCATGCAGTGAGTTTATTTCGTCCACTAGAGGGCACTCTTTGCTGTTGATACATGCTTGGAATGACACAAACACAGCCATCGGCTGATCCGAGCAGAGCTGGCCAGATCATAACTAACTAAATAAATTAATGCACATAATAATTTTAGGGAAAAACGTTTATGTTTTGTATGTTGAAAGAAACAAATACTGGTATCGGGCTTAAAAATACTTCACTAAGTAAGGACAATCTGCTTTTTAGTAGTTTGGATAATCATTAATCATGAATAACACAATCAATGAGTTCAACTGGTAAAACTTTATCATTTTTTGAATCTGTGTTTTTAGTGGTACTGCATTATAACTCAACCTTAATTTTATATGTATACAGCTGAAGCTGTAAATCGGTACACTGCAGAGGACTACCGAAGCCGCCATTAACGGATCAGCAGGAAGCCAATTTATCTTATTAACAATGCTCGTTAAAGCGACCACAGCACTGAGTGCTGTTGTGTGTTATTGGCCCCGTGCAACAGTTACACAGCTGCCAAACAGTCGCAAATGGAGAACAAAGAGGCAGGTGAAAAGAACTAATACCGGCTCCAAGTCCACGAGAATCAAGTAGCATTATGAGGAAACAAATAATGCATAATGGTAAGAGAGAGAAATGAAGAGATCAAGTGAAATTGCCAAGCAGTAGGGAGGGAAAAAAAGAGGAAGAAACAGAGCAACTGAGAGGGATTTGTGTCCAGCTAGGTTAGCCATGTGTGCTAGTGCTTTGGCAAGCTCAACGAGTGTTCCAGCATGATGAATAGAGACTAAAGATATTAGAATATGAGACAGAAAGAGAGAGATATCAAAGGGAGCCTGAGAGGATAGAAGGTGGAAATCCTCTTTTTTTCCATTCTTCCCCAAAGAGAAATGAGAGAGTTAATCCTCGGGGCTTACATTTGTTTTTTTCCCTCTCTATCTCTCTGTATTTCTGTATCTCTGCCTCCTGACATTTTCTTTGCTCCCTCCTGATTTTCACTTTGCCTCAATCTCATTCTCTGCTTGTAGTTCTCAGCTCTGTCTCTGTTAACAATCATCCATATTTGCATCTCTTCTTCCAATCTTCCATATTCTTCTGTTGTTGAATTCCCCATTTCCCTGGATCCCTGTCTTTCTCTCTCTCATCCTTCTCTCTTCCCCTCCATCTCTCCGATTCCGTCCAGGATTTATGGGTTTATGATGCACGGTTTTGCACACATTTATCTGTTCATTCTTTCTGTTTCTTCTCACTCTTTTTTTTTCTTTTTCTTTTTTTTTTTTTGCTCAGTTGTGTTTTGAGATGTGGGATGATGCTTATAGGATATTTACATTCGATCTCTGCATGGTGTGCAGTGAAATGTAGTGACAGAACAAGAGAAAGAAACCGAGCAATGAAATGCAGAGCTGAACAGCTCAATGAAGAGCTGTGCAAGTTGAAACAGTTGTAACAGAGCAGTGAATACAAATTCAGGACACAATAACACAGATAAATGCCAAAGCGAAGTAGACCGGAATTAAAATGAAAAGCCATCTAAGGTCTGTATGTAAGGGATCGGGAAAAATCTATTTATCTGTCATTTAAAATCTAAATCATAAAACTATGCCTCTGTCCGTCTGCCCATCCCATTTGAGCCACACATAATGGGCGATCTATGTTTTAAAAGCAATAAAAAAAATAAAAAAACACGACATTTGGGTCATACGGTATTGTTTTTTTCTCTCGTTCTCGCAACAATCCAGTGCAGGTGGCTTTGTGATGGAAGGCTTGGTTGATCAAGCCGAGCCTGTAATCTCATATTGAAGGATAACTCCATTTCTTGCATCCTTTGAGCACCTAAAAGCAATTTCCCTCTCTTCCGAAATGCCATTTTCTCCTGATATTAGATCCCTTAAGCTTCAAAATTAAACATTGTTACCTGATGCAGTGTTCCCAAAGCTTTGATGATTGCATCATCACCTGTGTCACTATTTTATAAGCAATCATCAGTTGTCTGATTTTTCTCACAAAATCACACTGCAACAAAGCTCTTTCTGTTTTTGTGTCTCAGCAAGCTCTCACACAGCCATTATTATTTCACAAAATTATAGACAAGCAGGATTCATATTTTAAGGAACATTTAAGCTTATTTTTCTTTATCGCTGAAAATGCTTAGTGGCTGAAACTGCAGAAATCACATAACAAGTCTGCTGTGTCACTGGGAAAAAAAATGTCAAAAAATGAAATGAGCAATTATGCCATTTGCTGAATAAATCAATTCACACACTCGTTTCATCATTTGTCACTTAGTGTCATCTAAAGGGGATAAAAAGCCCTCTCACTCTGTTCTAAAGCTGAGAAAGTCTGTCTCCAGGACTTCTGATACATCTTCATCAAGTTTGTTTTCAGCAATTAAGCTGATAGTGTTATTCAGAACACTCACCAACAGTTTCCATAAAACTCAAACCAAACAAATCCACTACCATTACTCAACTCAAACCTTCAGTATTTTACTATTTTAGTGTGCAATATGGAGCAGCTTAAATATGGATATTTGATTTTGAACTTTTAGTTCTTAGTACCAGTCAAAAGTAGATTTCAGGTGTTTACTCACTACTTACTCACATCTCAAACTGTCACTGTTGCAGCTCAGTAGATCTCGGGAATAATTTATTTGCACGCTAGCTGTTTGTGTTTTTTTGCAGGCTGGAATAGGGGTGTGCCTTTAAACTCTTCAGGTTTAGTATTTTATTGATGTGTGCTTTTCTATATCTGGTTCTCAATCAGTCAGACAGCTGGATAATCAATACTGGTAGAGGACATTAAAACTCAGCGTGTGTGTGTTTGTGTAAATCCGTGGAAAGAAATCTTCTCGTCCCGAATTCCTGCTTCTTATCTGTCCTCCCAGACCCCCATCAGTGTCACATTTTAAAGATATATGAGCCTGATAGTTAATGAGTTTTAACAGCATTTTGCAGCTCTACTTTACACTCCCGGGAATGGCTTATCAGTACTGGGTTACACCTACCGCTGACTCTATGCTCACTGTGTTAACATTTATATTTTTCTCTGTTAAGAGCACAATTTGTCTAATTTGTATGGCTTCTTTTAAAAGCAATATGTTAAGACTTTCCTTCAGTCACACATTTGAGGAAAAGGGGAAATAATACATAATAATAATTGAATTAATCAGATGTCAGATGTACAGCTTCTGGTTGTTTTTGGGTGGTAGAGCCTTGTATTTGTTGGGTGACATAATTCTCTTTGAATTATCATGAGTTCATGGCTTTTAAGATCCTCCAGATAAAATGTCTATTATACCCAAATGCACAACTCGTATAGCAAAAATGCTGAGAGGTGCAATCATGAGCCCACTGGTGCACTTTGTGTATTGTAAACAGCAAATCAGATCATTACTTGATCAGAAAAGTTTATAAATACATTGCGATGTAGATGTTTGGCAAAATTACACTATTGTTTTGAAGGAATTCCCACTTCAATATTTCATTTTGGGATTGTTACACTGTCACTGCATCTGCAATGATGCTGTTGTAAGCATTATAGTTTGTTAGTTTCTGCTTGAAAAATATGCATTTGAGTCAAAGAATGCGCTTCGTGTAAACAAAGCCAAAGTATACATCAACAGCAGAGACTCTCATGAGAAATCCCAACTAATACTTGAAACTACAACGTGTCTCATTGAACCTAAAACAGTTGTGCTGGCGATTGTGCAGCAGAAGTTTGCAGCTCTGCTGCCTGACAAGATTAATTCTCCCAAGCCTCAAGCCTTTGGATGAGGCAAAGCTCTGTGGCTGCACTGGCGGTAAGCTGAAATAGAGTGTAATTTAGAAACTATCTCCCCGTATCATAAAAAAGCAAAATGAGTGAAGAGGGAAAATGAATGCTAGTCCTAATGTCCTGCTGTGTGAAACTGGTATGGAATGAGAAAAAAAAAAAAGCAACTGAAAAAAATAGCCCAGGGCAGCCACATGCGTGGACATATAGCCATATAAAAACAGAATAAATTTGTTTTTTTCTTTTAGAAGGAATAGACCGAGAGAGAGAGAGCGAGCGAGTAAAAGAGACCTGAGTGTGACCTGAGAATCTTTCAGATACACGTTTTAGTGCAATTTCAGTTTTTTTTATTTTATAATGCTGAAATTGCACTCATTGTGAGAACCCTGTCAATAAATTGTCATAGTGACAGAAGAGGTCATCTGGATATGTGTCTTCTATTATAGGAAGTGTGCTCAGATGCTGATTTAGAGGTCAAAAAGGTTAAACATCCAATCAGCGCACAGCATAGCTAAAACCTTTTGAAACCAAGGCTCATAATGAGTTACGAGCATAATCAATAGTTGTGACTGGAGACACCGTTCATTGGAAGCCACAAAGCAAATTTAAGCAGATTGAGATGAAGGAAAAACTTTATGTCCAGTTTTAAAACCCATACAGACCCTGTGGTCCAGTAATAACAGAACAATTGGTTTGTCAAATTCAACTTTTGAAATTTATCGTTTTCCTTAAAAACACTCCAAATAGGCCTTTTTCACCCTGAATATGTAAATGTTTTTAAGCCATCGGGCTTCTCAAATTGCTTGCCCTTCATCATCCACGGCATCTCAGTTCTTTTAGGCTTCATCAAATAATTCAAGCATTTGTTTTTATTGTTTTTGGGTCCTTCTGCATATTTCTCTTTTTCCCGTCTGCAGCCTGCAATTGAATGATTAGACTGTGCCATTCTGGAATCGGCTTGTCAGCCTGCTAGCCACAGATAAGCACATTCACGATCGATTAGATCTGCCTTTAATCTATTCAACTTTTTCCAGGCAAATAGAAAAATGCTTAGTATGGAAGATGTGAGGTGTGCGATACAGTGACTTTCAGAACATGTGCCCAAAGGGCAAATGCATTGTAAGCTACATTTTCAGGCATGAGATCACATTAAATATGAATTTTTACAAGTCCTCCTTAACAAGCTGCTGAAGGCAAATACAAGCTAAACATTTTTGAATAATTTTCTACTAATCATGAAGGATGGGGATCATTACTGAGAGAGATGGAGGCAAAACTGCAAAATGTCTAAATGAAAGAAAGAAAAGAAGATGGGATGGGTGGAAAATTAATGGAAGAGCGCCAGTTAAATGTAATGCTAAACAGGCTAGTGGGGCTGATGTCTTAATGGCACTCTACAGGCCTTTTGTTTTAACACACAAACACACAGACATACACAATAGAGAAATAAATGTCAGGACGCACCTTTAGCTCATCACTGTGTTGAACACAAAGGCTTTGTTTCCCGTTAAGTGACAGAGATCTGCCAAAGAAGAGAGAGAGAAAATTTACATTATTAAGATGTAAGACCCGCCATTTACTGGAGAGAAAGGAGCTGAAAGACATTACTTATTATATTGCCATGATGTAATTAGATATGTTTTCATTAGCTGTGCTGCATATTTCATCACATTGTGCATCAACGTATAGCTCAGGAGAAAGAAAAAGAGGATGCACATCAGAATACTGATGAGAAAAGAGGCAGAGAAGAAATACAGAAGTAAGAAGTTGAACTTGTACATTTAAAATGTGCCTTTTGATGAAGCATAACCCAAAATAGCCGTTATTAATTTAAGCGCTCCACAGACAAACTTCTCATAATCTTTACATGCTGAGAGTTTATTGCTGTTGCCCTTAATATATACTGAAATATACTGCAACTTGTGGCTACACATGGATGGAACGAGTAAGCGTAAATTAAACATGCAATTCAGTTGCTGACTTAACCACTTCTGTTCTAAACCATTGCCTGTATGTACAGTGCACCAGCCTGCAGCTGGTTTATGCGTTAGGGTTAGTATTCCTAAAACTTTGACCATAAAGTGTGATGTATGAGCACAGAGCAGACACACTGCACTTGCCTAACATTACAAACGAGTAACCAAGATCACTCAGTTCAGGTTTTACAGTTGTGTTCGTGAATTATTGCAGTTTATATGCCAAGGGGAAAAAAAGGGGGGGACCCCCGAAACATGGTTGGACAGCCCAATCTCACTTTAAGGTCATCAAATACTGTAAAAAAACAAAACAAAAAAACAACAGAAACCTCCACCCCCCAAAAAACCCTCCAAAACAAAACATGGAAGCTTGTGAGGTGTCCTTTGCTGTTGTGCCATTAAACATCCCCTGCGGCAAATGGTGAGCCTGGTCCCATTCCCAGTTTGTTACATATGGGTTTTTGTTCAAGACCTGTGACATTTAAATGCACTGCTTTCAGGTAATTTTTCCAGCTACATGGATCATTTTGTAAAGACTGTTCATTTAAACCAGACCACAGCAAGTGAAAACAACGAGAAACACAATGCAAAGCACTAAGCTTCTAAATGTGACAAACTAGTGATTTATGCCACTGCCAACTGCCCTGCCCTTTTATGCAGAATTTGTTGCGCTTTCAAACAACACTGTTAGCTCCCTGCATTCAGTATTGCCGAATCCAAAGCACCGACACCGAATCTTTGTGACTCTCGCAGCTTCTTACACGGCAGCAATATTTGACACCCTGGGATGAAAACACATTGAGATAGGGGGGTGTCTTTGTTACTGTATAACCAGAATAGAGGTCTCCAAGCCCATGGGCTGGACAAATTTAGTTCATTTGTGTTTATGGTAAAGGTTCACTTTGATTTGCTTTTTAAAATAAACAAATAAAATTGCTATGATGCACTAACTGAAAAAAAAACCCAAACTAGTAATGACTTTATTATAAATGTACTTATAAGTCTTAGTTGTTTAGCCATAAGCTCGTTTAGCCTGGTTGTTGCTCAGTCTTGTTGCTACAGGCAACTAAGCCCTTTTATTATGGGCCTGTTTCTCTAACAGTTTCCCTCCTCAGAACATTAACCGATAAGTGTTTGACATATTGATTGCTATAATGCTGCTATGATGATGTGAAAACATCATCATTGTAGCTTCCATCCATTTGTGCATCAGTCCTCTTCCACGTATCCAATTCATGTTCATAGTTGGACGTGACCTTATCCCAGCTATCACTGGACAGGAGGTGGGGCACACCCTGGACAGCTTGGCAATTAATCTATATAGCTAACACAGAGAAACGGACAACAATTCACGCTCACATTCACACCTATGCCTAATTTAAAATCACCAATTGATCTAACATGCATGGCATGAAAAAATCCCCACACAGGCTGAGAGAGAACCCATGAGCCTCAGCCGGCCAGTGGATTCAAACCCAGAACCTTCTTGCTGTAAAGTAACAGTTCTAACAACCCGCTACTGTTCCTCCCCCGCTTTTTTCTATCCCTTATTTCTTTTATGTTATGTTTTAATGCAGACGCACTCCAATGGAAGCATCAGGGGCAACTTCTGCCCAAGGATACTTTGACATGCAGACAAGAGGAGCTCAGGATGAAACCAACCTCCTAATCAATAGATGACCTGCTCTACCTGCTGAGCCACAGCTGCTCTAATATTTGTATACAAAAAGTCATGAAGTGAGTGTAGGGCAGCAAGTCACAATATGCGATGTCTCTTTGAGTTTTGGGCCAAAAGGTAGCAAGGTTGAAGATCAGAACTGGTAATGAATGGTTTTAAGGAAATGCCTTTATGCATCCATTGCATTCCCACATCACCTGAAATGTTATCCGAGCAGGGAATTGAATGGGAGGTGCTCTTGCCTCTGTCAGTAACCAGCACTGAGAAGCCCTTGAGCAAACTACTTAACCCTGGTCGGTCCCAGTGGAGCTGCTCCGGGCCTGTGCTGGTGCTGAGTGGCTGTACAGTGCAATTCCCCAGCATGAGTGTGAAGCAGAGTGTTGCTGAAAATGAAAATTGGTGATTTGTGCAAGCCTTCATGGGTGAATAAGGGTGAAAGCCAGTAGAAAGCAGTCCAGCAACATTAAATTTGTTCCTTTCCATCTAGTAATTATGTGGGTGTGATGGCACATGGGTTAAGAGATGAAGAAAAATACTGCGAGGGAGATATTTTATAACGTAATAGCTAAATATCAAAAGGCCAAAACTGCCTTTATCTTCAGTGCCACAATTCTTTTATCCACATCTTAATAAATGTGCAGTGAGAGATCACACAGCTCTAAGGACCGAGACACTGCAATAATTAACTGCTCCTTCATATTTTTTTCACAGGAACAAAAGATCAGTACATGTAGCTTAGGAAGAAAATGTGTACAAGAAATGTAGTGCACCTGTTTAATGATGTTTTCAGCTTAACATTTTTTTTGTAAATTAGACACACGGATAAAATGTTGGTGCCTTGAAAGGTACCGGTGGTTTGAGCTTACACAATGACCCGTAAAACCATAAAGGATATCACTTTATCCTTCGGGGACCAGTAATGCACAATGGTGTGCTTAATGTGGTTCGATCACAATAATTACATAATGGAAAATTCTGTTTGGGGGCAAATTTTATTCTTGTTTGTTCAAGGCTGTTGAATAAGTCGCTCAAACACTTCAAAATTCAAAAATACTTTAATAACATAACACCGCTGCTCATATGTCAATCATTTGTCGCTAAACATCGGATTTTCTTGTTTGCTTTACGTGAAAGTGACAGCAGCGGCACTATCAAAAGTTACAGCACCATCAACACCCTCAGCATCACAGCATAACTGACATGCCACAAACACCATCATCGGCAGAACATAACAAATCATCATTATTCAGTGTTGGTAATATTCCTCCTGCATAAATCATTATAGTGATATCATTAGAATCTTAAAGTTGATCGACCTGCTTTGTATGCACAGAACCGGCTCCTTTCACCTTGTTAAAGAAAAATGGATTTTTGTCAGAGTATTATGAGCAACATGTGCTGACACTGCACATGTACTTATAAGCAACAATGGACTACATTGTTAATAACACCAGGGGTACCTTTAAAATGAGGCATGCTTTCTGAAGCTTTGCACTAATCACTATTGTGTGATGTCACGGTGGAAATTTATACCAATGGCAATTGTGCTATTGTTATCATTCTCCAGCTAAATCTGCCTGCTTTATATGCAGAGACGATTGAGCTCAGTCCAACCGTAAAATGACAGCTCGTTATGTGAGGGAAAATGGATTTTACCATGTTGTGGTATTGCTAGGGACCCTGAGACAATACTATCAATACTGTCACATTTTGAATTGGTTCTTGTGTGAAATGTGAAATGCTTGAATAACGGCCTATTGATTGGTAGGCCACTGCCAGCAACTCTGTTGTGTACATGTTTGACTGCATGCACACAACCTCTAGAATGTGATAATAGTTTGTATTGATTTATTTTGATGAATTGCATTCATTTCTGAAAAGTGATTTTTCTGAAGATAAACACAAGGGGGATCTAAGAAGGGATCGGCAATAAATAATACCCAAGAGAAAAAAAAACTTTGAAAGATGATATGATGACGACTACACTCCAACATCTTCTTTGATGTACAGATTGTGTATTTTGATCTTAATTAATGCAAACTACATGGTCTGCATGCTTCCTGTTAGGACCGTTCAGTGCCTCTATGAGGATCTAAGCTACTTGTTTGCTCCGAACACATTTTTAGGAATGTGGTTGTGATATGTTGCCGTATGATTCCTGTTCTCTTTAGTTAAAACAGAAAAAAAAACATAGACATGAAACAGCGTGGACTGCAGCTGTCAGCAGGAGAGACATTATTTAAGGATAAAGACATTTCTCAGTTCCCCATTACTGCAGAAAATAACCACAAGTGTATTTTAATGTGTTTTTTTTTTTAACTGGTCTGCAAATGCTGTAGCCCTGTCAAACTGCTCAAATAGACACAAACAATATTTGCACACACACGTGTCATGTACAAATGCAGACAGCTTAAAATCGAGTCATCGGTGTTGTGTCTGTCATTAGCTAAAAGGCCTCAAGCTGGAGTGAAACCAGAATAATTATTCTGATTATAGTCCTCTAGCTGAGCTCTATCCAAACACATTATACTCCCCCAGATTAAAATCTGGTGTTTCATGTGGTTTCTAAATAAAGATGTTAGGATTTATTCCATGATAGCAGCCAACTGGAATCTTAGCATTACAAAAGTGGAGGAAAGACCGATTTTATGTAGTCGTATAAAAGCAACCAACAATTTTTGATATTTTGTCTGGCCAGGAGATACACTTTGAAGGTACTATTTTTTTCTGTCTGACTCTTCACATAGCTATTGCTCTCTGGCTTTATAGGGCAGTGTAACAGATGACCTTTACATGGGGAAACTCTGCTACAGCTGAGGAGCCTGAAGACATTCCTGACTCAAAGTTTAAGAAGCATTTTGACAGTAATGGATGTATTGAGAAGGGGTTGTCATTTCAAACTGCCTGAAATACAAACCTTCCCCCCCTCTGGCACTCATTAAAACCGCTTAAAACACCAATGAAATGTAATAATCATATCTCATGTCAGCAAATGGGTTTGTGTGAGACAGTGATATGCATGAATGTGAGTGAACACGGCCTTGTAACTGCATGTGTTCACAAGTTTGATGCTGTCAGGATGACTGCAGTGAAATGATGCAAGCAGAATGTGATAGCGGCTTTGAGGATCAGCACAGTGGACGCAGCTGGTCACCATGCACACACACACATATATACCCACACACATTGGCAAGGACTGGTGGATCCCAGCTGTGTCAGTATTATACATGCACCAGTGTGCATTCACAGGTGCATGCGGACACAGGCAGGCCCACATAAACTCATGACACTGTATGAGTGCATAAAAGTTGATGATGCATTATCATATACAGGGAGTGCAGAATTATTAGGCAAGTTGTATTTTTGAGGAATAATTTTATTATTGAACAACAACCATGTTCTCAATGAACCCAAAAAACTCATTAATATCAAAGCTGAATGTTTTTGGAAGTAGTTTTTAGTTTGTTTTTAGTTTTAGCTATTTTAGGGGGATATCTGTGTGTGCAGGCGACTATTACTGTGCATAATTATTAGGCAACTTAACAAAAAACAAATATATACCCATTTCAATTATTTATTTTTACCAGTGAAACCAATATAACATCTCCACATTAACAAATATACATTTCTGACATTCAAAAACAAAACAAAAACAAATCAGCGACCAATATAGCCACCTTTCTTTGCAAGGACACTCAAAAGCCTGCCATCCATGGATTCTGTCAGTGCTTTGATCTGTTCACCATCAACATTGCGTGCAGCAGCAACCACAGCCTCCCAGACACTGTTCAGAGAGGTGTACTGTTTTCCCTCCTTGTAAATCTCACATTTGATGATGGACCACAGGTTCTCAATGGGGTTCAGATCAGGTGAACAAGGAGGCCATGTCATTGGTTTTTCTTCTTTTATACCCTTTCTTGCCAGCCACGCTGTGGAGTACTTGGACGCGTGTGATGGAGCATTGTCCTGCATGAAAATCATGTTTTTCTTGAAGGATGCAGACTTCTTCCTGTACCACTGCTTGAAGAAGGTGTCTTCCAGAAACTGGCAGTAGGACTGGGAGTTGAGCTTGACTCCATCCTCAACCCGAAAAGGCCCCACAAGCTCATCTTTGATGATACCAGCCCAAACCAGTACTCCACCTCCACCTTGCTGGCGTCTGAGTCGGACTGGAGCTCTCTGCCCTTTACCAATCCAGCCACGGGCCCATCCATCTGGCCCATCAAGACTCACTCTCATTTCATCAGTCCATAAAACCTTAGACAAATCAGTCTTGAGATATTTCTTGGCCCAGTCTTGACGTTTCAGCTTGTGTGTCTTGTTCAGTGGTGGTCGTCTTTCAGCCTTTCTTACCTTGGCCATGTCTCTGAGTATTGCACACCTTGTGCTTTTGGGCACTCCAGTGATGTTGCAGCTCTGAAATATGGCCAAACTGGTGGCAAGTGGCATCTTGGCAGCTGCACGCTTGACTTTTGTCAGTTCATGGGCAGTTATTTTGCGCCTTGGTTTTTCCACACGCTTCTTGCGACCCTGTTGACTATTTTGAATGAAACGCTTGATTGTTCGATGATCACGCTTCAGAAGCTTTGCAATTTTGAGACTGCTGCATCCCTCTGCAAGATATCTCACTATTTTTGACTTTTCTGAGCCTGTCAAGTCCTTCTTTTGACCCATTTTGCCAAAGGAAAGGACGTTGCCTAATAATTATGCACACCTGATATAGGGTGTTGATGTCATTAGACCACACCCCTTCTCATTACAGAGATGCACATCACCTAATATGCTTAATTGGTAGTAGGCTTTCGAGCCTATACAGCTTGGAGTAAGACAACATGCATGAAGAGGATGATGTGGACAAAATACTCATTTGCCTAATAATTCTGCACTCCCTGTAGTGGTCAGCGCACACCTAAACATACATGCATGCTCATTTGCTGAAGCAAAGGGTCAGACAGGCTAGATGCCTGTCCATATCTGGCATCCTGTTGTAAAATAAATACATGCTTTTGTTTAAACTATATTGCCCTTCTTTATATACACTCTTTCAACTTATTTTTGGTGCACAGTTCCTTTTAATAAATTTTATCTTCAGGCAGGTATCCTCCTCCAGCTCTCCTCTACCTCCTCCACTTCCTCACACCTCCACTCTGACTCATTACTGAGTCTAAAATAAAACGCACAGGAGATGCAGGTGCAAGTGGCGGCAGTCATTTTGCAGGGGATTGGTTGGTAACTATAGGTCTATTTTTTATCTTTGAGCTCAGACGGCCTGCTCCTACTTTAGTGCTACTCCCACAACACTTGCTCTAGACAGTCGTGCATTTTCCACTTCTCTGAAAACACTTGTTTCTTTGTCAGCTACTCTGAATTATCTCTGTGGTTAGATAAGCCAGAAAGGCTTTAGTCATATTTTCTCCATGTCCAACAGCAAGAACATGTCCTATGTTCAGAATTTAGATTTTCACTGGCTTGAAGTTATACTGAGCTAATGCACAGCAAATCAATCTTTTGACTGTAGTTGTTAGCACTAATTTATATGCCATGCTGCAGAATATCAGAGCTTTAAATTCCATTTATCACACAATACAAGTACATGTTAGAGTGCATACAATTAAATGCATATTTAAAATTCAGCTGCTGAACAAGGCTAAAATCACTGGAAAACTTAACTCAGTGCTAACACTAAATCTGCAGAAGGTGTGAACAGCAGGCGCAGGTGTAAGGTCACTGTTAGACATGTTGATACCGTCTGCTTTTAAAAGGAGAGTTTGATCTTAACAGTCATGACAAGTTGGAAAACTGTGTAGTTTCAAGAGTATTGATTTTTTTTCCCTTCAGAGCCTCTAATTGATTTATTTTTACATTCTTAAAATATGTAGCAAATCTTTTCTTCAGTAATACTCTGAAAAACCATTAGGACCAAGTACAACACCTGTAACAACTTTTTCCTCAAACACCACACATTGCATGCGCAATTACAAGTTCACAAAATGCATTAGTTTTCCACCAAAGTGGGCAAACTGCTCATCCCTGTCTGTAAAAATGTGCTGCTCTACCAGGCTGCACAAGCAAATTGTCACTGTGTCGTAATGACACTGCAGGTTCGTTACGTGACATGGAAAGTCTACAAGGACACTTGTCCTGTGAGCTGATTTTATTGCCTAGACTTTGTAATTACATTTCAAGTCCATGGAGCACTGGCAATTTGATGGCAACATACTGTAGATGGGCAATTTGGCTGAAACCTGAGCTATCAGTATTGTCTTCGGAGATGCTACATTGATTCTGCCCTCCTATTTGATTTTGTACCTGGGAGAAAGTACAAAAACCTATTTTAAAGTCATTGTGTTCCTCACACTCAGCATTTCAATGCTTCTTCATTTTCATTAATGTACAGAGCCTTAATTAGCAACTGCACATTCGTATTTGGACAAAATGGTTTTTGCTCTGTGTATATCTGTTGTTTCTGCAGGTTTCATTGGATTAGTATTTCCTCCTTTCCATTTATATCACAGATTAAATACAATAAGGAAGGTATAACTCTCATTTTACTATTCAAAGATAATTATGTGTAAATGTGGAGTGGAGGATATATGAAAGTGGGACACCAAGCAGTTCGAACAAAGTTTTAGACCTCTAGTTTTTTTTCTGTATTCTAATTTTGTATTGTACTACTAGAATATATTATTACTATAGCCTGACCAGTATGTCAGTGTAACTGGTTTATTGGCTAGCTATTTGCTGATATGTTGGTTTTGGCATTTATAACAGCCAACAAATGAAAATCAGAAAAGGTAAAGTAGAGACAAGGGAAACATGCTTGATAATAATAGTTTTATCAATGGAAGAGGGCAACGTGTTTGGAACACGACAAAAACTAAAAGCAACTGATCTAAGCAGAGACATGTAGCATTAAAACAAGAATATCTTTAACCTTTCTTGCCATATTGCTTTAGGAAAAACGTAAAAAATAACTACACATAACAAATATCAAGAAAATCTGTTTGTTTCAAGTGTCGGAGAGAAATAAATTGCCGATATATTGGATTTTTAGGCCACCAAATATCTGAAATTATGTGATTTTTTAAAAATAATATTTGCACATTGCTAATTCCTGAGCAACAATATAACACTAAGACAATACAAGGCTTTCATTACATGTTCTAGTTGCATGAAGGCAGAAAACAAGTCATTGTGGTCTGTTGCTAGGTGGTTGCCAGGCTCCTTGATGGCTAGAGGTTTGCATAATTGAGGTTTTGTGGATATAAATGAGAAGTTATTATCTATGATATAAATATGTTATTTTTATAAGGTGTTATAGTGTTGCTGCTTTTATAAAAAGGTTAAGGTTATTTTAGCCCATTACTAACAGTTTGCTTGGCAACATGCTGTCATCATCAAGATCAAGATGTGTATGTGTGCCAAGTTTGGTTTCTCAACTCTTGATCGTGTAGGAAAAGTTGGCAGACAAAGAAGCTCAAACACAGACAAAGATTTTTTTATATTATAGTAAGATGTCTGTAAAACATTGATAAGGATTAAAGTAAAAATTAATAAAATTAGTCAGTAAGTAATTAATTCACATATTTTTTGGTTTATTTTGTGCTGTCGTTTTTGGCAGTTTAATAAAATAATACATGCATACTAAAGTATCCTTGTGAGGCTTTCAGATCATTCTTACACAGCTACTCAGTTCTCACAGAGCTGACAACGCTCACCTTCAAGTTGGCCTTCTTTTTAATTTTAACCACACACACAAGTTTCTCAGATTCATCTTATGTGTTAGTGACACTCTCTAGTAACAGATACAGACTCAGTAGGTGGAACAAATGACCAACCATGTGGTCACATCATTATTGGTTCCATTACTGGTACCAATGCAGTGACGTTCAAAAGTTACACTCTAATTTTACTCTGCATCTATGTGCAAAGACTGCAATCTACATGCAGCGAGTACTTACACAAGCAATTAATGAAGATGTGTAATAGTGACAATATGAGTGAAGGGAGAGATGCATTGCAGGTGACTTGCTGACTTAGAGAGACAGAGAGAAATGAGCAACAGTCATTTAACTGACAGGCTGAGAAGGAGGGATGAAGAGCAAAGGAAGAGAGAGGTGGTGGATAAAGAGAACTCAAGAGAGAAGAGGAGAAGAACCCAGGAGGGGAAAAAATGCTTTTTCCATATTCAGTTCTGCATGGCTGGACCACTTATGTATGTATGTGCACACCCAGTTATGACTTGCCTCACTTGTCAATGATTTTCATTTAGATAGTTTGTTATTGTATGACACGCTCTCTTACTCATATAGCAGTTCAGGCACAAGTTCACACACAAATATGTACTCGCATGAATATATGATAATCTCTCACAAAACCAGCTTGGCAGTGTGCAGTTACTCGTTAAAGTCTGTTTGTGGCATATAAAACGATCAGCCAACCTCAAATCTGACTTAAAAATGAAAGTCCGCAATCATATAGCTTCGGCTGACACAGCATCACACGTGTAAACATATGGCAACATGACATCCACAGATATCTGGCAACAGTGGGACGGAAAAACTCCCTTTTAACAGGAAGAAACCTCTAACAGAACCAGGCTCAAGGAAGGGAGACCATGTGCCTTGCCCCACCCCATGGGGTAAGTGGAGGAAGACAGGACAAAGATACAGTGTGCCTTGAAAATGGCAAGCATCAAGAATCCTTCAGTAGCCACTCATAAGTGCATCCAAGAAAGGCTGCATAGTTTAGTAGTCAGCCTACTTTGGTGGTTATAGGTGTAACATTCAGTATATTTTGACTTAATCAACTAGTAAATAACATAAATAAGAATATGTGAGATTCTGTGGGTCATGTGCCAAATATTCTGGTGGCCAATACAGTGCCCTGAAGAGTAAGAACATTGCTCTGCTCCCAGAACAGCAACAGAAGCCTGTCAGCTTTTCCATCAGTTTCAAACCCGTAAGTATTTATGCCTCACTAACTTTTAAAGTAAGCAAAAGTAGCAAACACTTGAACGTAATATGTTATTCAATCACTGTGTTTTTTGTTCCCTCAAATGTTTCTCACAGAAATTGTGTAGTGTGCAAATACATAATTAACTTGATCATGTAGGTATTTGTTTTCTTTATGATGATTGCTGGTCTGATATACTCAGCCCTAACCCAGCTTTTTATTTACCGCTCCATCACATGGGTTCATGTAAACACAGGCTATCATTGTCCTGCCCACTAATTAATGAGTCCAGTCAGAGTGCTGGATGCCTGCACGCGCATTCTGCCTCCTCAGGGAAAACCGCAGACAGCCCCGTGAATCACTGCATTCAAATAGTCTCATGGTAAAAGAGCAAAAATGATTGAATACCAAAAGGAGAAATTCATGAGCCTGGATGAGCGATGATAAATGTATTAGCACCAGATGACATTTCCATCACTACCTCATCGATCACCTAGGGGACATTTTAAATTGTGGCCCGTGTGTGCGTCTTTGTGTGTGTGTGTGATATGCAGAATCAGACTGTTTAAGAAGTGTGCCCCTACTAAACACACGCACGCATTGTGACAGATATGGGTGCAAAGAAGATGTGGAAATTTGAGATTGCTACCGTGACCCTGATGTGTATGTGCCACAGATTTGTCTTAATTTTTTTATACCTATTCACACCTACTCCTCTTACGATGTGGAGAAACTTCCACACATTGCAAAGTGGCTGAAACTTTGTACATGCAGCTGAATGCACAATCACTCTGATCATATATTCTGCTGTTGTTTGCAAAATTTTTCCATGCATGCAAATGAAAGATAAAGGTGCATCTAACTCATGACAAGGAATGTGATCTGCAGATGATAGTCAAACAGCACTTTGAGAGCGATGGGAGATTGCATCCTCCTCCGATGCGATCCCTTGTTTGCAATTTTTGAAGCTTTAGATTTTGATCTGATTATGTAGGTTATTCCTTTGCCCATGCTTCACCTTTTACCCAAATTTTATGAAATTCAGCTTGGTAGTTTTTGTATAGGCTTGCCAACAGACACACAAACAACAATGACATTTCCCCACTAAGGCAAGATGCGGAAGCATGAAGCTTTCTAGCCACAGGTTGAGTTTGAAACAAGGTGCAAATGGCTCAGTAAATCTGGCTCTCACTGGCTCTCCACTCTGGCCTCTCTCTTGTTCTTTTGGTCTGTCTCTTGGTATGCAGCGACCACTCTCTTGCAACTCAGACTCTCTTATCTAAATCTCCATTCAGACTGAGAAAGAGACAGAGCTGGGGAGAGAGAGTCAGAGATAGATAATACAGGTCACTCTCCAATGACAACTCTAAAAGGCATCTGGGGAGAGGAGAGAGAAGGAGAGCAAGGGAACGAAAGGGGGAAAAAAGAGCTGCTGCAAAACGTTTTATGGATTTCTGTTCTAAGCTGAGACCATGGAAAACATGCAGACTTAATAAGTAGCTTGATATGAAAGTTAGTGTACATCTGGTGATTTTCCAGGCTCACAGCGTCTTAGCCATTT
This sequence comes from Perissodus microlepis, assembly GCF_051167445.1. Lineage (NCBI taxonomy): Eukaryota > Metazoa > Chordata > Actinopteri > Cichliformes > Cichlidae > Perissodus > Perissodus microlepis. Next base: position 26,474,369 of record NC_140473.1, read on the forward strand.
ATTTTAAGATCCGCTGAAAGCCTGTGGCATTGATAAATCAGCAAAAATATCCACCCCGTGCCCGAGTAATGGAAAGCTAAGCTGAGCAACCATGAGCAGCATTAATGCTTATCAATGCAAGAAGGAATTTGTGCCTTTTGTATCTTTTGTCATTTTGATGCCATAAATAAGTCCTCACTCATTTTGCAGCAGTGCTGTTTTCGGTTGTTTATTCCTTTCTTAAGGTCATTTTAGTCATGTTTAATTTACCACCAAAGATACGTATAAGTATTTTTATGACATCTGTTTTTTTCTCTCTCTTACTCGTCGCACCCTGTGTTAATATTTGTGACTGTTGAAAGGGAAAACTTTGTCAGTCATTTCTCAAAATAGCTGCTGATCATAATGTCAAGCAGAACCAGATGGCCTGCTTGCATAATCCTGTTTTCATTGGTAATTTTCATTTTGCAGGCATCTGTAAAAAGTGTAATAGTCTAGCATGTAAAGAAACAGAGGTTGCAGATGTAGGTGTATAACTGGGTGTGTGCCAATTTTAAATGTGCAACAAAACGTATAATTGAACTATCCCGGCCATAATATTCTGAGAAAGGTGAAACTGGAAAGTCATGAGTTGCACTGTGACAAATTGTGTTATCTTGAATGTTTACAGAGTATTGTGGTGGCATCAGAGCTTTTATTGTTTCCTGTCAGTTTCTATCATATAAACAAAAACTTTATTCTTATGTCATCAATCATGCTGAATGTTGAGCTCGATGTCCTAAACATACATATTTACACTTCATATTATACTATGCTTCAACACAGTGTGCACGCACACACAGTTCATACTATTCACCACCATCCACCCCTACCCCCTATTTTTAATCTCCTCTTCTCTCATACACATGAAAACGAGCTGATGTAAAGTGGAACTGATATCTAACGCTACACGTAGACACTAATATACATTCAAAGAGACACATACACACACCCACACTATTTTTGAGTTATGTTTGGTCCTAATCTAGAGAAGTAGTAGAAATGAGAAAGGACCATTAGATGCATAGATGTTTGTTCTATAATTCAGCTGCTCACTGCAGCACAGCTGAGTTGGACGGCGTTTATAGATGTTCATTTATCTCTCCTGATTACTTTCAATCTTCTCTTTACTTTACCTGCTTTTCTCTGCATCTCTGGCAATACTTCTCCTCTGTCTCCCTCTCTTTCTTCTAACCTGAGGCAGGCAGTAAACTCCTAACTAAATTGAATTTGGCATGTTCTCAAACTGCTGTCGAATATAGTGCTGGAAGCAAATGCCAGTATTTTCATTACGCCTCCAGATCTTTTCCTATAATGATGTCTGTGCCACTGAAGCAACTTGGAAGTTGCAGTGAGAGCTATAACACGACTAGCCAGTTCATCAAAGACAGAAATCAGCATATTAGAATCAGACAAATTCAAAAACACAATGATGAACACAGAAATCATGTTCACCCATTGTAGGCGAGGATGCACTGAGAGATACTAGAGAGGCTGTGAGAAAAGCTGGCTAGTCTGCCCACACTGCAGGCATCAAAGCCTGAAACAGGACAGTTTACTGTGTTCCAGTGCAGTAAATCTGGAAACAAATCTACTTCGTCAGGCTGTTTGCTGTTACTTTTATTGGCTTTTTGAGTATGCATTGAGTAGATCTACACCCCAACACAACATTGCTTCTCAGGTATCTCTCTTTTTTTAGCATATTGATACATTTTTAGTCATTTTTCCTTCATCGGCCACCCTTTTTCTTTTCCCTTTCCCATCCCCATTCTCTATAAGCTCCTGTCAGAAGGCTGAACCATGAAGTCAGTTGTGATCCATCTCTCTTGCCTCTCTCATTCTGTATGTGCTATCAGATCTAGTTGGTATACCTATAGTAAGCCCTCCCGTCCAGGCTGAATGATTGTTAAAAGCCTATTGAGTTTCTTTGCGCTGTCCTTATACAGGTAATACGATGTGGTGTATGCACTTAGTTTTCAACTTGCGTATGTGTGTTGGGGATCTGCATGTAATATGATGCAGTCTTTTAATTTAGGAAAGGAGATGCAGTCAGCAGGTAGAGGTTATGACCTCTGTTAGAGGACACACACACACTGTAACTGAACATGAAATTGATTTCAAGGTAAAGTATCAGAACATGAGAACATAATGCTAATGCCGGGGGAATATGTGACTGCGATCGCACACCTTTGTATTCTATTCTCCAATTATTATATAAACTGCACATATAATCTGCCCTAGAAAATCATTAATGCAATTCGTGTTATCTACACATTTCTCCCTGCAAACTAATTGATAAACTTTGGCTACTTGATGTATGACAAAAGAGGAAAATGTTTTCATCCTCAATGAATTATTTTGCACATTATAGGCATTATTAAAAGAAATAGCTTTAATTAATTGAATGTGTTTAATTTGATGAACCATCAACAGGTCTTTGGGTTTTGATCAACCTGTTTTACTCCACCTAAGAATTGCTGAGGACTTGATTGTGGTTTTGCATTAAAGTCGGTTTTGGAGCCACACTGAAGCTGTCGTCTTCTTGGCAGTAATGACTCGGAGAATCACTCGTAGAGAGCTGAGCAGCAGCAGTAACTGGATCAATGAAGAGACTGCAGTTAGAAAATAGGGGTCGTCGTAATCAATTAGAACCTTAACTGCTGCTGGAATGATAAAACATCAGCTACTGGAGCATCTCCGGCCACATATGAAATTTTTTTTCATTTTGAAAATGCTGCTTAAATATAAAGAGATCTCCCGAATAAAATTACATTTAAACCACTGAGATATCAATGAGTTATGCCCACACGTATTCACATACAATGAATAGTTTATTGTATCGAGTGAGAACTTGGGATATCTCAATTCATCATCTGAAACAAGCCATTTCAGCTCTTCATTCTTTAGGGCCATTTTTCCTTTAAGCCAAATTTCTTCTGATACGACTGCCCCTCTTCAGAAATAAAAACATTTAAACAGCAGATGAGTTGTGGTTACAACTTTGGCCGTGTTTAATATGGACACTGAGTATTGTAGCTATATATAGAAAAGCTATAAAAGACCCTCTTCAATTTTTAAATTTTAGGCCCCAACTTTCATTGCTCCCAAATATCCAGCTGACGTGTTTTCTGTTGGAATAAAACAGATAACAGCAGGGCAATTTGAAGTCAAAGACTCATTTTGCTGCACCATGCAGCCCAAATCAAGACTTTGTGTACGAGGTAGATTTGCTTTCAGTTTGCGTGTGTCCTTCAGCTTTATCCTGCACTGCTTTTAATTCTTTTTTTTCTTTCTTATTTGCCTGATCAAAAGGCTACAGGCCAAGTCCAAACACCCTGCAAGTGTCAAATATTTTTCCACTTAATTGGCTGCTATTATACTGCCTCACGTCAACACTTTGTCATGTTTCTCTTCTGTCTGGAAGTTTAACTGCCAGTTATCCATCTGTAATGTTAATGGGAACCTGAAGCTATCTACACATGGTGATGCAGCAGGTGTGAGCATACCTTTGCTTAAACAAGTAAATATGTTTCATCGTCTCTTTTAAATGCACCGTGGCAAGTAGGAAGTTTTTTGCAAATGCATAGTTTGCACGTGGGGAACGTCATTCTTTTTTTTCTCACTTCAAAGCAAAATACAGGAAATTGTTTTCTGTCCTAACGCCCTCTGCCCAACTCTAATCATAGTTTCTCTCATCTCCTCTCCCATTAAAAAATAATCTCATCATTCCATGTGCCCTGTGCCAAACTAACCTGAACACAGGATTTAATGTCAATAGCAATCACACACACACTGCCGGCACTCAAACACTAGGGCAGCACTATAAATGGTTTATGTCACAATCTTTGTCAAGCAACGCACACACCCAGCACCCATCACAGTATCATACAATCTCACACACATACAAACATACACACACTCCCTCAAGCACCAGCCATGGAATTGAAAAGCACTTCAGAAAAATAATGGAGCTGTGGCAGCCCTGAAGCATGTAAGTGTACATTGCTATGTGTGGGAGGTTTTTTTAAACTTATGAATGTGCGTAACTGAGTGTGTGTATGTGCGTGCATTTGTGTGAGAAAATGTGCAATTTTGTAGTTTTACAGCCGTGATGCAATAAATGGTTGTGGTCAACAAAAGCAGTTGACCTATTTGCAAGGACAGTTGTGCAAATGTGTGTTTGAGATGGACAGCGTGAGAAGGTGTGCGAGCTATGATTTGGATGTACACACATACAAAATATGTTTCACAATTATTTCTTAAGTTGTCCCATATGGATTTTGCATATAATAAACTTAATTTACAGTTTACAACCACGTGACTGTGGAATTGACTGAGTTTATAATTGATTTTAAACAGCACACAAAAAAAGTAATGTTAAGAACTGCAGTGGACTGAGAATACTCCTGCGACCGCAGAAGGTCGTGTAAGATGAACAAAGAATATAAATAGCTTAGGAGTAAAGTAAAGAGGATTTTCTTTTATCTGTCATTATTCAGACACATCAGTTAGATAAATAGATGGATAGAGAGTAAGAGAGAGAGAGAGGGATGGTTGCTTTGCTTGCAGAGACTTGGCTGGTGATGAATAACCCCATCTGCTTGTCATTACTACTAGAGCTACTAGTGCTACACGCGCACACACACAGTAGAATCTGTCACAGATCCCTTCTAAACAGCCTCAGGGGATCCAGGGAGAGAGTGAAAGATAAAGAGGGGGGAGAGAGAGCAGAGATCCTGGGTGTGTCCTGGGCCGTAGATAAGCACAGAGAGGTTGTGCTATGGAAATGAAAATCAGGACAAAACACACTAGGAGGGTAAACACCTGTTCCTCCCACTCCTACGTTTCCAAGCAAAACTATCTATTTTTAGTGGGCCATTAGACCAGATCTTAAGGGTAATTGTGACATTAGCTGGCAGCCTGGTATCATAAAAAAGTGCATGATTAACATGCCAGTTTCCTTCTTACAAAATAATTGCGCATGTTTGGATCTATACCTTTGCTAAGAGACAACGGTGAGATTATTAGCGAGTTAGCGGTGGCCTCTAGGATCCCTGATAGCTTGTGCTGATCTACAACCTTTTGAAATGAAGCCCTTTCAGGAACTGATTGAGCTTGAAGTATTAGAGGTTGATTATGGAGGGACAGGACCAGAGATCAAACCGATCTAAGGGAGGTTCACAGTGGGTTCGCACTCCTACATGTCCAAGCATTTTCAAGGAAGATACTGATATTAAGGCTGTTATTTATCTGTGTCAGTTAGGAAGTGACACTGAATTCAGATGAGGAGTCACCAAGACACACAAAGAAACTAATTTTCTCCGTGCTCTACCTCAGTGGTTTTACATAGACCTATATAGCTCATTAGAGTGTAATCTCTAATAGTAAGGTAGCCAATATTTTATTTGATATGGCTGCTTTAGGCAAGTGAAATGTAGTTAGAATAATGTTCGCTTAGGAAAGAAATTGCTTCACAATAGATGACTGAAAAATCCTCATCTAGGCAGGTGAAAAATGCTGTAAAACATTTAATAAATGAAATTAATTTGGAGAAAAGTTTTCTTTTACAATGTGTTAGAGCATGAAGAGTTTTCAGCCTCTAGTAATAGAGAATTAAAGGAAATTCACTCCATATTTTGGAAACCCACGTAATTTTCTGGGGACCTGCCGATTGTTTTGGAGCTATTTTAGAGCTTGAGGTATTTTAAATCCCAAAGCTGTTCTTGCTCCACTGTAGTCTTAAAACAAAAGCCCAGGTCAGTCGTCTTCTAATCAATCCAGCCAGTGGACTTGTAGCCATGATAATAGCCAACACCTGGAGGACATGCCAAGAGCTGAGACAGTGTTAGTTGTATTAAAAACAGAGACTGAAACATGCACAAAGTGAAATAAAAAACTGCCTAATAGCATTGTATCCATACTGATGTGCTCAAACACCCAGGTTATGCACTCTTTTTGGATTAAAGTTGCTGAACTGCAGATCAGAATGATGTAACCACCCAAGGAAGAGTCAATCAAAGTGGTTGCAGAACATCACAGCAATAACTGGCAGTTATTTTTAGTTGCCATTTTTCTGGCCTTGTGATGATGAATAACATGGCCTCACAGTTAACTTGCTGTGTGTGCGTGTGTGTGTGTGTGTGTGAAGTAGATGTGACGCAAGTATAGGAAAAGTGAAACGATTAAAGGAAAAAGCAGCAGAGCCATCCAATAGCTCCTCCAAGGACACCATAATTACAAACGCTGGCTTTTTAATGTGACTCAAAACTTCAGCTCTCTGTCTGTGCTACTCATACACCTCCACACTCCCACATACACACACACTCACACCTTACTGTTTTCTCTGGTCCCTTTGTGGTGAGTGTACAAACGGTTTTGAAATGTTTTATATGTGTAGAACAAGGCTACTTTGTCTTCCTGTGTCGTACTTTTCTGACACACACAAAGACAAAGATAAGGGGAGAAGCATCATTACCTGTGAGCGCAAGTAGGTATGATGACATCCATATGCAATACCTATCTATTCACATCTCTGCCTAATCTCCTACCAAAAACTGATGTACAATATGCTGCAAACCCTACCTTAAAACGAGCCAGTAGCTGATCCCATTGCATTAAAAACATAGTTTATAATTCTATAAAGTGATTTGCCGTTTCATTAAAAAGCCCAAACTTCAGCATAATTCTACAAGAGCAGCTCCAGTTCTCAAATAATTCGCCAACACAGCAATGAAAGCATCAGTTTTCTAGACTTGTCACATCTATGGCTAATCTTTTACTCAGAATTTGGTTGTACAGGTGCAGGGCAGTAGGGCTTTCTCCAAACAGTCAACCTCTGTTCAAATGCGCATCCCACTGTATTGCGATACAACACGAAGTTCCCTTTTCTGATATGTTGCAATACACTAGGTGACCAAACAAAGAATTCAAATAGAAAAGACTGTTCATATTTAGACACACATTCACATGCTTTGTAATGCAGACAGTCTGGCGTCTTCTCTGTCACTGTGGAGGGAAAAGGTTGAATGACAGGGGGAACAGGGTGAGCTGCTCCTGACTGTTCAACAGGAACAAACAGACATAAAAAAGGCCATGAAAAGGACAACCATTTACATCACAGTCAACTCATTTGTTACCCATTTACTATTTGTGTGTGTTGTATTCTCTAACCTCCTACTGTGTCTCCCTGCGGGTCTGGCACACACACACCCACACACCCACCCACACACACAGACGTACTATTAAAATAAGTGTCCCTTTGACTGCAGTAGTGTTATGTAAATGAGTGACATCTCTCACACACCAAGCTCTTTCCTACTTTACAGCTTTGTCTTTAATAGCAACCCTTCACTAATATGAATTGGTAGGAAGTCTTAACCAACCACTGTTTCCATAACGATAGCCCGCCTCCTGCAAGACCACCCACACTCTCCTGTTATTACTGACATAATAAATTTCAGTGTCCATTAAGTTCCAGCTCTTTGGCCAGGTGAACTCAAAGGTTTTTGTTTTTCTAAAGTTTAGTTACATTCTAATTTCTATGTGTTTTGTTGTACTGCTATTGTGAACTCTGGAGGAGCATCGATTATATTGTTCTTATTGTGTAGCAACCAAGGTGACCAATAGGTCAGTCATGCACAAACCTTCATTGTTTCTTTAAGGCATGTTGAAAAGGCAAATGATCTGCTGAGAGCAAAAATCTAATTAGGTGACATTAGAGTTGGCATTTGAAAACTTCTCATAAAGGCTTTCCCTGACTCTATTCATCAGTTTGAAGTTTGCCTCTGTATCGCTGAAATCTTGAAGATTCTGGACTTCTGTTCACATTTGAGTGATGGTGCACATGATGCACTTTGCACAGCAGTGACTGAATGCAGATGAGGACAGTGCTCCGTTATCTTTAAGGTATTAATTAAGGTCTAAAAGTATTTTTTTTTCATACTCATATTGTATGTGCTTCAAATCGGTTCCATCGATCATTTTTAAAAGAAAATGCCACTTCTTTCACCGCACTGTGTATGGTTATATTTTGAGTCTAAAAGTAGGTAAGTGGAGAGGTAAGATTTCAAGAAATCAAGAGACTGTATGAAATATGAGAAACAGTGGTGGTGAATAAACCCAGACTTTGCTTAGCATGTCCAACCAATCAGGAATGCCAAAAATAGCTTGATCGTTATCCAAAACCACACACACGCTCATGCAAGTTGAAGAACTGGAGGCCCCGGCCATGGAAAACTCATCAAATTAGAGTCTGAGAGGGCCAAAAAAAACACGTCTGCAAGAAAAAAAGAAAAGGAAAGAGAAAAAAAGTCAAAATGGCATCCCCTCAAAGCTCAAAGCAGGTACTATGAGTGTGTGATTGCTGTCAGGCTTGGTTTGCCTCAACAGAGGTGTTGGTAACTTGGAAACTTAAAACACACACACCACACTTAGATGGCCAGTGATCAAGCAACGCCTGCACTTTGTTCCCTTTTTGCATCATTCTATTCTTTGTCTCTTCTCTTTTCCATTTCTGTAGTCCACCCTTTCCTTCCTCATTTTATGTATTTTTGTTTCTCTCTCCTCCTCTTCCCCTTACGTATATTTCTTCCATTCCTGTTCCAAAATTATATGGAAAATTCTGATTAGTAGCTATTAAAAAAGCCATAGATAATTTTGAGTAGATGCGGTTTAAGTCAAATCTTTCTTTAGCTTCACGGATGTAGAAATAACCTTTCCAGTCACATCTCCAGTCATTCATTTCATTCGTCACTCATTCTTGTTGGTTGAAAACCCGCCTCATCAAGAACTAATAAAGCGTTTCAGCCCCGTCTTTTCCCACCTGTATTTGCCCTAATATGCTCTTATCTTGCAGCTAAAAGCTTTTCTACTTCACTGCGTTGCTCTCATTTCCCTCCTGTGGCTCTGACTCACTACACTTCTCAGTACTCAATGCTGCTGATGTTTGTAATCTATGAATTTTACAATATTTTGTTATTGCTGTGAGTGTCAGTTCCGTGTAAAACACACACTCTGGACACGATTTTTTGTTTTTTCCCCGGAGCATTCTCAGAGATTGTGTAGTTCCTCTGATGAATAGAAAAGCTTTGATATTAGATCTTTCACACAATGTAACACTTTCATTTAAAGACAGCTGAGTTTCAGGTGAGATAAGGAAGCAGATATTATGTATTGACATATTGCGATTAAAATTATGTGTGTTTAGGCCATACCAGTGACCTGAATTACACCTCAGTATATCTAAGTCATGCTTCTGTCTGTCTGCCTCTCCTCCTGCTGTGTGTCTGTGTCTTTCCTTTCTCTATTAGTGTCTGTGCCTTCAGGCTTCCATCTTTTATTGTTCTGGACAAATAAAGAGATCACACAGAAAAGAGGCCTACAAAAATCACTCCCTCACACATGTACACACGCACGAGCGCGTACACACACAATCAGATGGTTCTTCGGATGAAAGGGGCATTGTGGTAGCATAGCTACAAATCCCGGCAGCCCTCAGCACTCAACAGCTAACACACACTTACACCCCCCCCCCCATACACACACACAATTCTTATCGGACAAAACGTTCCTTGTCTTAAAGCCTGACCCGTCTAAACACACAACACTCACACATACACATGCACACAGCGTCATAGAGGTAGATTACCCTCATTTACAAATGTATGGCTTTGTGACTGGAGAGCAGTACCCAATGAATTATTCAGCGCCTCCTTAAGGGTTAAAACAGGCGGAAAATATGCTTGTTAAGATGTCAAGGACCAGGAAGAATACACTTTTGAAGAAGGGTTAAAAAAACAAAGGGTAGAAATTTTCAAAAACTAAGAAATCTGTTTTAAAAAATGTTTTGGTTTTTATCAAAGATAGTTTTTTGGTTTTAAGATATACAACAGATGGACAAGGTTTGAAAATGAAAGCAACAAACGATGAGTATTTTGTCCTTCAAAAGTTAGAACAATATGCTACATGAATTATTCAGTGCTTCCATAAGAGTGAAAACAGGCAGAAAATATCACTTGTGAAGTTTTTGAATTCAAGATAATAAAATATATAATTTACTAAAGGACAAAATAAATGACGAAAAGAACACGTAATGCCAACTCTCAAGGGTTATTAAAAAAACTAAACAACAACAACAACCACAAATGGGAAAATTAAGACCAGAGAGCATTAAATTGTTTAAAATGTTTCGACTTTATTATAAAAAGAGAGTATTTCTATGAAGATCTGAGAGTTGTGATGAGTACTATTTTTTTAAATGTCAGAGAAGGAAAATACAGCCTGTGTGTCACCTCTAAGCAGACACATGAATGAAATGATGAAATGACACATCTCTTCCATAAAGACAAACGATCAAAAATACTTCCGATGATTACATGACTCGGTGGCCTTGGAGACTAAGGTAAATCAATCAAAAAAAATAAAAAAATAAATTCTCTACCAAAACCCCTTCCCTCCCCATCTCTCTCCCACTCCTCCCCTCCATCTGTCCTTCTCCTCCCTATTTTTGTCCCTTCTTTCCATCCATCTCTCTTCCCATCTAGCATCTCTTTTGTCTCCTAGCCAGCCTTCTCCTTTCTTAATGCTTTGATCTCTCTTTCTGTATCCATCCAGGCGTATATGAGTGAGTATGGCAGGCTTGCTTGGTGTGCCTCTATGTGCATGGCTGCTTTAGACTAACAACCCCCCCACCTAATATACTTCTGTCTCACACACACACACACACATTCAAAAGGCCGTAGAACTTTTTGAAAGTCACACCAGATGTTCCGAGCTCCATATTCATGCAACAACATCCTCTTCTTATTGTTTTGCTTCCATGTTTCCTTTATCTCATCTTCTCGTTTCCCCTTCCCCCTTTCTCACTCATCTGGCCTTTTATTCATTTGTTTTCTTTTATAGAACCCCCTCTAACCCCTCTCCTAATCTTGCAGTTTTCCTTTCCCATCCTTGTATTCATCGTTATTGCTTTTAAAAGCCTCCTCTTCACTCCATTTTCTTCATTTTTGTTCCATTTGTGTTTTTGTTATCATTGTATCTCTGGCATGCTCCATTCTTACCCCTCTCTTGCTCCCTCATCTTCAATTTGTTTGGTTGTTTGTAAACCATCTTCTCATCCTTCCCTTTATTCTGCCTCTCTTCCCCTTCCCTATCCATCTCCTCTTCAGTTCCTCTCCTCTTCCGCCCCATCCCTTTTCTATCAATGCAGCCCTATAGTCTAACTCTACAGTCCATTCACTTTTCGCTCAATCAGCTGAAAATGTAAAAAGGAACAGCAGCTTTTTACTAGTGAAAGCATACCCATTCACAATTATTTCATTATATTCTGGATCTGACAGATGTGCAAAAAGAAAAAAAAAGGTTTTTATTAATATCGTCATCCTTCCTTTTCCACTCCTCTTCATGTCTCGTCCTTCATGCTAGTCTATCATTATTTTCTTGATTCTTTCGTCTCTCTTGACTTAATTGACTGAACAGGCTTTAGACTGCGTAGATGCATCCTTCACATCATTCCCAAACCTTGCTTGAATATCATGGCATGTTTTTTTTTATTAACCATCTGCATCTCCATTTCCTCGCTTTTCTCATTTCCTCTCATTTTTTGCATCATTTCTTGCCCCCCACCCCCCACCCCTTCTCCCGTATTCCCATTACATCCTCCACCTCCTCTCTCTCTGCCTGTCATTCTTTCTCTGAGGTCTATTGATTCTCTGCTGGGGCCTTTTCCCCCGTCTTTCAGCTGTCAGAAGGAGATGGGATCTTCTGATGTCCCCAGCCATGATAAACAAATTGTGTGTCTCCTGCAAACCTCTTTGGAATACAGAGCACACACCCACAAATAGGTGAAATCAAAACAGATGGGACACAGAGAGTGATGATCAGAAAAGATGGAAAACGGGAGGCGGTACTGATTTGCACACCTATTCTTTTTTCTTTCTTTTCTTTTTTTTTTTTTGCATCTCTTGGGGTTTTGAGTGGAGACTAAGCTTTATTGTAGCGCATGTCTTTATTTATCTCTCTGGATATTCTCTGCATTAGCCCCTTTCATTTCCACAACAATCGTTTTTGCAGTTTTCTTTCGTGGATCCATCTTTTTGTTTCATATATACATTTATCTGTACTGCAGCAATCATTCCCAGTGTTTTATCCCAGTGATTTCACAAGTAACAATATCTTACACGGTCCCTGAGTTTCTTTAATTTTCTGCATTGTAAATCAGTTCAAAAAAAAGAACACTAGTGTTCCAGAGTTGTGTCCTTCCCAATACTATATCCATCCTTTTTCAGTCCACAAATGCTTCCAATCTCTATTATCCCTCTCACTTTTCTTTCTCCACCTTTTTATACCTCCATCCTACCACATTTGCTGCTTAGTTTATCCACACACCCAGCATCTCTCACCGTCAGCCTCTATGCATGTGTCTATCCCACCTTCTCCCACACCCTCCTTCTCCCCATTCATCCAAGTATTGATTTAGCTGTCCATGATACACCATAGTGATTGACAGCTACTAATTGGCTTAATCCCACCCCCAGGGGTTTGTGGCTCTTTAGCTGATCTGGATACAGCTGTCCTATTGTCCAACATCTGACACCGTGACCCCGATGAACCAGTGAGGGGGGATAAGAAGGAATATTTTCATTGGAATAACATATTCTTGGATCATTCTCAAATCAAATGAAAGAGTATTGTTGTAGTGCCTTGGTACTCTCTGACTCAGTGATTTAAAAAGATTCAGTGTGTAGTAATTGGGAGACATTACCTGTATTCCACAGTGTGCACAGAGAGGAAGACAGAATAAACAGACCTCTGTGCACTAACAGCAGGCTTTTGCCAAGTGGTTTGACAGATGAATTCCTGGCTCAAAGGTGAACACTTCTTTCACTGCAATACATGTGCATCAGCAAGCATGTGCCCAGTCGGGAGTGTCCTTGAGCGAGACGCTGAGTCTCTTAGGTTGAAATGGAAAAGCGAGGGAGAGGGAGGGAGGGAGATGGTCACCCCAACAGACGAAAAAAGCAGCCCTAAGCAGCCCCAGATTAGCTTTGCACTATTGAGGAGGCAAGGGGCAGAACATAAGGTCTTAGTGGATATCACTAAGCCTTTAAAGACCACCCTTCAGCCTTGGATATACTCCCCCCATCGTATTTATCCAGTGACTGACGCACACTGTTTACATTCAAATTAGCCCATGGAGACCTTACAGGCTGAAAACTTTGCCTCAAAGGCAGGTCATGATCTGTTCACCTAGAAGTCATTAGTGACTTTAGATCTTTGAAGCCGTTTTTATTCATAATGATAATGTGTGAAGATGGATTTATTTTCAAAGATGCATGTGCATCATTAAACTCGTGAAGGCCTCGAGATAGCCACAATCTTCATTAATATTTAATAGCCAGTTATTCTCTCATGTCAGTTGCTCAGTGTCGGTTGCGCTTAACATGGAATAAAATTAGAAATTAGAAACATGTATAATTTCTAGAACAATAAGCCTGAGTATATTTTGCAGTATAGTTCGCTTCCTGATCGATTTGGCCTTAAGGCTTCATTTGAACATGACATCAATCAGTCATACCATATTAGTAGAGTCTAGTTGCTTGGCTTGAGCATATATACCATCTATACCCATATTTTTCAAATGATGACTTAATTTGGAATCGACTCTATAAAGATGAACGAGTAGACAGAAACTGAGGGTGGAGGTAAGCTGTAGAAATTGATCAGCAGTGTTGCGGACCATTACATCTACCATGCATGTGTAATGACCCTTATTACCACTCTATTTCATATATCCCACCCATTACCCACAAACCACTTGACTCGGTGACAGACTGGAAGACACAAGGGTCATTGTGCCAAAACATCCTCCCATGCTAAAAGATCCCCTCTTTTCTCTGCCTCTATTCTCATCTCCCTCCCTGGTCTCTGTTTTCCAGACCAACACATGGACAAGCTGAATACTTGATAGTAACCCCCACCCCTTTTTTGTTTTTCATTCCCACATGGTTGGTGAAGCCAAGTCCCCTCCCTTATTTCTTCAGGTTAACACAGAGAGCCCTTTGTTGTTCCGAACTGAACAACAGCTCAGAACAACATACCTCAATAAGTCTACACTGTTGGTTCTCAAAGTTCCCTCAAGGCAAAGACACCCATACGTATCCCAGCAATCTGGACGACTCCTCAAGAGCGGTCCCTTTTGCTAAATTTCTCCCAAACTGATGTTTGTTGGTGTAGCTGATCTTTTTGAAATTTATACTGACAGTCAAACATTCCCAGAGAGGCAAAGAGATAAAGTAAGACATGCATTTGCATATACATAACAAAATCACTGTATAAATTCTGTGGAAACAACTACAGCAATTCATTCTTATTCATTCTACATTATATTTGAAATTCCATTGTATCCTTGAGGACTGTAAAACCCCTTTATGAAACTCAAAAAGTGTCCTTAAGTACCTGAACCTGCTAATGTAAATTGTTTTGAATGAAGGTGTTAAAGTTACACCTGAAATATGAAAAAAAAAAGCGAGCGAAAATGGAAATCCTAATAAATAAGAAGGTTATTTTTCACTTCAAAATGTCACAGCAAGATATTTCCTTTGATATACTTCTTTTCATCTTGAGAATGAAACCAGATGACATTCAGCTCTTTTTGCGCTAAACAGAGCTTAAAGATTGGTGCATCGTCTGGTTGAGTAAAATATAAACATGCTCAGTGAATAAAACATTGGTAGTATTTCCTTATATACAAAGGTCAAAACATCTGTTTATACATTGAGTGATCTGTACCGCTGTATGCCTGCCCTTCAGCACAAGCACAGACACACACACACACTCGCAAATATACTGTTAGTACAGTATATTTGCAGGGACTTTTATGCAGACTACATCCACTTTGACTCCTAATCCACACAGTATCCTTCACCACTCAACCTAATGCTACATTACTTCAACAATCTCAGAAGACTTTGTTCAAAGCTTCAACCTTGTCTGGAATTTTTTAAGTCTTTCTGTGCTTTTGGAGTCATCTGGTTCCTGTAAAGATAAGAGTAAAGTGAGATGCTTGCTTAGACTTACACCCACACTAAGCTTCGCATATGACGTTTGAGCACTGAGTGACCTTGCACCTTCAGATGACATGGGCTCATGCAGACAGACTGCCTGAAATGACTTTTATTTGTTGCTGATGGTGATACTCAGGTGCAAGGGCATGGGCACACAAACGTGCAGAGGGTGTGTGACCTTGTGTGGTCAGCTTTAGCAATAATATCTGAAAAAAAACTCACATGCATGGACACATTGGACTAACGCTCACACATACATGGTGACCTTGTTTGTTCAATGTGGTCACTAGAATCTAAACAATGTTGATGACATTTGCTTTCACGATATCACAATAAAAATAAACATGGCTGTGACAAATGTGATGTCATTCCACATAAACACTGAAAACGCAATAGTTGATAATGGCCCCGAGGAACTGCTACTTCACTGGATTTAAAAATAACCTCAACTGGGTGTAGTGGTAATGACGACCACTGCCATTTTGCAAGGTCATTTAAAAATACAAGGAATATTAAACATCTAATAACAAATGTTAAATATTTAGAGGTGTAAATATTGGGTTAAATGTAAAAATCTCCAACCTGTACAAACAATCTGTGATAGTGCATTATTCTACAGTGACACATTAATCCTACTTTATTGTCAGCACTGCTTTGGCTTATGTTAAAGTTAAGAGAAATTAAACATTCGCTTAAATTCTCTTCGTGTTTAAAGAACCCATAGAACCTTGTTTTCATTATCCTCCTATGCAGTATTTTTCACACAGGGATTAGTGGAAGTGTGAAGAAAAAGTGTCAGTGACTGAATAGAAGAGGATCTGCCTCATATCAGTCCTTGTACCTTTCCCTATATATAGCTATGGCCTTCTATAGCGCAATAACAATTAGTCAGTCCTAGAAGTGGCAATACATTTTGCTCACCGCTTCTCTTTTCACTGAAAAGGTCAAGGCAGTCACAGCACAACTAAACAGAAAGTATAAGAGAGAGCTAACGAAAGTCAGCGGATGAGGAATGTAAACTATTTAGATGAGGGGAGACAGGTAAAAGAAGAGAGGAATAAAAATGAAAACTTACAAGGAGAGATGACAGGAAAAAAAAATGATGTTGCTCTATAAAACTGACCCATGGTCAGGGATTAAGGCATGGAGCGGGGAGGGAATATACTGAAGTCAAACCAGTCGAATGGAAAAAAGTGAAATTAATAGTGTCCAATGAAGAAGCTGCAGTCATATTCAATCATATTACACTATTATACGTGTCACGGTCAATGAAGCATGGCTAGGGAAAGGGAGAAGAAAAAGGAGAGAAAGTATAGCAAAGGGGTGGAAGACATTAAGAAAGAAGGAGAGGGACAGAAAAAAAAAGAGTAAAAATGCAAAGAAGGAATGCAGGGTTTTAGCCAAAAGTAATGACACAGAGAAAGAACGCCAAATAAAACAAAATAATGAAACAGAAGCAAAACAGAAAGTGACAGAGGGAGGAAAATGAAGAGAGGTTATTATGCTAAAGAGGTCAAGCTTGCAGTAATGCTGTCTTGTAGAAAAGAAAACGGGGTTTTTCTCTATAGGCTTAGTACAACAATATGTGTCAGCATCACATGTACACTGTTATCTTTTTTTTTTCCCCCATGTCTTTTTATGTGCGTGTCAGTGAGCCATCATCTGGCGTGACACCGTCAAACCAAAGCTGGTGAAATGTAGATTTTACCTAGTTAATCTAATCTCATGGATTCTTCTGTGGCACCGGTGTGAGTGGATGTGCACAGAAAACAGACACACCTTCGCCTCTCAGATCGCAGTATCTCTGCAATGATTCCGAAGAAATTCAGGGTTCTGCGAGATTGGCTCATTTAGTGAACTCACAAATTATGCAGCGAGGAAAAAAGCATCATTCATGCATTCTAATATGGTGCATAATTTAGCAATCATGTTAAATTACACAGAAAGCTGCTATATGTTGTATATAAGGGAGAAAAAAACTCTATGTAATACATTTCTCCAGGCCGGGTTTATTTTTGGAAATTTTTCAGAGAGTAACACTTGTGTTCATTTGAAGCACAGTGGGAATAAATACAGGTGGGGGTGAGGGGGCTGAGGTATACTGAAGGGGACAGGAGGAGAATGAAATGTGGAGGACAGGAGAAGGGAGATAAGTAAAGAGGGAAAGGAAGGGGAGGAAGATGAGGACTGAGGAAAGAAGGAAGGAGAGGACAAGAGAGGATGAGACAGAACTGGATGAGAAGCTGTAGATAAGTCCCAGTGTGATCAAAGCATTACTTTGACATCAAATGCAGGCCTTGCCAGCATACTGACTGGTTAATGCTAGAAACACTTTGAAATATTAGAATATGTGTGGCTAAGAAGCTTCTCCTCATATTTATCCACTTCATAGGGATTTACATATTGAGATTAATGCGTCATAAAGTGATAAACATTTTAACTACCTATGGTCAGATCTAATTGTCTTGTAGCTGTCCAACCGTTAACAGTTACATGCATTCTGATTGTCTCCATCTAATGACTTTAATGTGCCTTAAAGACAGGTAAATCGTGGTTTAAAATCCCATTACTGAACACCCACATCATTCACATCACAATACAAGAAAAACAATTCCGTCATAAATAGCCCCATATGCCAGCAGACAGGACAAAGAGCCAATTTGTTGCATGAAAAACTGGTTTCCATTACCGTGTTTGTTTAAACTGTTTTAAAATAATTCAACCTTGAAAGCAATTTTACTGATAAATAAGCCAAATATGAAGGCATACAATGTGACATAAATAAAAAGATAAGAAATAAGGGAATGTATGCAACAGGATTATTACGCTACTTATGTTCACAGAGCCTGTTTCGGCAAATAGGTGCCAGAGCCCTTCCTCTCTCGATGACATAAGACTGCAAACTTAACTACTTTTTTGTGTAATCCGCCTTCGAGCTACATCTTCGGAAAGCTCATTATGCCGCATATGAATTGTGTCATCCAGTTTCAGTTCTCACGTTCATATTTTCTTAAACAGTAGAAAAACAACAGAAATACATGCAGGAAGGGACAAATGATGAATGTTCTTGGCCAGATACGGAGCTACTGAAATGCCACATTTTAGTTAAACTATTTATCAGTCAGATCTGCATGTCTCTTCAACACTCCCTCTAATGCAGAGTCCTCTATCTAACCCTGCTTATAATCAGATAAGCTATATGCAGCATTTGCTTTTCTGGCCGGCCACTGACACTTTGTGTGTTTGTGTGTACGTTCAGCTTCTGGTTTCGACACCACTTGCTGTGTCTTTGTCAGCACGTGTCCTGCAAAATAAATAATTTTCCACAATTTAAACCTGATTTAAACTGATTTGTCAGCCACTAATGTGCACAAAAGAATGCACATATCCTCACATATATAAAGTATGATGCAAACAGGATGCAAACAGAAAAGCATGGACACACACACTGTACCTTGAAACCATAGCTAACTGTCCATAAAGTTCACCTTTATAAATGTGTTCCATCAGCAAAATTAACTTGCTACAATTAACATAACCGTGTTAATTATGGTAATCAACAACACACCCACTGCAGGTACATGCTCAAACCTGTGCACGCATGTGTGTGTTTGACAAGTTTAGTGGAGATAAATGATAGAGGGAGTGAAAAAATGATGGTACGGACAAAGAAAGAAAGATGGGGAGTGAGACTGATAGCTTGAGTTTGACAGATGATTTAAAATAAAATAAAGTATAAAAGTCAATTAACTGTTTAAGTTATTTGTTAAACCAAAATACCTAAAAGTAATTAGAAGACACTGCTTTAGGCTACGGAAGTTTTTTCCATGACTTGTTGCATGTAGTATCACAACATATTAATTGATGACAAGTGTAGTAACTTATAAAACATAATCAGTTTGAGGGAAAAAGGTGGACAAGCCCACTATGAATGACTTTATGACAATACTTAATGGCTATCTTGCTGAGGATATTCTTAGACATAGATTTAATGCGTTTTCTTATACTAACATAAACATAAAGCCTAAAGTCGTCAATATCAAACATGCTTTTCAACAACTATCACAATGTGGTAACAACCCAAAAGGTCCTCTGCTTTCCAAAATGTCCTCATGCCAATGCTCTAAAACTCAAGCTGGTGCTCACTATGATAGCTGGACAAGTACAGGCACACACACACACAGAGTTAATTATTATCCTGAATAATGAGAAGCAAATGACTCATTAAATCTCTCCTTGACCCGCACGCAGAAACTAGCCACTGTTCCTCACATTCTTTCTTTCTCACTGAGTCTACAGTACCTCATACAAAACTTGTCAAACCAGACGCCTTTTCAGCTGTGAATTATTAATTGGCATTAAAGAAAGAGCCCAAATTTCTCTTTGACCCCAATCCCGAGTACTTTTGTACCAGAGCGACCGCAAAATGTAAAGAAAATCTCCTGAAATTCATAATTGAGATGAACTTTGTTCTCGACCTTCATCCCTTATTTCGTTTCTTTCTCGCTCCCTCACTCTTTTTCAGTGTCTCTGCCTGTGACATGCTGTCTGCCAAAGCAGAAATATAGTTACATTTGACTGTTTAAAAAAATAACAAACGTGGTTTTCTTTTTCCTTAATGTGATTGGTGTCCATGAGACATCAGAGCACCTGACTGGACCCAAGGACTGTCACAGAAAACAAACTACACTTATTTTTCAGGCTCACTCTGTCACACTCGTGCATACACCTACATCTATACAATATATCTAAAGCATATATCTATATATCTATATATATATATCTATATATATATATTCACAAAACCATTTTAAAATAATCAAATTTGCAATCAATTAGATTTCACAAATGAATAGTCTGGATGAAAAGTTCAGGTGCCTATACACGTGCCCATACAAGGTGTTCTGATCAATATAAATCGCTGTCTCGAATAATCAATTTCCATTGCAATACAATCAATATCAGCGTCAACCCTGTATTCTGATCATCAATGGTAAAATCGATGAAATCACTCATTAATCCTGAATTAACATTGATCCAGACTCCACTGTTTTTGCAATTAAACTGCAGCCTCATCGCCTAGCAGTAAATCCACGCAGCATTTTCTGCCAGTGCTCAGCTCTTTTATGCAGGAGTGAGAAGGTCGACCATGCCGAGGATCACTATTCAGCTAACAAAGCTTTAATACTGGAAACCAACACAGCTGCAGCTGCAGCATGTGGTTTTAGGTGCGCAGGATGCGAGGGCAATTAAAAGTGAACACCTAATTGATGCTGTAGTCTCTCTGTGCTGCCACATGTTTTTGTTTATTTGCTCTAACTGGTGTCCTTGTTGCTTTGTGGTATTACTTGTGGTGCAGTTTCCCATCTCTGAGTACTTGCATGCATCCCATCCAGCTTTAGTCTGTGCTGCCTAAATTACTTCAATGTGACTTTGCTTATCAAATAATGAGAGCACGGGACACATTCATGAATCACGCTGCTTGTTAGTTTGTTTCGGTCAACAAAATTGAAAACATTTTCCAATTTAGTGATTTTTCACTTGATATTTAAGTTATTGGTTTTCTTTTCCTTTTTAGGGATACAGAGAACGGAATCAAAACACAGTATGCGCTACGTTGAAGGAAGGGAAACGGGCCAAAAAGTAGAGAGTAGTCAGACTAAAGTGCATGAACTGGAACGGGTGCACTGTAATTTAAAGTCGCTGGCATGTAGACCAATTGAGGAATAATTGAAACCACATGAGCTCAAGAAAGAAAAAAAAACATACAAACGCCATGCTTAAGGCCAAAGAAACTAAACCCAGTATGTTATGCTGCATGGGAACTATGTCAACACTACTAAGCCACCTGTGTTGTCTCACTCTTCCCCACGTGCACCAATACCCAGGAAATCATCAAACGCAGACAAATGAACTTGCTTTTTTTTTTTCCTTCCCCCCCCCCCAGAGAACAAGTATGGGGATTAGAGGTCAAAGACACTAATTACTGACTGCCATTTAGTCCGGTTGAGATGAAAGATTAGAGTTATAATCCCATTCCACTGCCATAGGAAATTATATATCAGCCTAACATCTATCTGGCCTCACATTCTGCTGTTTTAAATAGATGAAGATCGATCTAAGGGAAAGAGAGAAAAAAGGCTGACGTTTAACCAGTTGTGTGTGCTGACTCTGCTTTCTATTGAGCCCATGGAGCAAGAGGCTGGAAGAAAACAAAATTTAAAAAAAAAAATCCAGAAGCAGAAGGCAGAACTCAATTCTCCACCAATGTTCCCCCGCCCCGTTCTCACTGGGAGGTAACGTGAATGTGAAGGTAAGAGAAACCAGTCACAGTGGACAGGCTTATCCAGACAGACAAGATTTGTGCGTGCGTGCGCGTGCGAGTCTGTCTGTTAGGGGCGTTCATATTGAATCCTGTATCCCTGGGGAGCCTAACTACCTCTCCATCTCTCTGACTGGCCCCCTGAGAGAGACAGACAGAGCAGGAGAAAGGAGAGAGATTGGAAAAAGAATTAGAAATAAAGAGCAGAAAGAAGGAAAAGGAGCAGTGGAGCCAATACTGCAGCAAAGCCCAATAGCTCCCTCTGTCGTCACCTAGAAATGGTCCAGTAGCTCTTCCATTCATTTTCCCCTTTACTGTCTTCTTTTTGAGTCCTGTTTCTTTATCTGCAGGATCACAACTTTATTCTATCTTTTAAGCCTCTCTTTCATTATTTAAAAAAAACTACTTTACGATCACATAACTTACGAGGATGAGCAGTTGGTGCCTAATTAAAAATAAATATAATGATTACAGTGTAATAAATTAATCCCTCTATTTTGTTTCCTCCCTAGGGTGCTACATCAGCACTGCTTGCAGGCAGATGCCTTTAAACTCAATCCAGAAAGCAAGGTTGTTTTCTTTTCATTCTCTTTTTAAGATTCTGTCTTACTCATTTCATGGATGTGGAAAGATCAACATAATTAGTCCCATCAAATCTTTAAAAATCACTCAAAGCTGATCAAAATTAATACTTATAAGTAAAAAAACACCAGTTAAGCAAATTTTATATTGTCTGATTTTTCTGCATTTTCCATTAATTTAAAGAACATTTTCAAATGCTGTTTCTTTTTCCTTCTTTTGTGAAACCCTGAAGAACTTCAAATAACATCAACAGGAATTATTGCTACACACTTGGACTGAGTCTATAGATACATAATAGGTAAACATAGTGTCTAAGATAAGTCATGAGAAAGTTCCCACAGATTGAATTCTGAGTTAGAGAGTTTGAACTTAACCTAAATATCTTCTGGCCTTCTCATGTCCTATCACACATTCCAGAAGAAATGCTAAAGCTCGTTAAGCTTAATTCTATCTTTACTAACTATAACTAGCACAGCTATGATGCACAGTATTTCCAGTGCCAGGTTCTGAAACCACTTCAGTAAAAACCAACAAATCTGACGACATTTCTGTGTCAGTTTCTGTGCAATTTCTTGGCTGAACATCAGGGAAAAAATCTGATACCTCTCCCACCCCGCTTTCATCTGTCATCCAAGCCAGGTTTCTGTATGCTGCTCACCCTAAATAGCACAAAGATGTACTGGTACAAGGGAATTATGTGTGTCTGCCCTGCTTTTAAGGTATACAATCACTTCTGCAGACATAAAACCACATTTTTGCAGGAACTGTTCATTCCTGCAATGGCTAACTGCAGACAGGCAGTTTCTACTCGCAGGTCTCATTTCAGCTCATACGGCAGTGACTCTCAAAAAGGAATGAGACTGCCTACTCTACTGATAGACGTCACGCTGCCCTCCTCTCTTGTCCACCACCTCGTCCTTTTCTTCACATCCTGATAGGAGTCATGCTCTTTTCTGCTCAGCTGCTGCTCCTCCGACTGTCTGCCCCGTTGTTTCTCTCTGCCCTGCACCTCATCTCCTCTGCAGACCACATCCCCTCATTTCCTTTCCTGCACCTCTTTTTTTGCCTCTTGATCTTTTCCTCTCTTTTACTCTGCCCACACTGTATTATTGTTTGAGTGAAATATTGGGAGCTTGAAGAATTAATTGGTGAATTAAGAAAACATCCAAAAGCACAACTTGAGTGATACTGTTGTGCTACTTACAAAAACCCTTTGTGGAGCCAGAGAGCGACAGCTGTGATGTTGAGCTCTGTCATTAAGTGAACATAAGAAGCAGCAATTCAAAACTACAAAATTAGGGACCTTCTTTGTGTGTAATGTGTCTTTTAAGTGGCCAGTGAGCCACAGTGTCTCAGAACTAAATATAAAAAAAGGGGAATTCTGCTGTTCTTCGCTGCAGTGACTGGTCTGTAGGCTAATTGGCAAACATTAAATAAACAGGGAAACACTCTCTGAAAAGTAACCACATAATAAGGAAGTGTGGGGGAACCATAACTGCACAGTTACAACACTTGTAAGAAGGGAATTAAAAAATGAAAAAAAAAAAGCCTGTCGAAAATATAACACAATAAGTTCCAAACCCTTTCCCCCCTTATTTACTAAACTGCAGTTAGAGCATCTAATGGATCCATTTCTCTGCATCTTTCCTGCTCCATTGTAGACTGCAGACTTTTTTCAAGGCAACACAAGAAAACATCTCTGCAAACCAGCCAAGCCTGGCTGCTAGGAACCCCCTGTCGAATAAATACAACAGCAGCAAATGATTTTCTCAATGGCTCCCACAAGACTGAAGCGCACAGACAGAGTCGGAGAGATTGCAGTGTAGAGAACTGAGGAGAGAGGAAGAGGAGGGCGAGAGAATGGTGAGTTGGAGGGGGTTGAAATGCAAAGGGGAGAGCAAAGGTACGGGAGAGAGGGGAGACATTTTATACAGCAACAGTGTGGGAGACAGAAGGGGGAGAGGGAGAGAGAGATTATTGCCTGCTTGAGAGCAGCAATCTTGAGTTGTGCCATGAATACCAAAGATACAGCCCTGGAGTTAAGCCCCCCCCCCCCAACACACACACACACACACACACCTCTCTCGCTCTCTTTGCTCCCCCATTGAAAACGCAGCGGAATTGCAGATGCCCAAAACTACACACCGATATCTCTTTTACTCTCTGCTGAAAGCGGCTGAGCAGCAGCCCAGTTCCAAATCCATCTGTAATTATTCATATCAGACCAGCATGCGCACAGACCCAACCAGTACGGACAAATCTACTCTACTGAGCAGATTTCACTGGATGTCTATGCAACAATTTACAAAATGATCTAATGTGGCCCTACAGGGATGCTAAGCCAAACGCACGGACCTAACTGAGTGCAGAACGAGCCTGAATGAGCCTATGGGCAAGTGATTTGTATGCATTTTTTATGCAGTTTCACCAGCGCTGGCGCACACCAAAAGGGCAAGAACGCCGCTCCGCTTCAAGTATTCAAACGGACTGAATACTAAGCTGCGTGGAGTCTTCAGGGATTCACATTTCAAAATCACAAAATCAATTAGCTCCCAAATCAGTAATGACCCCGCAAAAACCAGAAAACGAGAAAGAATGAAAGAAGGGGAAATGGCGAAAAAGGGGAAAATATTGGGGATTGAGAATTTTAAATATGCTGTTTTGATTTTACAGGAGGAGGATAAGTTGGGGAAAACGCTTTCTGGAAGAAACAGGAAGAAATATGTTAAATAAATGCAGATTAACTGTAACACTAACAAATATTTCTTTCCTGGAGTGGGCTAAAGGGACGCAGTGAATTCATCTGTTTACCGAATTATGTGACCGCAACCCCCCCTCACACATCCAGACTCTGTTGATGGTGATCCAAGGAAAAGTTCTGCGTCGCAGTTACGCGGAGCCGCCGGGAGACACGGAGACAGCGAAAGGGAGCTTACTCCTAGATTAGCTACTATAGGCTACGTGGGCAGACTCACAAATACGCAAACGCAGTTGGATGCACTCGCACCAAATAAGTAAAAATATGCAGAAACACTGCAAGAGAAACTTTAGTGAATCCACGCTCTGTTATGCGAAAACCACACAGATCCAACCGTCATCCAGTGGCCCGGAGGAACGAATAAAGTCTGCACTGTTACTGGCAGCAGCACAACAAATAAAACCAAGTGCTGTCTTTAATCCGCAAAGGATCTTTGGGTTTTGTGAGCTTTTCCATAGTTAATCAAACACAATCAAGTCCGATATCATCTCCGAGTAATCTTCCTATAATGTATAAGAAGTGTTTGTGCGACAGTTTGGTTTAGTCAAGAGTCTAACCAGAATCTCCCCAGCATCCCGGGAACCTAAACCTTTAACTTCGCTGGCTCTCGTGTGTTTTGCGCTCAGGAAAGCCTCTGCAGAAGAGATGCGCGGATAGTGAGAAGAGAGACATACGATGGAACTGTGTTGATGTAACTACGGCAAAATCCCAGTCCTTAAACTCCAGTGGTCTTACCTTGGAAGTGAGACTCCGTGCGCAGCTCGTTCACCCAAGTGTCCTCAATACATACAAGCCAGTAGAGATCGGCCACTTGACTTAAGTAGTATTGCTTCTTTTACCAGATGTCCAACACATCCACTGATTAAAAGCCCAGTTTTTCTATGTTTACGTGCGCTTGGAGATGAGAGGGTAGAAATTAAAGCAGAGCCAAGTGGGTTTCCCGCTGGAGCTCAGTGGCAAAAAATAAAAAAGATAAAAAAAACAAACCAGTCAAGCGAATTTAAAGATAAACTGAAAAGAGAGGACAAAAATGAAAGAGCAGTCATGCGTCTTGATGAGGTCCGAGATTGAAGTGATGGAGAGGAGTGGAGGGGATGGTGAGGAGGTGGGTGTTGGAAGAGAAAAAGAGAGGAAATCACCGTAGCATCCCTCCCTCCTTCGGGTAACAAATCCGGTACCGTCAGCGCCGTTTATCCGTCCTCCCTCCTGGAGCATCGGAAGCGATGTGAGGGAAACTGAACGGCGCGCAGCAGCAGCAGCGAGAGAAGAGAGAGAGAGAGGGAGGGAGAGAGAGAGAGAGAGGTGTCGCTGCCGTTGGAGGGCGTAGGAAACTGGTAATCCTCTCTCTCCTCTTACTTTCTCCTGTATCGGTAGTAATTGTGTTATTCGTCGGAATTAAATAAGTGGCACCTCAAATGACAAACTCAAGTGGGGCAAACCTCTCAATACACATTAACATTTTCAGATTTTATTACAGTAGAAATATAATTTGTTTAGTTATTTTTGACCGTGGTTGCAAAAAGCATTTGCGCTGAGACGGATACGTTGTTTAATGAGGTTTAGGCCACATTATAGCTTTATCTGTATTGTAACACTGTACACCCTTCCCACATCAAAATCCACCCTGAGAGGTTACAGCAGAAGAAGCCCTGCAGGAGGGTAACTGAATGCAACAGTTGCTATTTCCTCATTGGCTAAGAGGAGCTTCCAACCGCTACCAGCAGAGATTTAGAATTGCACAGAGAGCCAATGAAAGGAGAGGACGGCAGGCCTGCTATACACAGAGAGTGTCGCCTACAAAAGTCCAGTGTAAACGATATAATTGGCCATGAAAAAAAAAGCTGAAAAAACCCACACCTGGAAAACTAAATTATGAATGGTTTGAAGGAGTATTTCGTAAAGCAACGCTCGACTTGTAAACATCTGCTATTATGGATCACTTAGTCTCAGCTAAAAATAGATAGTGTGTGTATCAATTACACTAACCCAATGATTGTTACTTTTGATATTAATGTTTTGATATTTTGAAACATTCAAAGTCTGCTTAAATGAAGCGATTTCACACAAGATAGACACACACAAGAACCTATAAAACAATAATTTAAAGCCTTTAAACCAATACATTTCCAAGAGTTTTATCTTTCTCAGAAGATTCATTTTACCTGAATCCCATCATGACTTTTCAGCCTACTCAAGTTGTTTATTTGGCCAGTCCTAACAAAATCTTAACCACAGCTTTCAGAAGGGATGACACATAAGTGCCACATCGAGCCATTCATAAATGCCTGTATCAGCTGCCAGTTGCTCACCCCATCCGTAAATTTCTGTATGTATTTTGGATGCTAATGGCAGGGGTAAAAAAAGGCTCACAAGCATGGGTCACTTGCAGGGGTTCTCATTCAGTGGGGAGCAGTAGATGATAATGCATATTTTCATTATAGCATTCAGCAGGCCTTTATTACTTTGGATGCAAAATGACATAATTAGATTAAGATAAAGGGCAGGTTGTCAGATGTAATTACAGGGTATTTCTGGCCATAATGAGTGAAAATGTAAACAACTGCAGCCTTTTGCACACAATTTTTCATTTCATAGAGTCTGGTGCTCTGACATATTACAGTTCGTTTCAATAAAAAAAGTCAGCCTTTGAATGTATTTGAAATTCTTAATGCACACTGACTTCTGGTTCAAAACCCAGTCTTTTCCATGCCAACAGCCTGCAAGGGACAGCGAGGTGATGCTACAAAAGAAATGGACTTTTCTCTCTTCTTCAAAGACAGAGAAGTTTCATGTTTTTTGGGGAGTTATATGCACACTCGCCTTTCTCACTGCTGCTGAGTGAGGATAAAATGGTTTTGGAAATTTTCAGCACAGCAAACATTGAGGCCATAATTCATTGGTTTTACATTTTTAAATTTTGATATATATTTTTTTCAAGGTAAAGCTTGTAGCTGAATTTTTCTTCATATAAGATACTGTTTCAAATAAAATAAAAAATATACAAACCCTTTGTTTGTTTAACATTAAACATAAAACATGGAATCAAACCTTACAGTTCATCTTAATCCTTCCATATATTTTTCTTTCTATTCTTAACTTAGCAGCTCGATGTAGAGAAGGATTTGTAAACCAACCGTAACTCAAGGGTTATCTGCTTTCCTGTATGGTTATTCTGAAGGTTCCCCACGGCTGTGAAAATCTCATGTTATAATCTGGCAAATCTTTATTTTTGAAAAAAAGGCAGTTTGTTTGATGTAAGCTTGGTAGTTCATGAGTCTGTAGAGGGAGAAGGTTAGTGAGCTAAAGACAGAAATATCAGGCTATTCTCTTTCTTGTGGCATATCTGATACTGTAGCAGCTGATGGTTGGAAATGTGTCGCCAACCAGTCTTCTAGGCTAAGCCCCTTTTCCATTAGTACCTACTCGGATCGACTCACCATGGTTCATCACAGTTTTCAGGGTTTTCCATTGGGTCATAGTACCTGTTACCAGGTAGTAAAATAGTACCTGCTTGGCCAAGGTTCCAAAGCCCCGTTTCTATTAGTACCTACTCGGATCGACTCTCCAGGGACTGACAGGGCTCAGCTCGGATCAACTGGTTTTCCATTACAACCCAGTAGTACCTTGTTTGCATGCTTGTCGTCTGCGTGTTCCGCGATGTAATTAATATGGGAGACAATTGCTACAACAAAGGTGGATGTCGAAGCAAATGTATACCTGCTGCTCGGTCTGTGTTTTTTTTGTCAGACTCAGGGGAGCACAGCGTTGTTTTTTGTAGCCATTTCCCTCATTGCCGAGTTTCAAAAATGGCGGTTTTGATTTTCAAGACGCTCTCATGACTCATCGAGTGATGCTACTGATCAGCCAATTGGTCTCATGCAGTCTGGCAACGTCACATTTTAGTACCTGCTCGGATCGCTTGGAAACCAAAGTACCAGGTACCAGGTATAATGACCTAATGGAAAATCCTGAAAACCATGCCAAATGAAATGGGGAACAAGTGATCCAAGTAGGTTCTAAAATGTGACATCGTCAGACTGCATGCCACTGATTGGCTGGTCAGTGGCGTCATGAGAGCATCTCATTCAAGAAAATCAAAACCACCATTTTTGAATTCCGGCAACGAGGGAAGTGTCTACAAAAGATAACATCATGTTCCCCGAGGCAGACAAAAAGCCACAGACCGAGCAGCAGGTGTATCATCACCTCAACATCCACCTTTGTTGTAGGGTTTGTGTTGCATACAAATGATGTTATGGCACACTTTGTCATTTTGCTATAACGATCGACCACATACATTAGGTGGTACTTGACCGTAATGGAAAACCAGTTGATCCAAGTCGAGTTGTGGTGAGCCGTGGGCAGTCGAGCTGAGAAGGTAACAATGGAAAACGGGCTTAACCTAGAAGACTGGTTGGTGATGCACTGGCAACCATCAGCTGCTACAATTGCTGCTACTGAAACAGCTGGTGATCAAAATGGATGGCTAAAGCCCCAATCGGGAAGGCCCAAAGACCAACGACGGTAAGTAAAAAGACAGTGAAAATAAGACTAAACACACAGTGGAATAAAGAGAAACCAAGTGCAACATATATAGGCTCAAGCTGGGCGCAAGCCATTATCCTGGCCGAAAAACCCGGGACCTTTCCCACCTGTGAGTTATGCCAGCACCACTCCTCCAGTCTAGCTATGTGAACTTTGTAGGTTTCTAAAGCAGGGCAATTATCTCTCAGCAGCCAATATGTCTGTGGCTGGTGTGTCCAGGCACAAATGCCAATGGACAACTTGCTCATAGCAGAGAGATGCAGGTGACATCTGCTGAGACTTCATCATCCTATGCCCTGAGATAAGATCATATTAGAAATTTACAGTGAGGTGCTTTTTGCTGAAGAAAATGATAGAAGATGTAAGGCAAGTGACCTCCAGTGACCACATGAAAAAGTCACTGTAGAATGTGTGATGAGGAGGCACTTGTCACTCTGGAAACAGAAAACAAACTTTGTAACATACGCTTAACTATGTAAAACGGTACATTTTAACTAACACATTCTCATCCTGGTGTGTCAAATATTGCCGTTCTGTCAGAAGCCGTTACCGTTACAATAATGAAAACACATTTTCTTTTGAAATCTGAGCTTTTATGCCCTGACTGCAGCAATATTGGATGCTCTGTTTTTTAAAGTGTGCAATATGGATGTAGTGGGGTTAGAAGAAGTCAGAATTTTGTCTTGACAAAGTGAGTGACAGTTGGGAAAGTCTCCAGCCCCTGCTGCAAACCTGAACTGGAATAATGGGGAAAAAATTGACGGATAGAACATGTTTTCCTTATCCTCTACTAAATAGTTTTGTGGGTTGCTGTTGATCAAGCTTAAAGTAATGTGTTGTTTTATGTTTTCAACTTTCAACTTCTTTTCAACTATTATTACTTTATTTATATTTCTCGTTTTATCATGAAGCTCTTTGTGATTTTTAATCTTTGAAAACTGCTATATAAATACATTTTAATTAATCGATATGAAAGGAAAGAAAAGGGAACACAAAAGAGCAAATGACATAAAAAAGTTAAATATGGTTCCAAATGAGACACAAATTCCTGTCAGTATGTATGTATGCATTTTTGTACCATCGCCATCCCTCCCGTATCCTATTGTAGACTATGGATATATGTTTTCTATAATATTTTAGAAAAGTTCTTTCAGAAGGTAGGCCTGTATTTCCTTTTCTGAAACATATCCATCAAAACTACTGATTCTAATAAAAAACAATCTCATCATCAATTTTCATCCCTCACTTGCACCCTATCATGACACATGCATGTAAAACTGTTTTTCATTCAGGTTTTATGCCACATTCAGTGTGACACTGACATACTTGTTTTCTTGTTGGTGTCTATCAACATGCACCCCAGAGTAACATAATGCCATATATAGTGAGGGTTGCTGTGTCAGGGGTAAACCAAAATTAAATAGAAACCTGACTTATTAGAGTGTCATTGTGTGGAACAAATTGCTATGAATGGCTTTGAGCTTGATTTTCTAGAGCCTCTGCTTACCTGATTTTCATAATCGAGTGATGGACAATGGCAAGCATTTTTATAAAATAATAGAACTGCTGATAGAACTGATTTTCTAATCAGCATCTTTTCAATAAAAAACAAACAAACAAACAGACTAATGGCTAAAAGATGAAATAGTATTTCAATCCTCCCTGAAAATTCAATACCACCTATTGACGCCAAGCTTTTTTTGTTAATTCTTTACGTGATAACTGACTCTAAGGAGACATGGTGCTTATGCTAAATGTATGTGATGAAGAGGAACATAATTAAAAACTGTGAGCATATTGCTCATAAGAACAGTAATGCTATATGCAGTGGCCACAATGAGAGCCTGCAGTCTTGTGTTGTAAGCATTCAGCTGAGGCAGCACTTCTGAGAGGTCTGGAGACGAAAGATGTGTGTTGTTGTACATGCTGACCCACAAACCCCAAACAGTAAGGGATTATTCACCGTGAGCTGGGCCACCCACAGGATACACACACACACACACAAGCATACAAAGATGCATATAAATAAACAGACACTAGGACTTACTGAAAATAACAGAAACACAAGATAAAAATCAATATAGACATAAGGAAATAGTGCAAGAGCAGGCAAAATAAATACAGAGGATGTGAAAGGGTGACACGCTAAGCTACAGCCCGGTAAGTTAAATGGAAAAACATGAGTGTTTGACCCTACAGTAAGGCAATACTTTGGGCTTTTGGGGTCTTTTGCTGCCATGGTTTGGGTTCATTAGTTTCCTTACAAATGGGTCACTGCAAATCAATACAAAGTTGTTTTGAGTTATCACCTTTATCCTATTATGGACCATTTCTATCTTGATGGCAATGGCCTTTTCAAGGATGAAAATTCCCCAATTCAAAGGGCATGAGAGGTTTAATGACTATGAAAATGAAGTAAAATATATCATATGGCCTTTGCAGTCACAAGAGCCCTGTATGATGAATCAGGCTTAGGATTTAGGAAGGTGACTAACTTCATGCTTAACCTTAGGTGTTATGACAGTGGGCTACTTCTTACTGGGGTTCATCATCATGGTAACTAATGCCACAGACCTAGCCTGCTCCAGAACATAACCTGCTCCAAAGCAGGTTGTGTTTGAAATAAAAGATCAGCAGGTAAAATATCTTTTCTCTGGAAAAACATTGTCACTGTTCCTGGAAGATGGGATATGGACAGTGATAGTAATAGAGTCTGAAGTTGCTTTTTTCCTCTCTCTTGATGTCATCAGTAAAAGAAAAAAAAAAGATCTTCCTTTCAGGGGAATTCCCTCGTAGCTAGATTATGAAACCCTGATTGACTTGACAAGGTGATAGCATTCATTATGTGACAGCTTCACCTGTTCGGTGATGTTTGGGTAAGTGAAGCCTAGTAAGGAAATGTGTTCTGCATGCCCCGGTTATGCTGAACTCGATACAGGCCCCTGATATCAACCAGCTGAACACTTATAGTACATTTTGGACTGCTGTGAACTGCTGTGGTCCCTCATTTCAAATGAGGGACCACAAAAAGAAAACTAAGGCGTCATTCTTCTAGTAGACTTTCACAGATGAGTAAAAGATGCACTGAAGCAGTCTTGCAGCACATATTGGCCCATCACTTTATGCTGAATTTTATTTAAATTTGTTACCCATGGATCAATCAAAAGAGCCAGTAAATGCTTGTATGCTTGGGTGTTTGGCTGCAGCTATGTGGATTTTATTTTATTTTACTCATTATATATTTTAAAAAGGGGGTATTAAGTAATAAACAGTGATATGTTTGTATGTTTATGTGAAACTAATCCTGTCATGTTCGTATATTTAAGCCTCAGATTCACTAATACCATCTTGCTAGTCTTTTGGACAAAGTTTAAAACAAATGTGCCATTTACTTATGGATCATTGTACGGTGCAAGCACAGGTGAGTTTTAATTGATCTGCTGCAGAGAATGACTACTGAAATCCCTTTACAGCTGGAATGAAAACAATCAGAGGTGGGAAGCAACAAAGTGCAAATACTTTGTTACTGTACTTAAGAACAGGTATCTGTACTTTACTTGAATAGTTTTTTTTCTGTCTACTTTTACTGTCTACATTTTTAAACAAACATCTGTACTTTCTGCTCCTTAGATTTTCAGAACAGGCTCATTACTTTTGCTTTAACACATTTCAGGGTAGTTATTTTGTCACGTTGACCTGCCTTCAAACATCAAACCGATTTGATCCTAAATGGTAACATAAGAGTGGCAGTCCTGTTCGTGTATTAGTCACCAGAGGATGCTGATTACATGTGCCAAAGTCAGGGGTTAAAGTGGGCCGGTGTTTTTGTTGCTCAAAGAGCTACTTTTCACTTTTACTTGAGTAAACAAGTTGAATCAGTACTTCAACTTTTACTGGAGTATTTTTAAACAGTAGTAATTATACTTTTGCTTAAGTACAGAATGTCTGTACATTTGCCAACTCTGAAAACAATCATACACTGTGCAAAAGTCACGAGTCACCTTTTATTTCTTTGTATTTTACTGGGAAAATAGGGAATGGGTGCATTCGAACCTGAAAGCTAGTATTTGGTATGACCACCTTAATTCTTCAACACATCCTGAACTCACTTAAACATCCCTTATTGTAATTTCTTTAAGTAATCTTCAGGAATAGATCTCCAGATTTTTTTTTCATTCAAAAGATCTTCTTTGAATGTGGGCTTCCTTTTGTTCTGATTCCACACTGCTTCAGTAATGATGTTCCAATCTGTGTTTTTTCCCCCTTTTTTCTGTCCAAGTATGCTTTCATTGTGCTGGAATTGTGTTAGAAATGATTGGCTACCACTTTTTACATGACAATCAGACATTTCCCAGATGCTCTTACATGGTGGGAAACAAATTGATGGTCCTTTTCTGCAATCACAGTTCCACCAATTTGTACAAGATTCCCAACACTACTGACTGAAATGCAATCTTAAACAATAACAGAACCTCCACTGTGTTTCGTAGATTGCTCTGTTTTGACCTCCTCTGTACTGATGAGTTAAAAAAAAAAAAAAGAAAGTAATATTTGGATTTGTCTGTGAAGGTTCTCAGTCATCCAGGTCATCGTAGTCCAAGGAGCTTTCTTTCCAAGCTCCTTAGACTAATATTTGGATTTATCACTCCATAAGACCACATATCTTATTGTTTTTTTTTCTTTTGCCTGCTACTTCATCTTTGAAATCATAATTCAGTTATTGAGAAATAAGTGTTAAGGAGATCAACAAGAACAAAAAAACATTAAGTAAGTATACTCCTTGAAAGAAAAATATAAATTAACAAGAGCACTCAAAGAGCGCATCTCTCTCTGGAGGTCAGGGGCAATACCAAAACTTTGATGTTTTTATTACAGCATGGTGACGTCAGCCTGTTGTTGTATTTTTTTGTTTTGTTTTGTTTACAATATGATGACATCAGCCTGTTATGGTGTCATCGTGACACTGTACAGTGTTGTACTGAAAAAATAAAAACATGTTTTGTATTACTTGATATGGTTTCTTTAATTTTTTTTCATGATCAACTTTGACCTTGGACGGTAACAGTGAAGGTCAACCTAGGTACATGTATCCTCCATGGCCTTGTATATTCTTGTGAAGTTTGAATATGATCCATAAAAAATGTGGGTAATATAAAGGTTTTACTGTTCGCTGTCTTTGTTCTTGACCCGATTTCCTCCGAAATTAAACCATCTTGAACTGTTTTTGGTATGTGCCATCGTAAAACATTTGAAAATGACATGTTGAAAACTCTGGATGATAGACTGCCAACAAGCATGCAAACAAACAAACTGAATTGATCACATGCTCCCTACGATGGAAGTATGAGGGAATGGGGGATGGCTCAGTACTTTTAAACAATATGAGTTGTGTCGGGAAGGGCGTCCGGCAGAAAACTCTGTCAAATCAAACACATGGAGTGACCCACTGTGGAGATCCCCTGTGACAAGTGAGCAGCCAAATGTGGCTGGTCTAAAAGAAGACATATTATGCAATAAAATTAGCTCCAAATCTCAAAATTTTTGTGTGAAGTCTAAAGTTGCACTTTAAAATGTTCACCTTTTTGTGCCTGAACACCTTAACCTGTGGAACAGAATAGTTGATCAAAAGACTGCAGATACTAGCTCGAGTTTCCCATTGTTTTGTTTTTGTCTTGGGCTGAAATTACATTTGAAACTATTTATGTGGCTTTAGTTTATTTGAATAAAAGCTCAGTCAATATAGTGCTGAGTGGTTTCCTAAAAGGTCTATTTTTTATGCAATCTGAGTTTACTATAGTTTATATGTTTGTTAGACACAAAGTGCTTAAAATGGGACATAAATCTTACAAAAGAATAATATTTGTTGCAAAAGGCATTACCGGACCTTTCAAACCTAAAAGGTTTGCTTTTGACAGATTCTTAAAAAGAAAATGGTCTGATGAATGAAACCATAGCTATATAAAATTCATTTTAAAAACCCACATGCACTAGTGTACCAATCTGTTGCTAAGTTAACATCTTTGCATTATGTTGCCATTGTGGTCTTTAACCCTTTTCACCACCTCTTTGCTTATATTTCCATATAAGAAGAAAAAATATGTTCTCCTACTATTCTCCAGATACCTAAACAGACGTCATTTAGACATGTTTCTAAAAAAAGACTGAGCTTTCTCTTAATACAGGTGACCGCATTGCGGGGGAAAGTAATGGTGTGCTCCCAGTTGGTCTATAAGATGGAAGCTTTCAGATTTTTTCCCTACAACTTGTAGTTTTAATAGCCTTTTCCTCCTTTTTTACCCCCTTTTTTGATATTTTTCAAATGCTGCATTCAAAACAAACTATATCTTTCAAATTAACCAATGTTCAAGATGATATAATGTTTCAGCTTTTCTGCCTTTAATGTTGAATCCAGCCAGTTCATTCTAAACAAAAACACATATGTATTTCTCTGTTTTTAGTCTTATGTTTTGGTTACATATGGTGAGGCTGCCTAAATGATTACACAAGGATTATGAACGAGGCTTTTAAGGGCAAGCTTGTTTGTTTAAGCTTGGGCCTGAAGGATACCAGGATTAGGAGATAAAAACAAAAGAGTGGAACATAAATCTTGTTTTATTCCTTTAACCTATGCCTTAACTTACCCCTTCCCTTCTTCTGTCCTTTCTTACTTCCCTCTTTGTCAAATTTCACATTTTACTTACAATTTCTTTCACTTAACCCTCTATCCCCCTCTGTCCTCCCTTCTGTGTTAACTTAATGGAGGCCTGCAGTGACCAATCAGTAGCCTGGGATTATCACACAGTTTGCAGTAATTGAATTTGGGCTGCCGGCACGGTAACTGAGCTTAGGAAATTGAGGGAGCTGGGACTGTCAGTGGACAGAGCAATGGAGAGAGATGGAGTTTCATTTGGAGCTAGACAAAGAAGGAAGACACATAAGAATTGATCATGAAGCCAGGAAGTAGTAATAGAGAGGGGGGGAAAAGATTCATATCTTCATATTATGTGTATTTAAAAAAAAAATTGTAATGAAGTATATAAAGACTACAACCCCCCAACCCACCCAAAAAAAACAACAACAGAAAAAGCAAACAGGGATGGAGAGATGGAAATGAAGCTTTCTTTTTAGGGATAGCAAATCAGAGTGACAAAGGGAATCAGTCAGGCAGAGGGGCAAACACAGAGAATTAAAGACAGAGACGAAGAGATGGAGAGATGTGGAGAGAGAGAGAACAGAGAGAAGCCTTGTGTGTGAGTTAGCAGTGAGGAGCAGAGCTGCATAGCAATCACTTGTTCGCTATGCTTTAATCAGACAGACAACGCTAAACATTAGCTCTCCTCCTACACTCTCAGCTCATTTAATAAGAACTTTAACTATGTGTAAGTCTTCTCTTTTTCCTCATGGAAAGGGCAGGGGAGAAGTGGGCTTTAAAGAGATGTATTTTTAAAAAAAGAGAGTGAAAGGAACAGACAGAGAGGAAAGAGGCTTTTGACGTGTTGCTCTTCTTTACTAAACATGTCTACCAGTTGAATAAGGGGTTAACCTGATGTGAAGTAAGAATAAATAAATGGTTACAATAGTGGGTAGACTTAAACACAAATTCTAAATACGGTTTATGGTGTGAAACAAATAAATTTAATACATAATACAGATTAAAACTGTTAAATGATGCATTTAAAGGATAGCATTCAGTACAACACATAGAAGAAGGAGCAGCTTTTGGAAATGAAGGCAGATCTTCACCTTGGAGAAAAGAGGACACTTAAAATAGACAAAGTTGAGTGAGTGAGATTTTAGAGTGAATGATTTTAAAATGCAATCCATTTTTGGCCAGCTCAGTGTTACTATTTTTAGCTCTGTTTTTGGTCTCCACCAGCTTTTAACAGAAATATCTGTCTCTTCAACTGCTAAGCGCTATACAATAAGTCTAGCTAATCTTTAAAGCTGTTTTAACACACATTACGCAGCTTAAGTCACCCACTCTAAATTCCAGCCTGTTTTCGTGACAACAGTAAAATATTTAAGCCCTTATAGAGGTACGGAGACCCCTCTCTTGAACACCTTGGACAATTTTCTTCAAAAAAGGCAGACATGTTCACTTGGACTCGAGCATGAATTGTCATGATATTGGAGGTCAAAGGTCAAGGTCGCTCAGACCTTATTGCTGAGAATGTGATTTAGCCAGATCCATTTATTTACAATCCAACTGCTTAGAAACTCGAACAGTTTCCATGCATTTCAGCTTTTATTCAACCCTCTGGAGAGCATTCTTTAACTCATGCACCTCAGCAAGTTTTATAGTTTGTTTTAAGCAGTGCAATTAAGTTGTCAGCTTTTTCCAGCAATGCATTTCAGGTGCTTTCACATATGCTTTATTTCAGCTTTAGTTTTTGTGCCTAACTTTTAGACTAAATTATTCTTTCTTCTAGTAAAACTTGCTTGGTTCTGCACAACAATCTGTGCTCCGGACGGTCAGTGGGTGCACTTGTTTCTTCGTCTGTCTGTTTCTTTCTGTTCTTGTCTTCTTATCGTAATGGCTGGTTAGACAGTGGTGTGAGAATTAGGCCAGCGCTTTCTAAAGCAGAAAGCGGCAAACAACACTATGGTGTACTTATATATTCTAACACATTTGCACAAATACATGTGGTGTTGAGTCTTCACCTCACACTTTTAATGTGAATCGTTAAAAAAACAACACAGTATAATATTTATAAAAACAACACTTCTTACAAGGTTTCACCCATCCAAGGGGTTAGAACAAGAACTGGCTTTCTTACAAGATAAAACTAAAATCCTAGAGGGAGAGAAGAAACAGGGACATAATAAACAAACTCCTTTAACACACATTCAAACACACACAACCAAACGAAACACACCACAACGTACAAAAAAAGAGATTCTCATATGTTCACCAGACATGGGAGATTAGGCTTCTGACAAAATATTGACAATTGGATTTCACAGTTTAAGTATCATTCTCTGCATAGCAACTCTCTTTCCCTTCTCCTTAATCCAGCCTCTCCCCCCTTCTCTCCTTGTCTTGCTCTATCATTCTCTCTATCTATCTCCCTTTTGACTTTTTCTCCCCCTTCGCTCCTCTCACATTTACAAAACACAGCATGACCTTTACCATTTTCTACCTCAATTCATCCCAATTAGAAAATATTGACTGGGCCTTGCTGCTGATACTCACTGGAGTTATGCAACGGGTTGGGGGTATGTTTAGAAGTCCACATACCCCCATCATCATGGTAGGAAAAGATTCCTACTATGATGACCCCCCCCCCTCACTAAAACCACACTTTTCTTCCAGACATGTAAAATATTTTCATGCTGTTGTGCTTGAGAAGTTGGCAGCAGTGGTCAATTTGCATTTGGTAGTCACTGTCAATAGGAAACCAAAGTGTTTCGCTCTCAAAGCCACATGCAAGCTGTTTCATTTACACTGTTTGGTTTCTCTTCAGTTGTTCCATTTCTTCAACAAAGGTTAACTTATTTAAAAGATACCAGCTTTCAGCAGGTGGCTGGCATTTTTCTGGTGGAAGTCAATGGGGATCCAAAAACAAACTAGATGTAAATGTTTTCCAAAATTGATCGAGCCACAGTCGCCAACTCCTAATTCCTGTGGAAGTGCTCATTCCTGCTGATACTCTGCATAACCTTGAAAAACAAACTTTTGCCAGTGGCTTAATGTCAACATGAATACCAACTTATTTCTCACTTTAGCATAAATAATGAGGGATTTGTGTGTGTGCTGCATATGTGACATACAACAGACATTGCTCTTGTCTAAGCCTGTTGTGATGAGGTCTTTGAGAAAATTGGAGGTGATAAAAACACCACAGGGTATTTGGTTCACAGTTAGATAAAATAATTAAAACATTTTATGTGGTTAGAAATAATAATAAAGTGCTGTTAAGAGCTACATTAACTTTTGTTGGATCTGTTGCAATCTACCACTTTTAGGGCACAAGTGCAGTTTACTGCTCAAGTCAAGGCTTTGCTTACAAAGACTGCATTGCACTTAAGCTGATGGTAAGCAAATTTGCTTTTCAGGCATTCAGCTGACACTGTAAATCACTACACATAAGTGCAAGTCAGTATTTATGAATCTCACCATCACAAATAGCCTGGAGACAAAAAGGTTCATGCTAAGACCTGGACACTCTTCCCTTCAGGGGAGATTTTCTTTGCCTTCATCAATAAATAACAAGCAGCTAAAATCAAACTCTTCAGTGTTTGCCAACACTGTTGAGCTAGCTTTGAAAAACAGAACGCCCACCTTTAAGCTGTCACAATGCCCACATTTTATCACATGATCAGCCACTCAGTTTGATGATGTGAAAGGTGTGTTTGGATTTTCACCAGGTTGTGAGTTTAGATTATTTTAAAAGCAGCAAAGTGAATTTGAGTACTAACTTTGATTAAACTTGGAGGTTAATCGGAAATATAACCATCAAACTAGCAAAAAAAGAAAACTTCCTTTAGATCTGATTTTCCACTAGGCTAGTTAATGTGTGAGAGTGCCTTGTGCTTCCTTGTGTGTGTGTGTTGTATGTTACTGGCTAATGTGTGAAAAACACTTCTGTTTTCTTTAGATGTAGCCCCCTGCTGAGCACAGGCCAAACAGGACACACACTCACACAGACACTCCTGTGTTTTTCTTGCATCTCCTCTCACAGCATGACTCCTCTCTTCGTCCATCTCCTGTCATTATCTTATCCCTCACTGATGGCTGAGTGGAGCATGCCTGCATATGTGCGAGAGAAGCTGATAAAAAAAGGAATGAATGAGTAAACACAGGCACCTTGATCCCTCTTCCTAATATCCATCAGAGCTGCTACACCTCCTCCTTTAAACTGTCTGCTTCTCTGTTTGTCTGGCTAGTTCGCTTCATGAACACTTAGTTTATAGCACATTTATGCCCTTTCTTCTCAACAACACAGTTTATTTTCCTGGCAAAGAGTAAAGTTGCAAATCACTGCCCCTTGGACTGCTCAGTGTAACTACCGCCCACTCCTACTGGCCTCTAAGCAACTGCACTGGTGTGTTGCCTTGCTCAGATGCACTTAGATGTTAATTGTTCACTTTCCCCACCCACATTTTTCCCAGACAGACACTTCTAATACCTGTGGTCAAGCAGAATTCTTTAAACAGCTCCTACCGCTAAAAGACAAATAAAGAAACTCCTAAAAAGAGTTCAGGTCTGTGTTGTTGGCCACAGACCACTGCTCCAACTAAAACATCTGACTGTTATTTCATCTCTGTAGGTAAATATCACTTTGAAGCTACAGATGCTGCCCCATTGAATCATACAATTTATGCATGAGCTCTAGAAAACTCATATCTTAAACATGCCTCAGTGGAAAATAATACTGTTGATTTATTGACTAAAGAAACAGTGTTGCAGTTTTGCTTGTGTACAGGACCACAGTGGATTTTAAATCAAACAGTCAAGATGTGATTGAACTGCAGATTTTAATGCAGGGTTTTTTTTTAAAAAAATTGCGTGTTAAGGATTTACAGTAATTTTTAAACCTCTGCTTTAAACCTTTTAAACCTCTGTTTTCAGAAGCTCAGAATGAACAATTTGAACTTTTAACTACTTTGCCAAATAACTGACTGACTGGAAAGCAGTTTCATGGCCAAGTAAGATGATAATTTAAGCAGGCACAATATTTGAAGTTAGATTGTTGAGCAGTTGCCATCAGGCTGAAAAAAATTAACTTGTCCAAATCAATATACTTCTGCTTAGTTACACCAAAAGTATGTGATGACAGAATTGTTTACATGGTTAAGGAAAAACAGCGTACTCCAAAAGTAACCTAAGAATTTCTTTAGGCAAAAAAATGAATACTCTTCAGTGGCCAATAAAGTCATTTGATTTTAGCCCAGTAGGGCATGCTTTCCAGTGCAAGATCCAGAAACAAGCAGCAGCTAGGGGTGGCTGCAGAACAAAATCTCTAGGGAAGAAACGTAGCATTTGGTGGTGTCCATGGGATTTGAATTCAGGCAGTCACTGACTATGAAGGATTGTCATCCAAGTATATTTATATCAGTTCCTATATTTAAAATTATGTTAACTTATTCAATTAAATTTGAGGCTCTGAAAATGAGAGGCTATATGGCACAATTTCTATAATTCCTAAACAGTTAATGCTATTTTTTTTTTTTTTTTGCAGAAGTCCTTGAATTAAAACTGGAAGTCTGCACTTTGATTTAATTCATTGATTTGTTTGTTTGATTTAAAATATTCTGTCTTTATCGATCGAATTATGGACCTAACCGTATGAGCTAAAACGCAGATTTGATGATTCTGGCACCACCTGTGGAAACAGAGCCTCAGTAGTCAGGGTTATGTGGGACCATGTGACAAAGTTTTTCAGGTCTTGTGTCTGAAATATAAAATGGCATTGATTTTATACTAAAAAAATGTTCTCCCTATATAAAGTGATTGAGTGATGACTCACATGTCAACATGAATATGCGCTGAAAGCTTTGTCTGCAACCTCGGCATATAAACATACAGAAATCTTCTGAATCTAATCCTGTGGTTTTCTTTTATTCTTTAATTTGAGAATTACACTTTTATCACGGCAGACATCTGTGGGAGATGCTGTAGCAAAGAATAATTAATGAAGTGTTGTATAACATGAACCTTCTGAAGCTCACATCTAGAGCAACTAACAGCAAGACACCACCAAACTGTACAAGCACACTCAAATACTCACACATGCATAAACAATCACACTTATTAAGAACTGCAAGATGTAGACATCTCTGGGTTAAAACTAACATTTACACAAAGAAGAAGAAGAGAGGACCACATTAGTGTGAGAAAGACTGACTTTAAAACAGTGAGGAATGAAGAAGTAACAGAAAATTTTTTTTTTATATTAAGTTGTCTTATGTTATACTCTGTAAGCATTTTTTTTATCTGTGTTTTAATGCATTTGTGCTTGTGTGGGATTTGTCCAGAGAAGAAGGGACATGTAATAGCTGCTTACTGATGCACCCAGGGGAAAGATTATACAATTAAAATGTAATAAGTGAATATACAAATCTTCAAGGGAACAAAGAATAAGTCTGAAAGGTCACATTTAAAAGATTAGTTGCACAATAACCCATCTTGATCTTGAAGAATTATAACTGGTTGGTATTCCTCAGAAACATGCCATTTATATTGAATACCCCCCAAATGATGCCGCAGATAGATTTATTATCTGCGTATTAGGGGTTATGTTAAAGATAAGATGCTTTTGTTTGAACAAAGTATTGAAGTCAACCGTTCCTACTTCCAATGAGGCATCTCCCAATGGGCAGCACTTAATTGCCACTTTAGATGACTAGAATGAGAGTGCAAATTAGATGAAACTGTTCAGCTGAACTTAACTTCAATTAATTTTTGAG
Source organism: Perissodus microlepis (assembly GCF_051167445.1). Taxonomy (NCBI): domain Eukaryota; kingdom Metazoa; phylum Chordata; class Actinopteri; order Cichliformes; family Cichlidae; genus Perissodus; species Perissodus microlepis. Next base: position 26,517,066 of record NC_140473.1, read on the forward strand.
GGTCAGTACAATCAAACCAGCTGCATTACATTAAGAGCTTTAAAAAATCTATTATAGATTTGCCTTTAATGACAGTGTTTTAGCCATGTGCTTATTGTTTCAACTCACTTCAGCGGATTTGTGCATTCCCTTTGGGTGACAATTAGCTCACAACAAGCGCTTGTATTCCAGGCTCGAGGGACAATTAGTGAGCAGTGCGTTAGCGATTTGTCATGTTTGTAACACAATAGCATAACACAGCCACCCACTGGAATTGGTTGAGTTATGAAGCTGCCGTGTAGAACCTCATAAGAAGTCACAACCTCTCTCTCTCTCCCTGTCTGACACACACATATCCACAAATAAGTATATAAATAAAAGTGGCATGTTGGGTACATGAGCCTGCCACAGGCCACTGATCAGATGACAGGACAATGTGAAATCATTAGAGCACGCCTCTGTGCAAAAGCTCAGACCCTCAAGAAAGCTTTAAGTGTAAAAAAAGGAAAAAGAACGTGGGCTGTAGGAGCAAATCAGCCATTTTTATTCATTTTTATCCATTAAAATTCATCTTTGTGTCGACATTTTGTGTAAGACGCAGACTATCCCAGTGCAGTGTTGAAATGATTAGCATTCATCCCTCTCGCTGCACCCAGTGACTGTGAGAAAATGTCAGACAGCCACTGCTAAAGGAAAAATGCCAGAATTGCATGGGTGTCAATTGGAAAATCGAATCGGAAGTTGATATTGTTTTCAAGTGCCACGAGGTGTGATAGAAGCAGCAATGTGCATGTCTCCCATTTACCTGAAGTGTTTCTGTCAGACAGCTTTGTGTCTCTTCAGCAACCACTTTCAAACATGTTTCTTTAACCATAGCTGTCTGCTTCTCAAGAACAGTATAGCCAGCAACAGATGAGTGAAGAAAATGCCCCAGAAAAGTTGCATCACTTACTCTGCCAAAGTTAGTGATGCATTTAAAATATAACTTCAGGAGTAAAGGGCCTTTGAGGCTATTCTTTATTCATTAAAATCTATAATTAAAAAAACATTTCAGAACATGCTGTTAGCATGTAATATCTTGGGCACAGAAAGGGGTTTTTCACTACTAACCAATGTAGGGCTGATTGCAGACCATCGAAATACCCGGTCATTAAAATAAAGCTGTGCACTGTGATATATCTTTTCAGTTCACCGCTGATAGCAACGAGGAGATAAATGCCCCTATTCTGGATAAGCTTCCTAATCAAACATGTTAGGACTTGATACAAAACAAGAAAATTTCTTGTGGCAAACATATTCTATTAACAGATATTTTAGTTATTTTATTAAGTGTCCAAGATAAAAAAAAAAAAAAAAACACACAAAAAACAAACAAACAAACAACATTGTATAATATACAATGAAAAAAGATTGAACCATTTGATTTCTGTCTGTAAGACAATTTTATGACTTTTGAGAAATACATTTTTTTGTAAATTAGATTTTTTTTGTATCAGCACTGCCTCCTGATCATCATAGGTGACAACTGCAATTCTCGTGTGTTTCACTGATTTCACCCCTTTTTCTTTTCTGTAGGAAAGATGACAGAAGACATTTGCATTCACCATGAACTGATTTCCAGGAAAAAAAACAAAACAAAAAAAACCCTGTTTTAGACCTTCAGAAACTCCTGGAGGTTCAACTAGGCTAATGAAATGTTTCTATTGCTGACTAACTATGAAAGGCTCACTGTAAATGGACTTGAAAGCACTCGTTTGCCTAGCAACAAAAAGGCTACAATACATAATTCAGCACTCTCTGTAGGTTGTAAGAATGTAATTGTCTATTCCTCATATAAAGATCCCCCCCCCCCCCCCCCCCCCCCCCCCCCCCCCCACACACACACACACACACACACACACGTTTTCTAACCTTATTTTTCAGGGAAAAGTATTATATTTTTTGGTAAGTGCTCCTCGTCTGTAGTAGTAAATTATATCACAGTTGTTTGTAAGTAACATATCTGCACCGGGGCTTTGGTGCTACAATTAGTGGTCTCTGAGAGGGCACAAACAGCAAAGTGCAGACCAGTGTAGTTTTCAGTAAAAGTACAGGGTGATTATAAAATTCCTGAACTTGGATGGTAAAAATCACAAAGGTCACTTAATTTAGATTTGGCAAGTGTCCCTTACAAGGTTATCTTCTTCTGCACACCTGAAACTTTTCAGTGTAGCTGGTAATATTTGATTGCATCCTTGAAGTCCTATTCTATGCCCAGGACCTATGTCTACTTTAAAAGTAGAATGGATGGATGTGATAACGAGTCAAATTTAGTGAGTGAGATCAATGTAGATTGTGGTCAAAAATATATGCAGTGAAACAAGATATATAAAAGTAAAAGCACTTTCCCAGACTATCCTTGGCTTATCAGGAGAGGAATATTTTTGGTTGGACTGAGGTGGGGACGTATTCTGGGTACAATGACTGCTTAAAAGAATGTCAGCAGTCACACTGAATCTGATGTTTGTCTTTTTGGATCACCTTTTCAAATCCTGAAATGATTGACATCATCACCACTCTCATATTCACACATTGAAAGATTTTTCTCTCTTTTCCTTAGAATTTAATTTCTCATGTAACTAATAACACTGTTAGTGCTCAGAACTAATCAATACAAACAAATATAAAGAAAATAAACTGTAATACAGTCACATACTGTAGACGGTTCTTTCTTTCTTTCTTTTTTCCTTACAACAGTGGATTTTGTTTTTGCAGTCCCCAGCTGGAACATAACACACAAATGAGAGACATTTTACAGCTTGGCCTCGAAAGAATTCTTGGCATTTGACTTCTTAATTATAAAACAAACATTTTGATGCTCAGTTGCATGGCCCCCAAATTGAAGAAGGGTTGTGTAAACAAACAGTTTTCTCTTGGTATGTGTCTTGCTATCTCCCCTTTTATTGTCTTCTTTGCTAAACTGTTGAGTAACTTCACTCTCACTCGGTGGTTTTGTGTTTCTGTCTTATATTCTGGCTCACTCCTCTGCCTCCTTTACTGTCTCCTTCTGTCCAAGCATTTAGTAGCCCTTGACTCTCTTTATGTCTCTTTCTATGTTTGGCTAGATCTCTATCTTTATCTGTCTAGTGATGGATGGCTCAGGGTGAGGGCCAGTGACTTCAGCTGGATGGAAAACAACTGGCTTGTCTCTCTCTCACTCACACTGACACCGGCACACACACATGCAGACACACACATTAAAAGATTGGCCCTGGGTGGTCCTGTGTTTGTCTGTGTGCTTGTGGTCAGGCCAGTTATCTAAGTGAATGACAGCTGGCATCCAACTGCCTGAGATAAAAAAACATACATAGACTGCAAGAGACAGAAAGATGCACTGAGTGCAATCTTAGTGCTCAATGTAGCAGTAATGGTGTTAAATCTGGAGGGTGAGGACCGTGTGTACCGTCACCTACTGGTGCAACCAATAATGTATGTGTTAATGCTATCAGTACTTGCAAGTTGGGAAAACATAATACTCTGGTTTCAGAAAAATTAAGGGAAGTTCAGCAGAAATTATTTTTCAGTCCTTTTATTTACTGTCTATTCTGACAGCAAAAAAAAAAAAAAAAATGGAATCAGTGGCTGCAGCCAGGCATGTAGAGTGTTTGATGTACACCACACTATTGAACAGTGCAGCTCTCTTGCACTTACTGTTGCTGTTCACCTAGAGTGAAACACATCAGGTATTTCAGGGTCATCATGCTGAAACTTTGTAGTTTATAACATATATATTTAAACATACATTCTTGCATTTCTTTACTGTATAAACTTCACCTATGTTACCTATTGTGAAGATGGGAAAATGGTCATTTAAGAAATTACTTTGAGTGTGGCAATGGTGTTCGTGCCAGGCAGGCTGGTGTGAGTATTTAGGGTTTACAGAAAAAAAAAGAAAATATCCAGTACCATGTCTGTTCTCTGGGTGAACATGCCCTGTTCATGTCAAAGGTAATGTCCAGACTGCTTTGATCTGACAGGAAGGCAACAGCAACTCAAATAACCACTCGTTACAAACGTGGTAGGTAGAACAGCATCTCTGATCTTCTGCATACTGGTGCATCTACTGCAGCATCAAATGACCATACTGAATGTCACTTCTGTTAACTAAGTAATGGAATATGGGCTCCCCAAATTCAACAAAAGAACTTCAGGAAGATGGTGCCTGTCCTGATGAGGCTTGATATCTGACGCCAAATTCAGATTGTAGGGTCAGAAATAACATGAAAACTGGGATCCACCCTTATTGAAAGTTCAGAGTAGTTTCTGCTGTATAATGCTGTGGAGCTTGTTTAAATGCCAAAGCCTTTCTCTATATTGCTGCTGAGCATTTTCATAACATCTTCTGAAGGTCGCTTTCAGCAGGCTAACGAGCAATGTCACATAGCTCAAATCAACTCAAACTAGTTTCTTGATCGTGAATACCTTTGGGATGACTGTGGCAGAATGGGAGATTCACATCATGGATGTACAGCTAAAAAATCTAGAGCAACTGTGTGATGCTACCATGTCAATATGGAGCATAATCTCAGAGAAATGTTTTTAGCACCTCGTTGAATCTATGCCACAGAGAAGTAAAGCAGCTGTGAAGGCAAAAGGGGCTTTAAGACAGTACTAGCAATATGTACCTATCAGAATATACAGTGAAGGGATATAAGCTAACTTTACTGGCTTGGCTTATGTTTAGAAAAAGAAAAAAAGAAAACATAGGCCAGTTTGGGGAGATTCAATTTACAGCAGAACACTGAGTTTGTGATTCAATCTGTAACATTTTTCAGAAACTGTAGTGCCAATATAGCTAATGTTACTATTATTTTTATTCTCACCTATTTTTGCTTGTGATACAGTGTAAAACTATACACTTGATTCCTAAATACCATCTGGAATTTTTCAGTGATCTAACTGGAGTTGTGCCTTACAGCTGTGTATGCAAGCATGTGTGTATGTGTTGTCACATGATTGGATTCATTTTGTAGTGAACATTCATGCATCAGTCTCTGCTAGCTCAGTTACATATGATTATGTAATCAGGTCATTGTACGCTGAAGATGAAACACACACACACACACACACACACACACACACACACACACACACACACACACACACACACACACACACACACACACACAGATAAAATCTATGGGACCATTTCAATCTGAATGCCACTTCTTATATCACACCACAGCACTGAGCTGATTGAATCTATAGCAGGACTCTGATCACGACTTCTTTAAATTCTACTCACACAAACCATTCATGCTTTTCCTGCGCAGATGACTTATGGCATAAAGAAAATGTATTACATGTCAGCAGGGTAGTGCACAAAGTTCACGTTCTCAATTCGGGATAGGAATATTGGGTTTGTATTGGCACAGAAATCCAACATTGTTATGTCTCAAGGCCAAACTAAGCCAGAAAATGTTATTAAATTAATTATATTTGTTATATTGTTAGAAAATCCTAAACAATCGATTTATTTTGTTTAAGTTGCACATTGATAACCTCCTGCAGATCCTTTATCAATTTTATTTGTTTTATTTGTTTTACATTTAAACACTTCCCAAACTTGTATGCACCGTGCAAAGCATTTTTAAAATTCTTCTGTTGTTCAGAGTCTGTAATTTAGCTGTGCCAACACACTAACAGCAATTGGTTTTGTAAATTAATTCAAGAGTAATGAGAAATATTCTGACAACACATGACAGCTTTTAATTTCAAATTAGACAGCCGGCATTTTAAAAAAGTGAAATGTCAGTGACACCAAACAGTAATGAAGTGAAACTTTAAAAGGGTGACTGTAATTTGTCCTTGACTGCAGGGATCAGACCGTGTCTGTTACAGAATCTCTGTCATAGTTAAAAGGAAATGTGCATGAAGAGGGAGTATCATCTTTGATGATAGACTACATCCATATTTAAAGTACTGAGGTTCACTTTTTTCTATTATATTCCTTTCTGTGTGCATCCACCCTCTGTTCTATATAATGTCTGGATTTAGTTGATCAATGCAAAGTAATACCAGAATTCACTGGTCACATAGTGTTAATGATGTGAAATGATAGAAAGATATTTTCAATAGAGATGGTGCTGAGTAAAAAGACAAATGGTATTTCTGTGCTTTAGGTCTCTGTGGACCAGCACTGGGCATTTGGAAGAATGTACTGGCTATATGCGACTGTATTAGGGATCTTCTTTATCATACTTTTCAATTGGCCAAATCCTCCTGCCTATCACTGAGCTTTTCACAATCTATGTGTCTAAATGCTTTCAGCATAAATTTGTTTTTACTTGTTTTTGGTTATAGACAATATATAGGATTGTTACGTAGCCTTCAGATGTGAAAAGTAAAGCCACAGTAAAAGTTTTTTATTCCTGCATTAATTCAAATTGAACATTATAAACCTGTAAGTTTATAGTCTTGAAACGTAATACTTTTGTTTTAATAAAAAGTGAGTTTTATTGTGTCTTTACTGTGTTTTGGTCCCATTCAGAGTCAAATAGACACATACGTGCTTAGAAAGAATATATTTGGGTTGACGTTGTGAAGATGGATGAATTTAAACACTTGAGGTCAAGTATCCAAAGAAAGTAACAGTATACAAAGGAGTCCAGCCAGGGTGGAGTGAATGTCAGGGGTGATTTGTGACAGAAGGATAGCAGCAGTGAAAAGGAAGGTTAACAGGATGGTAGTGGGACAAGTATGGTTTGTAGACAGTTGTAGTGACGAAAACACAGGAGGTGGAGATGGCAGAGTTGAAGATGCTAAGATTTTTTTCTGGGAATGACCAGGTGGGACAAGAAATGAGTGGTCAGAGGGTTGATTGGAGTAGAGACAAAGTTAGAGAAGTGCAAAGAAAGATGACAGAGAACATTAATGGATGTAGTAAAGGAGGAGAGGATTGGTGGGAGGGTGTTAGGGATAGTGTGAGATGGTCTACAGTGGCGATCCCTAAAGGGAGCATCCAAAAAACAAGGCACATGCATCTTTTGTTCAGTGTCCAATACTTGCCAAATCCTAATTAAGATCACAGTTAATAAAGCATCTTGCTCACTGTGACAGTGCTAGCTCATAAGCTCCACCTTCTAAAGCAAACACACCCAATATGTCAAGAGCCAAAATCCTGTACTGCGAGCTTTAGATAGGTAGTAAATAAATGAACAAACAATGTTATAGTGTCTACATCCATTTTTAATATAGAATTTCTGGTTGTAACAGCTGCTATTCTACTACGTAGAGAGTTAACATACTGTGGATGTGCTTCTGTTGGCACTAGACAACAGAATATATAAAGCACAATTAAAACTAGTTTTCAATAATTGATTTTTCCTATTAGATTGTAAACATCATCCATTACTGTCCATCAAAATAAACTTTAATGTTGACGACCTTCCTGAAAGTGTACAGTAAAGGAGCCGGCACGTTCGGATGTGTTAAATGTTGTTTTAGAAAAGGCTTTAGATTTTAGAAAAATATACAAATCTATGCACAAAAAATAATTAAAAAGATGAACAAAGTCGTTCATTGGTTTGGTTTATTGGTTGATGAAAACTCTGATCTTTAGCATGAACGCTAAGGGTGACGCGTTCCCAACAACTATCCCACCCTCTACATCCTTATTTTCAGTCTTGCTATATAAATAGCACACTGCATCATGCAGAATTTGCAGTATGAATGTGTCCTAGGGACACTGGGCTGGAGGCAACGCTACTCATGTCCATAAATGACCTGTATGCCATTGCCTATAATTTGTCCAATTACAATATCACAGTCTCTATGTAAAGCCAGAGTCATTTGTTCAAGGTGAATTTTACCACTGAGAAATAGATGTCCTACCAGGTTTCAAAAGGGATTTAGAGCCAAGGAGAGGTTTAGTCTATTCAGTGGTAGAGCTGGATTTACACACATCAGTGCGCTGGGAGTATGGGGGGTGTGGGGACATAAGGGGCGATGAAGAGGAGAAGAGGGCGGAGAGAGGGGTGGAGGTTTTCAAATGTCAAGTCTAGGGAGATTAACAAGCTAGCAAGGGAGGACTGAGCTCGGTTTGAGCCTGCTGTCTACGTCTCCCCCTCTGCCTCCTCAACTCGAACATGCTGTCTCCAACAGGCCGTCTCAAGCGCGTTCCATCTCCCTTTCCTCTTTCTTTTCACTCTTCAACATCCCTGTCTCTTGCACACAGTCATAAGCATGCACACATTCTTGTGTCATTCCTCTTTCCCTCATTCACCGTCTCTCTCTTGCTTTCTTTCCTTCTTGCGACGAATATTTTAATACCCATACAGTGTGGGGATTTGGTGAATGAGAAGCAAAGAAAAGGGGGAAGAAAGTCTGCATACATTTTAGAAAGGGGTTAGTGGTGGGAACAGAAACGTGGTCCTCTCATTGTTATGCATGAAAAGTCTGGCAGACAGAGAAGGGAATGTGGAAAGAACAGAGGGGTGTAGAGGAGAGAACCAGTAGCAGTGCTTTCTATGCTATTAGTTCATAGAAATAATCAATTGGATAGAAAGGAACACTGCATTCAAGGACACCCCCCCCACCCCCGAAAAAAACCTAGTTTCTATTAATGGCTGCTAAAAAGTGTTTGTAAAGATGACATTAGACAGTTTATGACACAGCACAAAGAAATGTGATAAAATGAGTTTCTAAATGGATAGAAATAAATAGAGCAAGTGAAGGTGAGAAAGCTCTGTGTTTTCAGTTACGTGTCACTCTTTAAACTCAATATTTACATTTACATAAGTTTTCTAACTTATGCCATCTGATTGATTGATATTTCAATGCATAAAGACTTGGTTCTTCTTTTCCTTGAATGAACTATAGTATGAACCATTTGTGTAGCCGGTTCAAAAGAAAAGCAAGCCAAGCAGAGAAAACAGTTGAATCAACATTAATCTGGAAATGTGTCATATGTTTGTCATGTAACTGTTGTGTGGGGATTTTTGGGGACTGTGTATAAAAATGGCTGGAATTCCCGAAACACAAATACAACACATGTGATAAACCACTTGAATTACAGCTAGAAGATTCCACTTCAGTCACGTGTTGATTGTTTGATTTAAAAAACCCACTTTGGTTTTGTAAGTAGACAAAATGTAATAATTTAAAACCGTTCTACTGTCCAAACAGTTATTGACCTAGCTTTAAATCACAGCATAATTTGTTGTTTACTCGCTAGTGCTTCCTCTGTTTCCACACATGTAGAGAAAGCCATGTTTATTGTAACTGATTTCAGAGCCATGCAAGCTAAGGAGTGGCTTGTCTACTATGTTGGTCTCTGTAGTGAAAGACCACTGATTTAATACACATGCATACACACATCAAAAAAAAAAAAAAAAAAGTGGCTTTTCCAGTGACAGTATTAGTTGAAGGGACATAGACAAGCTTGTGAAAAAAGCTAGAACTATACTAGTATTTTCCAATAGCTTGTAGCAAAGCTAGCTATCAGTAGATGGTAGTAACTGCAACTCTCCAACTGCAGGGAAAAGATGGTAATAATTTAATTTATGGATGTTGTTTGAGCTCTATGGAGACAGACTGCTTCTCTTTTGGTATGTTTTAACTGATGCATATCTATAGATTTCATTTGGTGTCCTGTGAATATTATTGGTTGGCTGCAGATGCACATGTGTGCAAAGTTTTCATCAGGCTAATCTCAGGTCTCCTCAGATGCAGGCCAAAAACCTGATTAGGGTTGGATAGACCTAAATGTTTTACTTTTATATACTGTTGAAATTTAATGTGGGGCAGCATAGTGGCAAAGTGGTTAGCACAGTTGCCTCACAGCAGTAAGGTCCTGCTGGTCCCCACTTAAAGATGGGGAGTTTGAATTTTCTCTCAGTGTCTGTGAGGGTTTTCTCCAGTTACTGCAGCATCCTCCCACAGTTAGTTGGGTTAGACTAAATGGTGGTTCCCAATTGGCTGTAGGAGTAAAGCTGAGTGCACATGGTTGTCTGTCTCTCTGTGTTAGCCCTGTGACTGGTGACCTGTCCAGGGGTTACCCTGCCTCTTGCCCTATTCCAGAGAGACAGGCTTCAGCCCGCTGCAACCAAGAACTGGATAAGCAGAACAGAATGAATTGATGGAATTAATATAAAGTAATCCAGAAGCCGGCTGGATCGTTTAGTTGTGCTGATGGGAAGAAACCACATGAGATAAATGGACAGAAATTATGACACGGGAGATGTGGAGGCAGACTTTGTGCTAACACATTTACAGGCCAAAGCATTTAAAAGGGAGACTGGAAAGTATGGAGCAGGAAAAGTAAGATTCATGCAGGATAAAATTCTGTAATGGTTTTTGTTTTGTTTACATTGTTTAAACATGTCTAATTTAATTAATGTTTAAAAGCCAGCAAATGTGTAAACAGAGTGGTTCAATTAAACTCAATTTCTTCATATTTATATAATGCCAAATCAGAGTTCCTTTGTATTGTGAAGTAAAGACCGTACAATAATACAGAGAAAATCCCAACACTCAATGCACACTTATGAGCACTTGGCGATGGCAAGAAGAAAACAGAATCAACCCACTAAAAAAAAACATACTCAGGTTGTGCATCCATCTGCCACGACCGGTTGAGAGGAGGGAGACAGGATAAAAAAACACTGGGGAAGGAAGCCAGAGATTAATAATAACTAATCACTAAATATAAAGTGGCATAGACATGCATTATGAGTAAAGACAAGGTGAGTTAAGAAGAAAGCCACTAGCAGCCAAGGCCTATTGCAGCATAACTAAGGGAGGGTTCAGGGTCACCTGATCCAACCCCTCACTATTTGCTTCATCAAAAAGGAAAGTTTTAAGTATAATATTAAAAGTGGAGGGGTGGAGCAAAGGGTTCAGGGTGTGGTGCTGGGGGAAGGTTGGCTGTCGCAGCTGACAGCAGTCATCTAATCACAATTCCCCTTATTTCAGTAGGACACCAGGACCTGGGGGAGGGAGAGGAGTCTGGAGCAGTGCCGCAGTGACCGGCACGGAGACAACAGGGAGTGACTGGAAAGCTGCTCTGTACAGAAACTGCACTGTAAATAAAACAAACACAACTAGCAGACATCGTAGTGTGTGTCTGCGGTGCCGGGTTTGAGGACTGGGGACATTACAGATACTAACCCCAAGTTTCTCTGCAATGAATCCATCAGAATGTGAATGTTCTTGAAGCACTTAAACATAGAAAAAGTGCCTGTGTGATTAAGTGTGAATGGGTGTATAAGGCATGTTGTATAAAGTACTTTGAGTGCTCCAGGAGAGTAGAAAAGTGTTATATAGGAATCAGTCCACTGACCAGATCAGTCCAAGGGGGGGCTTGAAACCCGAATGCTCTGCCTCCCATTCTACTTTGTAATACCCTATAACTACAGGGAACCAGCAGTCTTAGACCAAAGTGCTCTATTGGGGTGATGAGGTCTTAAAGATAAAATGGGGTCTGTGTTTAAGTTCAATTTTGGATTTAACCTTTGCCAATGAAGAGAAGCTGATATGCAAGAAATATGCTCTCTCTTTTTAGTCCCTTTCAGTACTCAAAAAAAAAAAAAAAAAAATACCAAGCAATTTTAATCGATATTTAAGTTCAATGCCTGTTTCATCATGATGTTCACTCAAATCCTTTCATCCTTTGTGACTTCTTAGTCTATTATGCCTACACGAGTAATGTATCTTATGATAGCATTGCTCTGCGTGTCTTCCTGTCTCCATCCAGCAAGTAGAGTAGACCGAGAAAGGTCTCAAACATAATACTTGTCCTCATGCTCTTCACTGGTGTACTCCAGCAGGATGCAGATTGGCTGGGCAGGCCTGCAAATATCCCAGTGATTCAGTGTCATTGGCATTTTGAATCACTTTCTGAGTCCAAATAGAGCCTAAAGAGATCGGGGCTTCTGCAGCAGAGCTAAGGTGCGTATGAACGGACCATATTCTTGGTTGTTAATATAATTTATTTCATCAAGTTATGATTAAAATGAAGAATAATTCTAACTTAGTTCATTCAACATTAATATGTAACTTGGTAAAACTAATAGTTTTAAATTCACATATAGATGAAGACATTATGTCTGATATTTTATTAAGTCTAATAAAATCTTTGGTTTGTCCCTGTATTCTGTACTGACATCATTTTAGAGCCCAAAACATTAAGTATCAAATTGGCTTCGTAGATTCACATGATGCCCAAAGGGATTATTATAGAGTAGACATGTGATATGAAGCTCATTAGTAGCACTCTAAGACCTGACCTGGCATTTGGTTAAGTATTTGGCAGTTTACTTTCTAAACTATCTCTGGTACCGGAAGATGCAACAGATGAAGCTTTAACAAAAATGGGCGCTCAGATACAGAAATGGAAGCCAATAATAATCAGTAATTTTGGAGAGGCGAGGGAACATGGTTCCCACACTCACGTCTTGTTTTGTTAACTGTACAAAGCACTTTGCAGTTTTATTAATGAAAGCAGCAAAAGAAACAATGTTCACTACCAATATGACTGTTTTGACTCCTCCAAATGGAGGTGATATTGTGTAAGACTGCATGAACAGATCTGCAGCGCAACTGTTTAATGCTATCATGTCAATAGTGATAAAGATCTCTGAGGAATGTTTCCAGCATCTTCTTGAATCTATGCCATGAAGAATTAAAGAAGTTCTGAAGACCGAAGGCAGTACAACCTTGTAAAATATGTCAGTCAAACCAATCTTTTCAGACATGCTTAGTACAGTAACCAAAGAGCAAGTTAAATGTTCCAAAACTAACCCACATCAGAAGTCCAGTTCACTGACTTAAATTAGCTCAGGTAAAGCCTAACAGACACCTTGACACCAATGGGACTATGTATAGATATATATCTGGACTGACATTTCCTGAATTTGATCTGAAAATACCACGAGAAGAAGACAAGAAAATCTTTTTGGCTATTAAAGAAAAACCAGCATCTGTAACCTTTGATTCTTCCTGGTTCACAAACTTCTGAAGGTTGATAAATTACAAATAAACATAAATAATTTTAAATGCTTATTATGTTAAATTATTAAATTCCAGTGAATGTTAAATGTTATTCCAGTTTCTAAGTAGTTGGCCCAATATCTAGTAATCCAATCATTGAATTATTTTATAACAGTATTGCTAGTTTCTGCAACTGCAGTATACTTCTTTTTACAGATTAAGCTGGCCAATTGTCAGTCAGTTGAAACAAAAACTTCAGCCTACACATTCTAGCTCCACTTGACCAGTCCTCACCCCTTGTCTTATGAAACATATTTACATGCCTGTAAAATCCTCAGTGATTAAGTCTCGGGCTGCAGGAACGAGGACAAGAAGTGGCATAATTAGCTGAATGAAAAGCATCAACTATGGAAGAGGTTGTTTTGAATGATCTGCGAGATCCAGTACAAGTTTTGCTTCACCCAGTAAGATTTGTATGCCATCTTATGCAGTGCAAGTTGTCTATTGAGTTAAGCAGTCATGGATGCAGCTTATAAAATTTATGCTACACTGAAGCCCGCAAGATGACAGTCTCCTGTCCCAGAGCCACCATTCCAGTGATACAAACCACTAAGGTAGAAAGTGGAACCCGACTGTAAAACCAGCATGCCTTGATTGTATTTTGGTAGTAAATAAAACTCTAGTTGTAAGTAGGCTGTGTTATATATACATAACTGAAATATAACTGCTATAACCATTTTGGTAGAGAACTATGTAATCATATTCAGTAACATGTAGATATGTCTTGTAATTAGGAGGATTTAACAAAACCAAAGCCTTTTTTCCCCAAGTCTCACAAAGCAGTTTACATAGTCCTAAACATGGCACCTAGCTTGTCTAATGTAAGTTTGCACTATCTGTTATATGCACTTATTGTTTTGCAACATAAAGCTGTGTCACACAAAAGCATCCTTTGAATGAAGACTGATATTCCTAAACTGTGTAGCTACAAAGTGAGCTTGTGCTTAGTATTGGATCTTAAGACTGCTTCGAAGCATTAACATTAGCTAGACAAAAAGCCCAACATATGCTGCTGCTACAGATGCTATCATCTACCACTCATAACCAGGACAATTAGTTAATAATTCATGGCACGACAATGAGGGGAAGTGCCAGTCTGTCAGAACGTGTGTGTGTTTTAATGAGTAAGTGTGTTGTGTATGTATGTGAGCATTTGTGTGTGAGAGACAGAAAGCACTCTGGCCCTCAGGCTATGAGTTAGAAAGCTGAAATTCTAAAAAGGATGAGAAAACGATGTGGCCAATGCTGTTTTGTTTGCTTGTCTTTAATCTTCCCCTCCTTTTTCCACATTAGGCAACAATTGCGGTCAACATGTGTACATTTACTATATTTAGCAGTGAGAATTTGGTCATCAGTATGTTGACAGTTTAAACTTTGGAAAGGAGCTCACAATAATCTCCCAAACACACAGAAACACAAACACACACCAGCTACTCACACCCATACATCTGCTTTATCCCTTTGAATGACTTATTGTTCTTGTACCCTAAGTGTGTGTGTGTGTGTATTCAGCAGTCCTGCAACATCTGCAGCTGTCTTCCTCTGATGCTTGCTCTCAAACACATACAAACACATGTACTTTTTTCCATACGCATGCAAACATAAACACACACACACAAACATGACACACATGCATGCTCAAACACACACAGTGTTTTAAAAGAAAAAGAGATGCAACACAGATGGGGACAGTTTGTGTGATCTTTTTGAAGTGAATAGTCATTAACTGGAAAATCAAGCTGCTTTGAAGACCTCAAACACACACAGAGACTTTAATGATATGTGCAATACAAAGAGTTAGCTGAATGTACGGCACATTGCTTCAAGATGGTTGCAACCAAAATCCCATCCAGACACCTCACCATAATCTCACAGACATGAATATTTTATTCTTTTCACACACGAGTCATTTTGTCTTATGCTTTTATCTCCCATGCTTCTTTTTTGAAGGCGGCAACATCTATTCCTAGCTTTCCAGGCACATGTGTAGTAAATGCATACAGAGACCTTTACTTATTTGTGGCCTGCTGTCATGTTGAATAGCTAGTAGCAACAGCAGGTATGTTCAGGCCGAGCCACTGTTTGCTACCAAGCTGCCTGTTCTCATTGAAAACGCACAGAAATATGACACAAAGTGACATCGTGGCTGGGGAGGAGAAGAGATTGAAAAAGACAGCCATTCCTTCTGCATGGATTTGTATCCTTGAATGTTTTGGGTGGGGGTGGTGGTCCCTGTAGATCAATTGGATTGTCAAATAGCACTGTCAAGATCATGTCTATAAATAGCAACATATATCTTAATCTTAATTGACAACTTAGGGATTTTTTAAAAATCTGGGCTCATTTCCCTTTTTTTTGGATCCAAATTATAAAAGGAAAGATAAAACATAAAAAAGAACATAGATGTTTGGAGATGATCCAATCTAACAATATAACTGTAAAACAGTATGGGATAGTGAAACCACTGACAGTTATATGCACTAAAACTGGCATTTCAAGCAATTCTGTATTCAGTAAGATTTTGTTGTTTGGCTAAAACCATTAACAAGAAATAGTTGGCACAGTGTAATTTGTGCAACAAGTGGGTCACACTCTGTACCATGTGAATCCCACACTCCAAGTGAAAAACACAAAATCGCCAAGTCACTCCTTTACCAGAAGGTAGCTATTTTTCTAGTTCTGTTCTGCTGTGGGGCAGACTTGTGACTGCCAGCTTGATTGACCAGAAAGTCCTGGTCCATTTTTTCTGGGAACAACACATGGTTGTCTTCCTCAGTGCATCATTGTAAATATACTAACCTTATAAAATTCTAAACTGTATATTAATATGCATTCAAAGCACCAATGCTAACTAAATACATGGTATGGTTTGGTCTGCTCCACTGCTTTTCATTCTTTCATTTACTTTGCAAAAGTGAAATTAAAACAAAGGATTTGTTAAACACTTTTGCTACATATGACCACCTACAATTTTCACTTGTTTACAGGCTAAAAATGTGGAAAGTTTGGAGTGTTTATTATCATTATTATTTTGTCACCACTTCTTCTTTGTGGTTCTTATTTTTCTTATACAAACCCAGTAATTTTGGACTCATTTTGTAGGTGTGTCATTACAGGCTCTGGATAAGAATTTGTGTACACACTAAACAGATTGCAGGCTTACAGTATAGTTTTTTATTTTTATATGACTACATTACTTTGCAATTCTACTGGTAGACAAACAACTTAAGTGTCACTAAATAAAAATCTTTCAAAGCATTTAATATTGGAAAGTTGAGTCTCACTTTATCACAGCCTCTGTTGTCCAGCCTTTGTGCCTTTGGTCTCTTAGCTGAGCTGTAGCTTTAGGCTGAGTGGCTTGTAACTCTCCCAAAACAGACTCTAGTGTATGTAACATGTTACATCATTACCTTTCATGCTTCAGCTGTTAGCTTTTGAACACATTACATGCTTCTCTTCTTTCATGATGATTAAACTGGCAGCATGACAACTTTGTTAAATGAAACAGCTATTTTGCAGCTGCAGCTACTGAGGGTCATTAGAGTGAAAAAACAGAAAAAATCATCCCTCGCTGCAGCCTGTTGGTAGATTGCTGGATGTCTCTCTAACAACCAAGTTCAACTGTAATCCATTACATTTTGACATTCATTTTAAATACAGTATCTGTTCCCCCAACCAACCCCAGCTGATATCAGTGACATGTAGGACGGGGGATATTGGAACATTTAAACCATAGCCTTCAGCTCTTTCCACTGATGTAAATCCAGCATCCAACTAAAAGTACTAAAATTATATTCAGCACAGTGTGGAATATTAAGCTGGATACCAAATATAGAGTAAGAGGTATTTTAACGATGTCCTGCAATGCTGTTCAATATTTCAGTCGACTTAACAGGTGAAGGGCTAAGAGGTAAGAGACTGACAGTTTCATTCAGAGTTAAGCTCAAGCCACCATGCCTATTGGGTCAGTTCAGCAAAATTTATGACAGTGCTTAAACTTACAAACAAGCAAGTGGAAATGTTTAGACTGCTTTTACTTCACTAATTAGAAATAAATATTTTAGTAATTCGTTTTTACTATGAGAGCTGTGTACCTGTAAACCGTAAACATTGTCATGTTGTGATGAATAATTTATTTTTTTTTCATTTTTTTTAAAAAGGTGTTTTTCCAAAATTAATTCGTTTGAGAAAATAGTTTAATGACTATTTTTAACATCCATAAATTAATAGCTGGCAAACAGCCTCTCAGCAATGACTGAGGTAGTAATAAGGGTAACATTATTAAAATTGGATACAGCCAATCTTTAAGTACTATGAGGCTTATCTCACAGTGCAATTTAGGAATTAATGTTCTAAATAATAAGACATAAATTAATTAAAAATACAGATTTACAATTAATATATCATCATTTATAGTCATTTCTCTCTGTAAATGGTTACCTTACCATGGCCAAGGAGTTTGTGTATCCCAGGGGCTCTGCTATTGGGGGCTTTTAGGGTTTCAAGGCACACAGGTCCAGATAGAGGCCAGATTTACTCTACCAGGGAGTTACCTGGGCCCCAACCTGGAGCCAGGCATGGAAGGTTAGAGTGAGAGCACCTGGTGGCAAGGTCAAGTAGAGTGTGACTTTGACAGCAGCTGAATCAAAAACATGGATGTGGGAGGAGTTTGTTGATTCCATGGAACAAGACTTTTGGTCAGCCTCAAAGTGAATTTGACAAACTGTCAGGTGACTCCAGAGGGGAATGTGGTGCTCTACAGAGTGGGGTGGTTCCGATCTCTGGGATTCTCTGCTTAGGGTGCTGCTTCCATAAACAAGCTCCAGATAAGTGGCAGAGGATGTATGGATGGATATTTTATGATCACATATTCACAGATGCTCAGTTTACATTTACTTCAGATTTTCTTGCAGTCAGTGGCATTTCTTGATAGCTCAAGCATGGAAATGTAACTTTTTTGTAATTAGAAATGTAGTACTGAAACCCTTAAGTTAACCCCCCACAGGTACTAGAATGTATTTGTACTGTTGCGATGTCCTAAAATGAGAGGCACACAGCATGAACACAGATGATCTCACAGATGATATTTAAATGCTTACATCTGAGTCCAGGACACAGCAGCATCTGTTCACACTGTTCTTGCAAAGCCTGCTTATCTAATTACCTGTCTTACTGTGAGGGCTTTGCTAATAGCCTGTAGAAACTTTAAAATACAGTTTAGGGATTTGTTACAGCTGAACCTGAATATAAAGTGTTCTGAATGGAAATAGCCCATAATGCCTCACTAACAAGATGAAACTTTAAAGTGTAGTGACTTGTAATAAAGGATTTTGCTATGCCGTGTAGTGTTGTTTGTTTTTCTGTACTAAAGGAAGTGGCTTACTAATCATATTCTCTGTGAAGAAAATACAATATGACTTAATGTAATTTTAAATTATAATTTATCGGATTTTTTTTTCTTTGCAGTTGTTTTTTTGTTTGTTTGTTTGGGGTTTTGCCTGTTGCCATAGTAACAGGATCCTGGGTGTGAACCCAGCCAGGTCCCATTTTGTTCTTTGGAGTGTGTGAATTTTCACTATCCATCCATCCAACAGATAGAGATAATAAATAATCAAACAACTACTCTAAGAAGGTATTGGAAATACCAGCCAAAACTGCATACTCAGAATGACATGTAAGGATTGCATCCTTCTATCTCCTCCGTCTCCTGGCACAGAGGAGAAATGGCAATAGTGAAATAGCCTTCTGTTGAGAGAGGAAAGATTTAGTGTTCTTCTAATGTTAAAATCTGCAAAACCATAAAACAGTAAATATGGAATTGAATAATGACATGTGCTCCCATTGCACAGGCATGGGCACCTCATCCATATCATATTCCAACTGTATTATCAATAAATCTTTGCATTTGATCAGATCATGTTAAGTCCAAAGAACAATGGAGTTAATCGATTGTATTCATAATTAAATGACAATTAAACAGTAACTTTGTTTAAAAGAAACGTAGTTCTGATTAGATTTTATATGGTGGCTTATGGGAGCAATAAATCTATGTTAAAATAAAAATTTTTTCCTAAGGCTGTATAGAATAAAAACACTTATTTTTGTCATGCATTCTGAGCCATACTCATCCCTCCGCTGTCATATTTTACATCAAAATATTCTATGTTTTTTTCTGACTTTCTTCACTTCTTTTATTAGCTCATGATGCAGATAAGCCCCTGTATCTGCCCTGTCTCTTCCCTCAAGGGATTATTTCTAACTAGAACCATACGCACATCCAAACAAAGCCTTCCTAACTGGAAACACAACATGAACACTGCCATATGTACTGCGTTTGTACCCATAGGGCAAAGAGCGTAGAGGACAATGAGGAGCAGACACAGTTATCATTTGTGTCTTAGCATGAGAGTAGGTTGTGTGTGCCTTTTTGTTAACTCTGGGCACCGTTAGCCTCCCTGAGGGCAGAAGTGACAGAGAGGATAATTTGGCATTCATTAAAGCTCTCTGCAGTGGCCTCATGACCCTGTTCAAGCTTTCCTGAAAGCACTCGATATCCACCAACTGATGTATGATTACCATCACCGGTCATAACCTCGGTCAAAATTTAGTTCACCTGTACAGAAGGGAAATCAGGCCACAGGCGTGCAGCTGTGGCTGTCTCATTTGGCAGGAATTGCTTCCTCCTCTCTGTCTGCACTGAAAGTCTGTGATTTTGTTGAAAGGGATGTCAGAAAAAATCTCAGATTGATTGGTGAGGTTACTGGGTCAGAGCCAGAAATGAAGAATGAAAGTGGAGGAGAGAAAATACAGGAATGAGATATAAGCTCGGAGACTAGGTTTGCTTTCAGTGGAGATTTCCGTTCATAAACTGTCTTTTGGCATCGTGATCCTGTAGGGATCATCATTGCTGCAGTGTTATACAGCAGACTCTCAGTGATGGATACTTTGCAGCTTTTGTTCATTGCTGTTGGTGACTGTTGGCGTTGCCAACCTAGCAGCAGTCTCTTTGGGTTTAGTCATTTGCCTTATTTATTTTTTAAAGCCTACCTTGACTCCCCTGCCATGAAGAGAGTTGCCAAAAGTGAATACGTAATCATGTGCTTGTAGCTCTCTGTGAAAACTATGCTAAGCAATGAAGAAAACTGGCAGAATATTTTCTAGTCATGTAAATGTGTGAAAGTTTGTCTTTGTAATGATTTCACTGATTGCAACTGTCAACGTTTATTATTATTGTTTTAAAACCTTATCTAAAGGAAGTGAAACACTTGAGATTATGTAATGTACCCTATTGTACTTGCATTTATGTGCAGCTTTTGTAGTCCTACTTATGACTACAAGTCAGAATGTGAATCTAACTTGTAGTCTAAAGCAGTGTTTTCCTGGCATGTTTTTTGATGGCAGGAGAAGCTTCCAGAGAAACCTGTACAAGCAAAATTAAAATAAATGGATAGAATAAAGATGACAACAGCTTGAAAAATACACTGTAAAAAAGTAGAAAAAACTGTAAAATTAAAACTGTAAAACTGAGCTGAAGAAGCTTCTCAGATGAGAGGTGAAATATCTTCAAGAAACTTAAATGAAAACATTTTTGTAAGTGGTAAAATTAAAAAATTTAAATGGTAAAATATAAAACCAGTTGTTAAAAAATATGGGGGAAACATTATACGAAGAATTCCTTCATTTTAAATTCATACATAGCACTCTTTTTTACTGTTTTTTCTTTTCAGGGTAACTAATCAGAGAAAGCAATCATCAGTTAACTAATTATCACAGTTTAAAAAAAACCTTCTTATGGTACTTCCAGAAAGAATCAGTTTTGCCTAATGTGTTGCCATTCAAGAGGCAATCTAACAGTAAATGTTTGGGGGGGGGTTCAGTTGTTGATAACTCCCGTCTTAGACAGGAATCCAAAGACAGAAAAGAAACGTGTAACATATAAAACATCAAGAACTCAACATGAAGATCACTGAAATGCATTCAACCAACTTGAAGTTTGGTCTTAACTTCATATGTGCTCACATTTTAAGCAGCACATTTATTATTTAATTGTTTACTGATTTGTGAAGAGTCATTAAGGGTAGTGGAATGATTTAATACTGAACTTTCATAGTCAAATTGGGTGTCTCACAAGAGAGAGATCACTGCATCCGGTTTTGATTCCATATGTAGATCCAATAACCATATATATATAAATACATATACTTATGTATATACATATATGTATATACATATACATATATGTCTTTTTAACATTATTGAGTAGAGACAGTCAGTGAGAGTCAAACAGTGTGAGCTAATGAGATATAATAACAAGTATGACGCAGAACTTCTTAACCTTAGTCACTTTATTTGCAGAGTCTTTTATTAAGGTATTCACATAGACGTTCAAATGAAAACTAAGATTCATATAAACATTCTTGAAGTAAGATAAAGCAATTTGCCCTACACTTTAGGGCAAATTGCTGGCTTGCTATATACATCCAGTCATATCCACACAAAAAAACATATGAAATATAAAGAGAACCAGACTTAGTGCAGTTAAAGTCAGACACAGACTTTTTAACCTTGTTGACTTCATCTAAAGTGTTTTCTTTCTTTCTTTTCTGTCTTTTTCTCCCTTTTTTTTACAGTAATGGTGCCTGACTTTGCAGGTTTTCTACTAATTAGACCAGTAACCTTATTGCAGCCAACACAATAAGTAACCCTCCCACAGAGCTACACGCAGACTCTGTAGTCTCGACATCCTCTTGTCCCTTACCTCCATTTCCAGCTGTCTTCCTTTCTGTTTAACATCCATACTTTGTAGTTTACTGTGCATATTTCACTTCCGTCTCCCTTCCCCTCTTTCTTTAGGGCCATCTGTTTTGAATCACCATAATCAAAATGGAGTTTGATGTATTAACATACTGAATTCACTGACAGTGGCTTACACTTACTTAATTCCCTGGTCCTCATCCAACTCAAAACGTGTTCAGTCTCTGCAAACTAGCTGCAAACCTGCTGTGATCCTGCTCGACCAGGTCCCAGATTCTATTTTGCTGAAAAAGAAATTTCACACCAAAAGTATAGGGTGGCCAACATCTTTCACCTCTCATTTTTGCTGTGTGTACTTTAGTTGTTGTTCCTGAGTCCTGACACATGTAAATATATTAAAATTGCTTTTAGGTAGTAATAACAGATTTTTGAGCTGTTTTTTTTTTTTTCTTTTAACCAGGAGTGAGGTGGCTATCACATTTCTAAATGCCAGCTGTATTTGTTAGTGTATATAAAATTTTGTCTTTAAAGTAAAAGTTGAAATCCTCCCTTGGTCTGATTTTGTGCATCGTGGTATGCTGTAAAAACACTTCTTTTTTTAATTTTTGCAACCTATGGACTAATTTGAATCTTAAGAGATTGGTTTGCTTTTATGTCTGAAATGAACAGTGTTATTGGGGGAGGATTAAAACAGCAGAAGCCAAAATTCTGATAAATTACTGCCCATTCAATATAATTACACTGCCAAACACATTTAGAATATTTTACCACCCCCATGTTTTCATGAATACTATACAGAGTTGTTATTCAAGTTTCTCCTGTAAATCTTTCTGAGTTTGCTGACCTTGGGGGAACTGATGAGGCTGTCGCCCAAATTTCTGAAAAATGTATTTTGTCAGTTTGGAAAACACTTGCTGTGCACCTGTGTTGGCTTTAGACACAGAAACAATAAAATGAGAAGCATTGCGTTGTCTTTAAATACTTTTTTTTAAATTGGTGTGTGCTCTTGCTGATTTATTCCTCTTTAATTTTAGAAAAGTCGAGGATAAAAAGCAATATTACAGGAAACCATTGACAATTGAGATCTCTACATCTGATAGAAATTCAGAGCCCTACTTCTTGAAAACATCATGATTTCAGATGAAGCTTATTTAGACTAAAACCAGAAAAAAACCCTCCTATTTTAAGAAGAATATAGTTAAAACACAGGATATACTGTCTTTTCTTAAAAAAAAAAAATTGCTGTGTTGCCACACCCAAATTAGTTGTTACCTGGCAAGACTGTGTTATTGACTACACGGCAAATATTAATAAAAACCACAACAGAAAAACCCCAAAGGTAGGGCTGTAAGAAAAAAACTGTATCAATAGGATGATGATGATGATGATGAAATAAATGAGCAGAAAAGTCTGAAACGCTATGTGTTTGCTGCTTTCTCCATTGCTGTTTGGAACTCAATTGTTTTTTAAAATAATGGAAAGTTTGGTAAATCATAATTGTAACACAAATTTAAATGGAGACACATGCTAACCTTAATATGATGTCCTTTGCATGGGAATTCCTCTGTACCGCTATACTGTAGATACAGTACTTATAGTAGAACTATTTGTAGCATACTACAGGACCTACCATCCACCCTTCCCACCTCCTGGCCACATACATGCAGTTTATGAATCTATTGTTTTATTTATTCAAAACAGAAAATGCAAAAGGATAGTGCACCTGTTTTTTAATTTTCTTAAGCAAGACATGGTTGACATTAGGTGGCAATATATCTACTAACTGCCCTCTCAGTTACACATTGAGGATGCTCTATACTGACTGAAAAGAAAGTGAACTGACCCCAGCTCAGGTGCATGCAAGTCTATTTGTGTCCTCCATAATGATCTATATCCCAAGCCTTATTCCTGTGACTAGACACAGGCGATAAATCCTGGTTAAACTTTGTCCTTCCTCTTTTCACTGGAAGACAGGGTGCATGATGGACTGTGTCTCTCTGCCATACAGTCTTCTATCTTATCCCTCCCTCATTTAGTTCATGCACCCCTCACTTCATCCATCCCTCTTTTCTGTCCCTCATCCATGGCTGTTCAGTACTCTCTCCATGCATCACTTGCCCACACATATCTCTCTCTTTTTCCTTCCTTCCTTTCCTAAAATCCATTTTATCTCCTTTTCACCCATCTTAGCTTAATTTGTCTCCTCTTTTTGTTGAAAATAGCCAGAGCTGGAATGACGGTAAGCCACTGCCCATCAGCCAATCGTTGCTTTTATTTACCATATACACTCACAACTGTTCAGTAATTCGAGTATCAGCCAATCACATGGCAGCAATCCAATGTATTTAGGCAAGCAGACATGTTCAAGGCGACCTGTTGAAAAGTCAGATATGGGAAGGAAGGCGATTCGAGTGACTCTGAACCCTATTATTATTATTGTTGTTATTGTTATTATTAGTAGTAGTATTATAGTCACTCTTAACTTTGTTTGCAAAAGTTAAAAAAACCACCAAAAAGCTGTCATAACTGCCTCACCACTCATGCATTTAATTTTCAAAAATTAACAAATTTAATAAAAGAACTGAAACAGTCAGTATCTGTGGGAATTTCATAGATTTGGCAATATTTTGAATTCGTTAAAATCCAAAACACTGGCTGGGAGAATACATTTTGCCAACAAAATCATGCAATTCAGAACTGTCATCAGAATAAAAAAAAAAATCAAGCTTTGTTCCCCATAAACAGTGTTTCCTGTAACCACTCTGGGCAAGACTGAGCTGTTAAGTACCGCTTATGACAAGTTACAAAGGATTTTGGATCTTGTTGATAATAAGTATAATAAAACGAAAGCACAAATTTATCTTTTTAAATAAAACACTTTGGTTCTGGGAATATAGATGTCGAAAAGCAAAACACTCTAGACAAGCGGGTATCACATCACAGTCATACAGCTTTACCTCAATTTAACTTTGTTTTACAAAGCTGACTCACCCAAATCCTACTGTAGATGCAACGCTCCTCTTGCCTTTCCACCCAGAATCTCAGCTAAACTGAGCTTTTTCCTTTTGTTTTTGTCTGCTTTAGGGCAAATCACCCCGTGTATAAACATTACAAGCTGCCAGATGACATCCATGCTTACTTTGATACTAGAGCACACAAGAATGGATGCAGGGTCATACAACCAAAGCTTCTATAAATATATTTGTGGGATACATTTATTTAATTTCCAAACTGTGAAAGGCTAGACATTTCTCATTACATGTCAGGATTAACATGAAGGTCTCTGAATAGTAAAGTTTTTTGTTTTTTTTTAGAGTTGTCTTAGCCACTTTTAAAGATAACTGCAGTTTATCCAAAAATAAAATGAAAAAAATGAAAAAATTTTGCATTCTTCACTTTTTGGCTTTGTGATCATAAAAGTGAGAATTTAAAACACAAAAACACATTTTTGTTTATTACGTGGTCTCCAGCTTCCTTTCCCACCCCCACATCTTTTTCCCCCCTTCTCGCTCCCTCTTGCTCTTTCTCCTTTTCTGCGTCTCTTTTGCTATTTAGCTAGCAGACACACACACACACACACACACACACACACACACACACACACACACACACACACACACACACACACACACACAAAACAACATCAACTTTGGCCATGGCCCTGCTGAGCAGGTGAACGAGAAGAGATGTCTGTGTAACAAATGACAAAGTGTCAACACCAGGAAATAGCTTAGCTGGACCTGTGTAAGTGTGTGTTTGTGTGAGTTTGGGGAAATAGTCTGGCATGCTTGATTACGCTTCAAGCAGCAAGCCAGCCGCTACAGTCTGGCAAAGTTCGACCTTTCAGGGCTACAGTAGATACAGAGACAGCGGGAGAGGAGGCTGAGACAAAGGTGAGTCACAACGAATAAACACAAACCCAATGCCAGTGATAGCCACAGTGCAGTTGTATCTTCAATTTGGGATTTTAGTCTGACACCTGGCCTCTATACTCTCACCTGCACAAAATGCAATTCATGACCCCTGAACCAAGACAAGCCATTGAAGAATATTTCCAAAAATACACTTTGGCATCAATCAAACCACTCAGACATCGAAAAGATGTCATTTATGAGTGTGATGTTTCTCCTGAAGACTGACGGTGATGAAGCTCAAGGCAATTCTTACCAAAGCCTAATGACAAAAACAACATAATCATCATTACAGATGAAAAAGTCTGCAGTCTCGACTGAAGAAGTCACTTGGATGAGTTTCTCCCACAAAACGCTACGTCCAGATGAACAGAATCAACTTTTGGAGATTTACTTACCTGGATGATTGAGCATGCATCAAGATATTTTGAATATTTCTGAGATTCACAGCTCTGAAAAACTTCGTGTACTCTGTTTTTAGGTTAAAGTGCAGTTGTTGCTACTAGAAATGTAAAGTATGGCACCTGAATTTTATCAACAAAAAGGTCACTCATTATTGTATGTTTTTAGAATCACACAATCAAGTATTAGCATGTTTAACATCAATACACAATCTGGATTAGTGTGGTTGCTTTTGCTTTTCAATGCATGAAATCCTTGCCCTTAACAAAGAGGAGACAAGGGTAGCTGTAGTGGAGAATGATTGAAAAAAAAAAAAAAGGGAAAAGACACAGAGAAAATTGAAAAGAGAACGAGCAAGAGAGAGATGGGGCCTTAGCCTTAGCATTAATTGTGTTGAATTATTTAAGTGACTCTAAAGTGGAAGGACAACTGGAGCACTTCTTTCTCAAGTGTGTGTGTGTGTGTGTGTGTGTGTGTGTGTGTGTGTGTGTGTGTGTGTGAGAGAGAGACAGAGTGGGGGAGAGATAGAGAGCATGTGGAGCTGATTCGCTGATCAGCCACAATGTGCCACCCACCTGAACATTGTTGCAAACCAGCATGACCCCCCACCCGCCCTCTCACTGCCACCTTTGCTGCAGTGTCAATGCTGCTAAGAAACAGCTTGAGAAACCCAGCCTCTGAAACCCAATCTGATGTAGCGCTCACAGGATGTGCTACAAGAACAAGAAGACTGAAGCAAAGAATCTCCTACTTACATCAAAGTGCTACACACCACGGGATCTCCTGAGGACCTTTGTACATGCCCAAGCGAAGGGGGGACTGACAAATGCAGGCAGCTGGCTTGTCATTGTATGTAGGCGTGGATGTTTTTCCTCACTCATTTTATCCTCTCCACTTATTTGGAACTAGTCATTCTTTTAGAACTGCAAGCAAAAGGTTACATTACACACACACACACACACACACACACACACACACACACACACACACACACACACACACACACACACACACCCAAACACACATACAAGCTGGCATAAATGTACTCTGTGAAAATTCACTGCTGTATGCTCCCTGGCAGGCTGGACAGCATCATGTTCAGTGTTAACACAAACAGACAGAAGCACTCAAACACACACTGATCTAGTATGTGCGATCAGAGTCTTTATTAGTCATCTCCCATTGATCAGCTGCCTGCTGCATTTGCTCTCCAACAGCAACTTAACTTAGGTTTCCCATTCGTCTCTGTCTCTCCGCCTCTCTATTTCTTGGTTGTAAAAAATATTTCAGCTTTGCATCTATCAACCAAGCCAGTAGGTATCTCTCTTTCACTCCCATTACTTCACTTTGACAAAATCTGCCTCATCTGTATACCGTTGGCATTTTTGGAATATAATCTGCTTACATACACAGTAAAGCAACAACAGCAGAATGTAAGGCAATACAAGTATTGGTGAGCATGGCTGCTCCATGATTTCATTATGTGAAAAGAAAAAAAGGTAAAACAAAAGAAACAAACAGAGAAACTCTGATCCAGTCCAGCCAGATTCAGTCCTATGTGCAGCTGATCTGTGACCAGGATGAGAATCAGAGCATCTCTTTCTAAGGCCAATGTACTCTTACTGAAACTGTGGATTGCCTTCTCTAGGCTTGGAATGAGTCGCTGCCCCAAATCACCAACTTAAAATGTGCTCTTTCAGTGTTGATCAGTGAAAACAAGGTAAGTCAGGGGATTGCTGTATTTTTTACCACTGATGGGATTATTGTTGTCGATTTTTGAAATAACTCACTTTGTATGAAATACCATTTCTTTATAAGCCAATTTTAAAAGTAACATAGAAGAAAGAAGATTTCTGTCTTCTGTGTTGAGATCTTCTGCTACTCTTGCACATTTTCTGAGAGATCCTCAGAAAAAGAACAGTGATGTCACACAGTCACCAGATATGTACAGTATGTTATGGTAACACATTTTTGAACCTTTGCAGAAAATTTGTAAGTCATTGCTAATGAATTAATGGAGTGCTACTCAGGAAATAATGAAGTGTGTTGATAGACAATGGAGTGCTGTTGGAGAGCTTTTATTACTTTCTCATTGTCAGACATTTAAGGATGGGGCAGACGCTGGATTCCTAGCTTACAGCCAAGAGGGGGAAATGGGATTTTTAAGTGTCTGCAGCAGAGCTCTGATTTTCAAATGGCTAGATCAATGCAATGATAGGTTCCTCAAACAGCCCGGACTGAATCATACCAATTGTGCTGTGTGGGTTAAGCCTTTTTTTTTTTTTTTGCACTTCAGTTTAGCAACAGTAAGATGCACTGAATTGCATAACATATGGTGACTGTGCTTTTCTTATGGGCTTTCCATTACTTAGTTCCTCTCAGCAAGGTTGTCACTCTCTACACTTTGTTTCCAGGTTCCCTGATTTGATGGTGTCTTCAAGGTACAAACGGACCCTTCTCATGAGATGCGGAATGGAGTAAGCACATGAATAATTTGTATCTAATATCCCCTCTCCTTGCAGCAATATAAACATGCTTTTCTACAGTGTTCACCTTTCTTGATCCCCTATTTTCTGCCTACTTTTTATTCATCTCTCATTCAGTCATGAAGTCTTTTTTTTGTTTTGTTTCAAGTCCATTATGTTAACATTCAGTGGACAGGGCCAAAGGACAACATTATTAATTGAGAAGGCTTTGAGTATATGTACATGTGGGAGTGTGTAGGTGTGCACTTGCATTGTCATATTTAAATCTTCCAGAATACAATGCTGCATCACCCTGCAATATGTGTATCTACTTAAAGGTACTTTATACATATACAAGGTGACTTTAAAAGAACATGTATGAAGACACAGGAATTAGTGAATTCATCCAACGATACAATGTCTCAATACACATCTGTATGAAAAGGAGTCACAGAGGGTGAGGTAGCTGGAATGAGTGGTGGGCTTTCAGAGTGCAGACTCCTGTCTGAGATGAGGGCAATGCAACAAAACTTTAGTGAAAAATCATACTTTTGATTAAGGCTGGATCAAAACAGATGCTGACAGTCTGAACAATATCAGATGACACTATTAATAACCAGCAGAAGAAAAAAACCCTGACACCCTGTCCTAAAGAAATGATTGGTGTAAAATTAAAAGCTTCCATACCATAGGAAATGACTGAAGTTGCATATTTTAAAGGCTTAGATTGCTAAAAATGTAATTGCTGTGGGACACTGAACCTTAAAGCAACACTTGACAATTAATGTGACACCTCTTACTGAGCTTATTGTGTAAATATACCATGAATAATTCTTTACTGTCAATCACAAACGCTTTCATTGACGAAAGCTCCAGGATGAGACATCTCTTGTTGTCTGGTGTATTTAAAAGCTTTCTGCTGTTTGTTATAGCGTTTTAATGTATGCAAACTTTAAATACTCAAATAGATATTTTGTGCATTGCACATTATAAACCTCAAGTGGTGTTTAACTTAAATGTGTCAAAAGAAAAGAAAAGAAAATAACAAAATAAAAATAAATTAAAAATTCAAACCTTGCCAGGTCCTGAAAAAAGTTGATGGTAGATTTCCCACCCAAAAAAAATCTCTAAGCAAAACTTATATTACTGAACAAATACATATTTAATCGTGTGAAATCCCACAGTTTAAGGAATTTGTTTTTTGATGTTTATCAATTTTTGGTTTCTGCTTCTCTTTCATTTTGCTGTAGTCTCCAAATAATAACTGCAATGAAATGTGCAATACCAAACAATAAGTGAAGTGTGAGCTACCGTGAGACCCAGTAGACCTATTTATTTTTTTATTTTTTTGTAAGACCCAGCTTTTAAACTCTGTATGGCCTGTTTGAAGCCTGTGCAGGCACAAATACTATGAAATGCACTTAAGTGAGAAGTCCTTGGATTAGACAGGATTCCACATTTTAGAAGCATAAAGCTAAAAATACATTTCTGCCACCTTAAAAATTGAAAAAGGACCATGTGAGCAACTTTTAATTCAAAATCAGAGTAAGGGCCTTTCGTTTATTCTCTGCTGCGTTGCATTTTCTTTCCCTTTTGCTGCTCAAATGTTCAGTTCAGGAGTTCATCACTGTAAAATGCAGCATGACACACTGCCAGAGAAAAGGAGGGAGCAATATATATAATGTTACATTATATATAATGTAAAAAAAGACTATGTATTTGTCTTTGGTTTCTGTTTCTCTATATTAGTTGTCTGTTTTGTAAGGTGACATTGACAACATAGGGGGGTAAAATGACAAGAGGAGGTGAAATAGTATGTGCAAAGGACGGGCTGATGGATGGAACACAGTGGATACGCCGTCTACTGTTGTCATTTGTAGACTGATGTGTGAGAAAGATGACAAGACTAAATCTGCAGTAACAGCAGATACTTCTTTCTTCTGTGGGAAAGACAAGCTTTTGGATAGATGGCTTAATTAATCACTAGAATAGATACAGTTGCCATAGTCTGAGCTTATAAGTTGTAATGAAAAAGTTTTGGGACTTCTCACAAACTTTACTTTGGTTGATGTCATTTGCAAGGTCGTCTTCTTGTGCGCTGATGGACCACTTACACCACTGCTGCTAACTTTAGATCTCCCCATTGAAATACTGTTCTGACCATCTTTACATCCTCATTTGCAGTTTTGAAACAGAATTCAACTTCGGTGTCAACGTGATGCTCACTGTGTCTGCTCCTGTCATTTTTTCAAGTTGTGTGAAAGAAAGACATAATACTGCAACTACAATAACATTATTTAGAATAAAATCTTTTATCATTTACTTCACTATATTTTGTTTTGCTAGAAAGAGGATTTTTCATTAGTGATTTAAGCGGTCACTGAGATATAAAGAGCTGCCTTAATACAGGACTTTATAAGGTATGATCATTAGGGCATTATTACTTCTGATGAGAGCTAGTTATCTAGCTATGACCCAGAGCAGTCTTTAATAGAGGGGGCCATAGTAGCCAAGCCTGAAGATGGTTTCTTAGATCAGGAGGTTGGCCAGGAGGGTGCTCATTATGGTTGGACACTGTGAATTCATCCCCTGGGTCAGACTGTCAGCTGTCACTGAGTCTACTGTGACATCCTGAGGAATTTCTTCGGGAACATTTAGTGGAAAGGACCTGAAATATAGCTCACAGCACATTGAAAACTCACAAACTATTTGGCCATACCAAGGACAGTTGCTGGTAACCACATGCTCTGCTCACCACATTTGGCTCTTTTTGACTTTCTTCTCTTCTCTACAAAGAATTTCAATGGAAGAAATCCAGTAAGCATTAGGTGAGCATGTGCAAGTTGTCAGTTGTAAAAAACAATCCACCACAGCAGGAAACCTGAAAGTAATCAAGATGTACTCCAGGAAATAAACAGAAGGGTCAGCAACCATAGGGTGAAGGTTTATTTTTTTATATACATTTTTTTCCAAGATACTTTTCTAGTTGTTTTGAAAGCTCATTTGCAAGTATACGTAATTTAGATTTACTGTTACACTGGGAAAACAATACAAAGTTGCTGTAGTATTACTATGTATGGGGTTGGAACACACAATTATAGTCTGTCAGCTTTTCCTCCCCTTTTCCTCTTTTTCTTCTCACTACTTCGTCTTGCAAAACACAGTTGGTGGAAGTCACAACAGTTTATAAAATTCAATATTGAATTTAGTTTTGCCCAACAGCAGTGAAGTAGCATTGGCACTTCAGTTATTTTGGCAGCGCTAATGAATATATTAATGGAAGCATAAATGATGGCCAAATGTGTGAAAAGGATGATCACGGAGAGATGTGGATGTGCTGAGGATTATAGATGGATGAATGTCAGGATGAGAGAACGTGGTATTTACTGCAGCAAAGAAAAAAGGGTTAAGAAGTTAGAAAGCCAGCAAAGGAGAGAGAGGGTGAGACACAGGCGCAGAGAAAGCTTTTTGCAACCTGCCACCAGAGACATCACAGTTTTTCTGCTCAGAGGGTTTTCTCTAGTTAGAAAGAAAGGCTTTGTATGTCTTTTTGTGTGTGTGAGTGTGTGTGCCAAACTAAGCCGCAACATGTTAACACCGCCGGGAATGCCTTCCGCTCTGCTGTCCTCTTCTGCACTACTCCATGACTTTTGTCTTTTTCTTTTGATGACCTTTTTTTTGTGGTTTCATTGAACTTTCCATTTCCTTCCTCCCCTTCTTCTTCTGCTTTTTTTTTAAACTTCTTCTTCCTTTCCATGTTGTCTTTCAATGTGCCCTTCTTCTTTTAAGAAGTGTTGGCTCTTGTTTATTTATTGTCCCCATGCCATTAGGTCTATATCCCTTCCCATTAAACCCGAGTATCTTTGACAGGCTGTGAACATGCAAAGAAAAGCATCACTGTCAATAATATATTAAACAACATGCAAAAAGGAGTAAGATGTATAAAGAAAAGGATGAAATTAATAAAAGAAGAGAGAACAGTCTATTTGAGTAGTAACCATCACTGTGTCAGCTAGAAGAAGAAAATAGTTTGTGCTGGATGTCAGTCTACAGAAACTGACTTAAGGTAAATTTGTGTCTTTCAGCTGGGACTATTTATCAAATATCAAAAATGCACAGAATGAGGAAGGATACCTCTTCTTGGAGGGCTGTGGCACTTAAACAGATGAGAAAGAGATGCATTGTGACAGGCAGACAGATAGATAGACATGCGGGCAGACGTGGTACAAAATTGGTTGGTGTGAGCTAAAATCTACTTAGACGTGGGTCATGTCAAACAGGGCATTGCAAAGACAAATTGTATTTTTCAACCAGCTTGGCCACAGTTGGCAGATTTCATGTGGGTTTTTTTTACCGTAGCTGAAAGTTTTTTCAGATATGTATCTCCAATGTCCTTTCAGTGTCGTATTGCTTCATATCAAGGTCGGAATGATTAATCGTTGAAAAAAGGAAAGGAAAGTTTAAACACAAAGTGTTTTGAAATAACACAATCAGCACACTTGTGTGTTGAAATTGGGACATATCTACATCCCACAAAAGATGAATAATGAATAAACACAAGTAGTTATACTAATATGTTATTAACGTCAATAGAAGTGATTTAAATAAATCATCAGCAAAGAAAAGCCCAACATGTTTATTATAGCCACTGTAACGACTTACGTGGAAAGTTAAAGTTAAATTAGTCATCACTCCATCTTGTGTTGCATTAAGGTAAACAGCTGGAAACACAGTGCTGATGCTGTAATTAATTCAAGGTTATTCTTCTAGATCCTCCTGTGTAGACTTACCGGCGCCCGAAAGACTGGCTCCATTTAAATGGAATAAAGCACTGCTGCTTTTTAAAGTTCTCTGTAGAGCTTATTTCATCTGATTGTGGCCTCTGTTACTTTGAGAAAGTCCTACAGGGTTTTTTAATTTAAATAAAAAAATCTTCGAGACACTAGCATATGATTATTGTCTAGATATATTTTTTTCACTGTGTTCACTGATTGATTTGATCATTGGAAGTTCAAACCTTGCAGATTCAAGATATAAATTTATAACACATGCATTTAGGAGGTGAATGGATTTTTTTTGTTATGAACTGGAAAAAGGAGTTGCAAAAGCACACTGTGATGTGTCCCATAAAACCACATCTTATTATAGGGCCAGATACCTGAAATAAGGTGCTATTATATTTTCTTACTTCATTTCTCTCCATCAGTTTTTCCTCAGTACTTCATTCTCCCAACTTTATCTTAACATCTGCCTTCATGTCTGTCAAGGTCAAGTCTTATCTTGTTACCTCCATTTTTTTTTCTTTTGTAATTTTTGCTCCTCTGTCCCACACTCTGACCTTCACAGTATTTATTATATACCTTGTATTTACATTTGACCCCTAATGTGCAGTATGCAAGAGTCATGAGTCTTTTATGAGTCTTTTAAGTCTTTTATATAATGGAAACCTGGTAGAGAGAAATTAATATAACATAATTTTAAAGGTGCAAGACAGGAAAAACATAAATGTGAATACATGCATGGGCACTACTCACTAGTGGGAGAGCTGGGCTAGCACATTAGTTCTCTGTAGGTGTGGCTACAACTCCTCTCTGTTTAGCTCTTCAGTATGTGGGTATTTTCAGCACGGTGAGGATGTTTCATGTCATTTAGTCCAAATAGAAATTCTTGGGTTCTTGGTGTAGCTCTTTTTCTTGCTTGTTATTTTTTGTGTTTATGGCTCAGAGTGACGCCACATAATATTTAAAAAAGTACTTTATCAAGTCCTTTATCAAATCCTCAAATCCTTTCATTGTGCACTAGAGTAATAGGTTGACAGTCTGTCTGTGTAATATAGACTTTCAATATTTTATATATGTACTGTGGCGAAAAATGGGAGAGAAATAAAATTCAGGCCATGAATTCAGACAATCTTTAGTGTTCCTTGTGTGTCACAGTATGACATGTTCTTTATGAACTAACATGTTGTACTTCCCAGGAAAATACAAGTCAGAGGTGCTAAAATCAGACGAGTGTGGAGGATGAAAATAAAAAAAGGAGGTGTGATTTTTAAGAACTGAGTTAAAACTACCAAAAAAAAGTGTACTGGATTTTGTAGAATATATGAAGTTGCCATCCATGTCAAGGAGATTTCATGAAGATGGTGCCCTAAGGGGCAAGGGGTCACTGAAGAGTTTGATGAAGAGTAAAATGATGCAGGCGTTCTTCCCCCAGTTTTTTCAGTCTCATAGAATCAATGCCAGTGGCCACTGAGACAGTGCATAACACACTTTACACAGTACAGTAAACAGGACATAAAATATCAAATAGTAAGTAAAAGATAAAAAGTTACATGATGTTGTTGTTGGTGTACAGGATGACAATATTGTGATACATTAAGGTAATGAAACTAGCAATAGTAATCATTTCCCAAATAGTTTTAAAGCAGTAATCATTCCTAAAACATTCAAGATTATTTAAAAACTGTGTGTGTAAAATAAAATATTCAAAGAGAAAAATTGCATGATCTTGAACTTCTTGGGGAGGTTGTTTGAAAATATATGGACAACATTTTTACGGTAACATTTCTCTCTATCAAGGTGTTTAGTGAAAAGCAATTGACATGACTGAAGGATTTTGTAACATTCTGTCATTTCTGTCTTTATATGGCATCAAGTAAAAGCCAGACCTTAGGGTTTGCAGCACCTCAGGCCCAGCACACTATTTCTATGCTGAGATGTTCTTTACTGGGAGTCAGACAGCCTAATAGAGGGTCATCCATCCGGAGCCCCAGGTGCAGTCTGGGTGATCAATAGGGCACAGCCAGGCAGACACATTTGTAGGACATTCACAAGCACCCATAATTTATTAGTAAATTGTCATATAGCTGTGCATGAGAAAGAAAAAACAAAGAGACAACAAAAAAAAAAAATCCAACTACTGTACAATACACATGTATATAGCTGCAAAAGAAGACACTCAACATTCTGGGCTTTCGTTTTACTTCCTCTTTCACACACACACACACACACACACACACACACACACACACACACGGTGTCTGGATACCCCAGCATCACAGCGCGCAGGAAGGAAACGGTGCGCCCACTGTGATCTATCTTCATAGCAGCAGCATCTGCTCTTAGCCCTGTCTGTCTGTGCAATGTATGAGTGGGAGGTAAATGCAGTGCCCAACACTATCACAGTGACATTAACACATGATGGGGATTAAGTGAAGTCCAATACTTTAGTGCTAATATTATACCATCTTTTTCTCCCTCCTTTCCAGTCTCGTTTCATATTACAGTAGGTATTGTTATTGTTCTTCGTCTGTTATTGTTTTGTCTTTCAATTTGTTTTCTGTCAGATAAATGCAGTCACTTGGATTGCTACTTTCATGGACCACTTGCATGATAACTAGCACTATTATAGCAGCTGTCAACAGCTTTTTCAAGATTATTTTTATGGCTTCTCGGCTGTGTGAAAGTGTATGCAGCGACCATATAATGTCACTAATGCTGTTTACAGCTCTGGTCTCAATGCCACCGGGCTCCCAGAACACATAGTCCAAAGATGTAGATTGGACTCACACTGACATGTTGCATAAAGGAGAGTGCGGTGATGCAAAATTACAAATTACAAACTCTGAAGGGTGGA
This sequence comes from Perissodus microlepis, assembly GCF_051167445.1. Lineage (NCBI taxonomy): Eukaryota > Metazoa > Chordata > Actinopteri > Cichliformes > Cichlidae > Perissodus > Perissodus microlepis. Next base: position 26,553,241 of record NC_140473.1, read on the forward strand.
AAATGATCATAGGATGCTGTTAGAATTTAACTATTTTGTTTTTCGTGCAACAATTGTCTTTCTGTGAAGGAGATACAGCGATTCCTCTGGTACTTGTTTGGACATTTCTAAAAATAAAATAAAATAAAATAAAAATAAAGATTAATGAACCCTACGGAAAAACTGGCTACATTATCTAAATGATTAGCACTTAAGCTGCCCTTTAATATACATGAGCTTTTGTAATTAAACACCTCGGCAGCTGCGTTACAACAAAATTATAACAGGAGATTTGTTACTCATCAAAGCATGTCAGTCATGTGTCTTTAAAGCTGTTTTTTGCAAGAGATTATTTAAAATCCTGTCACATACAACCCGCTGCTCTCCCAACCCTGATGAATCATTAATACAACCAAATATTATCAAATAAATGTCACAACAAATAATTCTAATCTGATTGCTGGGTTTATTTCAGTAACTGTAACAGATTACAGCTTCAGTATTTTTGGTAATCGGGTTCATATTATCCTGTTGCATGTAAATCCCTCACTGCCCAACCCCGATGAGTCATAGCTTCCATTAAGAAATTGACACACATATTACACAGCTGTTATCTTCCATAGCCTTTTATCTTGCTGTGCTCTCAGCTGGTTCCTTATCTTCATAAAAGCAAGCTTTTATCCAGTGTTTTGCTTGTAGCATTGTCTTGAAGGTAGGGCGGGGTGTTGATATTCCACTCACATGAAAAACATCCTCTTACATCTAAAATCAGGTGCCATCATTAGCATCCAGATACGTTTTCTCTGCATTGTGCATTGCAAGAACCATTGCCTGTTATGTGATTTTGCAATGAGCTTTGCTTATCTTTAAGGGAACAACCTTTTATCCGGCTTCTTCCTCGTAATATTGTCTTGTTAGCCTGTGTAATCTCATTCCTTGTTTTTACCATTTCTCTGTTGTTGCTCCACTATTTTTTAAAAGCTATTTTTAATGGGTAGGGGATATAAATGCTGACTTATTTTAGGCTCTGCTCCTATTCTAAATGCTATTCTTAGCATTGTATGGAAACTTATTGGATGTCTTTATTACAAGAGTGTTAAAAATGACAGCTAGATACTGCAAATTTTGCACAGGCCATTTGGTTGGCACTTAAATACTGCGTGCCTTGCAGACTGTATTAATCACAGGAGGAACTATGCCACCAACTCCAGTAGTAGTAGTGGAAGTCCAACATTCTTACAATGTGAGCAACGACACAGCTAATTCAATGTCTATGTTTACTGTAACTTAGCCATGTCAGCGAAAGCACCTGGCACACTGAGAGATCGATCATGTGCCAATTGGGATAGCAGTGGGGTACACTGGGTAAAACTCCTTTGGCATAGAATAAACAGTGCAGCCAGGCCTACTGTAATAGTTGCTTTGCTGATCCACTGAAGACAGGTAAATGAACACAAGTTTAATAGAAACTACTAGCAAGGGGACCCTACTAAGTCATGGAGTAGTGACTCTGATAAGTCACATTGATTTGAGAATCCTTTTAGAGTGCCTGGATGTATAAATAAAAATATAGATATTTGGCAGTTTATTAAAAATGTATGACAATAGAAAGCCAATACAGTATATTGCCATATTGATATTTTATTCCATTCCAACCTTGTAACGTGTCAAAAGCCAGATCTTGTAGACCAAAAATGTTTCAATTTGGACTTTTGTTGTTAAAACTCTAACTACATCATTTTTATGAGCATTGTTATTCTTTGTACTTGAACTAGAAGTACATTTTTTGTACAAATCTCCAAAATATAGATTTCTCTTTTGTATACCGAGCCTGTAAAGTGTTTTTTACAGCTGGGATTGAGAGAGAAGTATATGCAACATAAAGGTAAAGACATCACTGCTGTCCAAACTCTCCAGATGTTTTTGTGCAGCTAGGGAAAGGAAGTTAGCGAAGCAGCCATCTACAGTGTGAATATAAGTAAGAGTGATATAAAGTCTTGATGAATACTCACATACAGCCAGTTAACAATCAGCAGCATTAAGAATAAGTAAGAAACAGGATGTTTTGGATGTACTGAGTTCTGTGTGCATGTTCAGAGTGATGAATATCATTTTAAAAATGCTACTGAAATCTACCAAAATGACATTCAGTGCCAATAAAGTGTATTTTATATTGTAGCTTCTCATTTTCCCACATTTTTTATGTGCATTCAGTCTGTGAGTATCCTGTAAAATATGTACTTGTGACTCTATCTGAAAATGTGCAAGCAAAAGATAATGTTGCAGTTTGATGTTGTGACCAGATGATCTAAACTCCCCATATTATTTTCAAAGCATCCACATATTCCCCAAGTAGTAGCTGTCTTTTGCTGAAATCACTTGAGTTTCTACTTACAGAGATGGGGAGGCACACAGACAAACTCACTGTGCAAAATACCTATGGGGGCTGATGAAATCTAACCAGCCATGTAATCGGAAGATTTCTACCAGATGAATATTCACTTTTCCATCAATCTGTTGCTTCATCCCTCTCTTCCATATCACTGTTCCTCTGTCGTTCATTTCGGCCTCCATTTGCCTCCGTTCTTGCAGAAGCAGACGCTCTCACTTGCTAAAGTAAACATCACCAGATGGAAGGACTTATTCTGTGTGGGTGTATGTGGTGTGTATATGTACTGTTAGTCATCTTTTGCTGTCTTGCTTTCTATGTGTGTAATTATTTATTTTATTTTTTACTTATTCTGCACCATGCACATTCCTCTCCTTGGATTTCCTTCCTAAAAGCAAATATCCTTTTCCAATTTACACACAGATTCATACGAATGCACACACACACACACACACACACACACACTTTAATGGACCAAAGAGCTCCCATGTGTCCACAGGGGGAAAGCCAATCGTCCCATCGTGGTATTACTGCTGTATGAAAAATGTATGACAGGATATGATACAGAGCAGAAGCCATATATACACAGTTGTGAATTAATCATTTGATTTTAAGAGCTCTCAATAAGTCTGCCAGTGGCTTTAAACTCTTTTTATTAATATTTTCTCTTACTTTAACTTGCTGTTTTTTTCTTCTTTTTTTGTCATCTTTGTCAAATGTTTCACTTTCTGTCTGCTCTTTTAAACACCAGCTATGATTCCGTAAATACTGATCTAACCATTCTGCCCTACAAGAAGCCAGGCTGCCAGCTTCCGGTTTGAAATATCATCAATATTTAATTAAGTGATTATCTTTTTAGGACACAACGCAGATAAGAATTGGAAAGAGGCTTAAAAGTTGGCTGCAGTTAATGGATAATCCTCTTGTCAAAATAGCCACCCCTGCAGTGGTGTTACTGTCCACCCACCTGACCAAACTAAAGTCCTACAGATAATAATAACAATTAAAAAAAATGATGGGACTGAAATGGCAATGGAAGGGGAATTGTTTTAGTGACCTTTTGTTCCTGGAAAGGGGGGAAGCTGTGCCTCTGCTACCTGTACAGACTTCCGCCTGCTCAGCTGTAAGAATGTATGAAGAAAATAAGATTTTATTTATTTATTTTAGAAAACAAATGCACTTTTTTGGTCATGGACTACAAGTCAAAATATCCAAATCTATGCCACATCCAGCCAGTCTTAACTTCAACTTTTCTTTTCATTAAATGCATAAAAATAACTTGAGATTTTTATGCATATTCTACAATTTTTAAAATTAATGGAAATGTCCTGTTTTAGCCACAACTGGAAGACTGTGATGGCTTTCAAGAGTGTGACAAAGACTTCATCACCACCACCTACTTCTGCTTTGTCTTTCAGCCATAAATGATAGGACAACCCATTTGAGCTGTTTTCTTGATAAAGCCTACAGAAATTTTAACCCTAAGCCTCATGCCAGACTCAGTCAGTGGATGCTATTTAGCTGATGAGTGGGAGATAGAATATGAGTACATGTGAGAATGGATAGTAAATAGTCTAGTCGGAAAAAGCTGAGAATAAGGCACACAGAACCAGGACATTAAAGTGCAGCACAAGGACAATATCCTCTATAACCACTGAATACCTCTGAAAAGGGTAGTTTTGAGGCCCTGGTTGAGCTTTTGCTTGAATACCTTGAATATAGAAAAAAAAAAAAGGGTTTTGAGCTCAAGGCTTCAAAAGTCTTAAGATTTCCAACTGACCTTCCGTTAAAAATCATAACATTTCTGAAAAATATACATCATGCAGACTCCATTAGAACTTCATCTCACCATACTCTAAAACATTGTCAATCAACACCATCAGTTATCTGTAGCAGAGACAAAGGGAGTGTTTGCAACATTAAGGCAAAGGCTAAACCTAAATTTTAAACACTGATATAATAGGGAGCTATTCTCGAACCACTTTAAAAAAATTTAAGTCTCAAGTTAATTCTCTTTTGAGGTAGACTGTTGCCTATGAATGCTTCCTTATAGGTACAGCCAAAATAAAATTAAGCCAGCTGTGATTTTAACACTAAAACTGCTACAACAACCACAACATCAGCAGTAATGGCTTGGACATTATTTCTCGAAGAAGTGAAGGTGTACATTTTCATCTATTCTTTTCAAACTTAAACTATGATTAGACAAAACAAGCATTTAAGATGAATTCTTAGGGCGTTTATTCATTTTACTTATTATTTAGGTCGTTTCATTCAACATTGTAAAATTAAAATACACATTAGGAAAAACTAATAAACACAGAGTACAACAAATAACATAATAGCTAAGATATCTAAAAAATGTTAGTTATTATGGAAGAACATTATGAAACAATCAGCATACCTGCAGCCTCTCATTCAGCGTCCACACTGCTCTGCCTCAAAACGAAATCTATGGTTTACCTTACGTTGAAACCAAAAACCTGTTTTAACCCTACATCGTAACCTTCGACATACCCTGACATACACCTTCTGAGAAATATAACTAAACGCTGGCTCTTTTGTGATCGACAAGTTCTGTACTGTTTATTTCTCATGTGCATTTCTAGCTTTTTTTTCATGGCATAGAAGCAATAGTAATAGAGTAGATATGAGAACTCACAAATGTCAGCAGATTCCTGGAACAATATTACTACTGAAATGGATGTGAGGGAATAGACAAAGATGAGGAAAAACTTGAAGCACAAATAGGTTTGCCTCCAGAAAAATGGCATCACATACAAAACAATTGGACATGACCACGTGGTAATTAACATATAACCACACACAAGCATAAATGTGGCCAATTGGCCACTTGCATAGGTCTCTCATAGGTCTCCCTGCAGAAGTCTAAATCAGACATCAATCTTCAGCTTCACATCCTAAGCTCTCCTGCTCAGTGCTGAAACCCATTTGGCTATTCTGCTTTTGATTTCACTCTTTATTTGCTGTGATTAGTTCACCACATTCTGGACTCCCTTTTAAGTTCAGCTTTGGTTCCCCCACAGCTCAGAACAGCCAGCAACCAGCCTGGACTCACACTCCCCGCTTTGCTATGACTCAAAATCGCATTCTTAGTCGAGCAGTAATTATTCGTCAATTATCTAATTCCAGTCCCCTATATATTTACTTACCTATCACATATACCTATACATTCAGGTCAAAATGAGTACATATATATATAAAAAAGAAAAAAAAAAAGAGTATATACAATCTTGTTGCTAAGCAACTTGACATGCGGCAGCAGTGGTTCTACATTAATTTCTATGAGTTCAAAATGACGTCTTCAGTAGTTCTAGGTAATCTTTTTTTCCTGTGTTTTTTTATTCTGCACATCCCAAAATTCAGTATTTGATTAGCAAAACCATTTTAAGCAAGTCAGGAAATATGAGATGATCAGGGTTTTATTTTAGCTGACTTATACAATTTTTTAAAATGCCAAGAGGTTCAAATTGACCCCCTTGGTGGTTCTACTGTGAATACCATGACTCTTTCAGAAGCAAACCACTAATGCTAGTGTTCAAAATCCAGTATCCAAGTTTAACCATTGCAGTCTTTTGTGGTGGTGCTGTTAGTCTCACAGTCAAACATGTGGTTCATCGCTGGGTAACATTACTCTCCTGGCATAACTACTGAACTTTTCCAGTTGATGATAGTCAACCAAAAGCAACAGTGCACATTTTTCTTAACCGTTTGACAGATCCATCTGATATTCAAATTTGGCACACTGTGCAGTCTCCAAAAAATTCATTCTGCATTCATTCTGCATTTTTTTGACTAAATTACTGTTTTAATGTTGACAGATACAAACAACCCACAACAAACATGATGAAAGTTATGTGGTCTTAGCTTTTGCTTCTCTATAATACTGGCTGGGTCAACACTTTCTGTGGCCATTCCCCTGCTAAACTGCATTAAGCTGCATTGCTTTAAAAGTCTCCACTGCTCGGGAAGCTCTTGTACAGTGGAGCGCCCATTAAGACACACAACTATTATATCTGTGTTGTTGTTGGAGGTGATAAATCAGTAGCTCTGAATAATTTACCAGCATGGAGGAGGAGTGCGATAAGAGATTTAAAGGTACTACACAGAGAATGGAAAGCTCTCATTTTGTCTCTCTCACCCACTTTTTCCTTGCTCTTTTCCCTGATCAATTTCTATGCCCTCATATGTCTATGTGTCAATTCTATTTTTCTCTCCAACTGGCTTTGGGAGGGAATCATACTGCTTAACCCCAAAACACATAAACGCACTAAGCCTTCTTTCTACAGTTTGTGAAAACATATAGTGTATCACCATAGGCAGAAATCTTAGTGAGCTATACTGTGATTTCGCATGTGCCAGACTTGTATCTTAATTATGTTCTCAGGTGTTTTACAACTGATAAAGCTTTTTCTATGGATATGTATGTTTATTTTTAGGATCATCAGATGTTTTGGGAAAGACGAGGGTGAAATTTGCAGTAACCTCCGTATAAGTGCTTGCTTCCTATCTTAACCACACAAGGTCCGCTATTCCACACAGCATGTTTTTCTCTATTGTTTGTGTTCTGCCAAAACCTTGTGTTTCTCAAAGGTCAGCTTTTCAGTATCTGAATCTATAGTCTCAAATAGTCAGACCTTTGCCTAGTGCTTACTCATAGTGCAATGGAAAGGTCTTGCTGGAGCTTTTCTTAAGACAGAATGAAGGTAAACTGGTGAAAACTGAAGGGTTTTCTTTATGTCATATACTTCACAATCCAGTGTTTAAATACCTGCTTCAAATGTTGTCATCACCCTTATAGATCCATGGTTTGTATGACACATACAATCTATTACAACAGTGGCAATAGTGCCATAGTCTGGATTTTGTGGTTTGGTTATGGATTTAGTAATATTCTGGTCTAATTTTAGACTTTTGTTTTTGAGCTTTGTTTTTCTGGTGAAAAAAACATTGTTTTTTTTTTACTAATTTCTGGTGAAATTAGTAAAATAAAGCCTTTATTTCATGACTAGGCAAATCAAAATGTTACAGTATCCTGTTGTGAATCTTGAGGTCAATGAGGTGATACTTACTCAGTTGGAATTGGATAGAAACAGCCACTTATGCATTTTAAAGCTTTGATTTCTAGTCACTTTTTCCCAGTAATACGCCAGAGCATAATATTTACACTGAATGCTGGGGATAAAAGTCGGGATGGGAATTTATAAGAATTTAGCAATTCCAATTCCATTATCAATATCACTTATCGATTCAATTCCTTATCGATTCCCTTATTGATTCTCATTGACTCCACTTTTGAGAGTCACCAACATCTCTAAGCAGCATATCAAAGACATTAACTTAAAGCAAATGAGTTACATGCATGTATCACACAGAACCCTTTTTTTTAAAAAAAGTAATGCAGTACGTTACTTATTAATTACACCCAGGAGAAAAACATTCATTATGCTACTCGTTATGTTACTTTCATGTTACTCTGCAAAATGATCTGAAACACATTGTCTCATAATTACCAATTAACAATATAAACCTACAGGATATAGAAATCAGCTGATTGTAGCGGGAGTGCAAGAACCGATAAGTGGGATGGATGGGCAGGTCGACTAATCATTCCAAGGAATTGGACTGACGGGAACCGGTTTTCTACAAGAACCGGTTCTCGATTCCCATCCCTAGATTTATGGTAGGACTGATTTCAGCATTATAATTTGGTGTTAGTAAACTTATAATGTCTTAAAGTTGCGTCCTATGTGAATTTATTATTATGAGGTTATTATGACTTTTAGCCAGTATATAAAAATTATAATTCACAGGTGTTACTGTTTTATTGTTAGCAGGTTTTTATAGTGTTCCCATTGCTATACTGTTACGATGTGGTTTTGCCTTACAGACATGCTCTTGTTTTCATATATTATCCCAATTTATGTTCTTACTTGAATATTACATTTGTAATTAAGTAGTAATAACTTGCTATTGCTACATTAATACTTCCTGTTTCAGCTTATTACACCACTATTATTATATTATTACTAAGCTGCAGTGTTAGATTAAGAAATAAATGCTAATATTTAAACAGCATTTTTTTGATGATATAGGATTAGTCAGAATGACATATTGGAGTAATATTTTGTTGTTTGTTAGCAGTTGGAACAAAATCAATCTGGCTATAATTATTAAACAAACGCACCAAAAATTATTTTGTAAACTGAAGTTAAAGTAAGCTTTCATGTATTTGATCCTAATAGATTCAACATACAGTAAAATACATGTTGTCCATCGCTGTTAGGAATTCAAGATACAATAGGTGATTCAGACTCAAATAAACTGTAAAAAGATAAGATAAGATAAGATAAGATAAAACTTTATTAATCCCTCAGGTGGGTTCCTCTGGGAAAATAAGGGTTGAATGTTTCAGCTGTCGAACCAGCATGTTTGATTTATGTGGGTTAATAAGACCAATCTCTGAATTTAGAAGTCTTCAGTCGTCTAATCAGAACACTTGGTTCATAGCGCCGTGTTCTTATTTAAAAACATAACAACCAATTAGCTTCAGCAAACTTCACTGTGAGTAATTAGCTGTGAAAAGGACAGTGTTAATTACAGTTATGATTGCTTATCATGTCAGATTTTATTTAATTTTTTTAAAGCCCACAAATGATTTTCCTTAGAAACAGATTTATGAAGACACGCATGGCTTACCAAAAAAATAAAAGAAAAGGTAACATTTCGGTTACCTTACCTTTGGGGTAGATTTTTAAGGCTACTTTAGATATTTAATCTGGAAACGGTTTTATCAGATGACTGAGTTCTGTGTAGCGAGTGGATAAATTGGGGCCATTCCTGCTATAAATATACAAAGGTATCCGATAAATTGGATTTGTAAGTTTCTGGGGCATATGGTGTTCTATCACATGCACGAAACTTCAGATTAGATCTGTTTAAACATTCACGTCTGTGTGGTTGCTTTTACCAGGGAATCTAACTAAATTTGTTCATGTAGCTCTAAATAGCTTACAGGATCTGATTTGCTTCATTTTAACCAGGACCAAATTTCTGTACTGAAAAGCTTGATTCAGTTGCCTACAGTAAACACTTACCACTCTTTGCTGCCTAGTTGATTGTATCATGACTATCACATGACTCTTTGCCTCTTCAGTATTAGTATATAGGCATGTGGTGGGTTAAAGGTTTCTAACACAAGATTTACTACAGAATAAAGTCTGAAAAGATCAAATTGCCACCTTTATTTGTCGATTATAAATAACATTATTGGTCAACCAATACAATTCACCTTGTTGCATATGGTGACGTACTGAAAAGTGTCATCAATAATAACATAAAAACACAAAGGAGTAAAAACAACCACTTTAATCTGCTACGTGAAATAAAAGTCCTGATATACTGCCAGGTAAATGACTTGTGCTCACTGAACTGTTAGGTAGAAGGGTATCAGATGTGGGAGAGCAGGACCCTTCTGTTTCTTGGCACTCTAAAATCAAAAAGCAGCACACCCAAGTCTGCTGACAAACAAGTGCACTACATTTGTTGACATGGAAATACAGATACACAACTCTAGTATCTGCAAACTTATGTCTCAAAGTTACTCAGGCATGAGTCTGTGCAAATGCTCTTGTGTAATGAAGCAGAAACTTTAATAAGGACTTTACAAGGCAGCGATTTGATTCTCTTTCTCTTCCTCATGCTGTCTCTCTCACTCACGCATACCTGCACACACCATTTAATTTAAATCCCACCCAGGTTGAGCGGTCAAGGGAGCGAGGAGAGAGTAGCATGTAATGAATATTGGGACATACTGTACATTAGCCGTCACAATGAGGTGTCCATGTCAACATTTTCATCTTCTTGCTTGCTTTTCTTTGCACTCCCTTTGAGCTGTTACTACCTACTCTACAACTCCCGTGCTTACACTCAGATTGAATATGGCTGCTGTAGACATGAGAGGACAACAAAATGAGAGTGACAGAGAAACACAGTTTTAAGTGTACAAGGAAAAATAAGGCAAAACCTAAAATCAGGTAATCATGGAAGTATTATGAATGACCAATAACAGTATTACAACTTGAATTTTTATCACTTATTCAGTTCTTTAAAGTAACATTAACAAACAGAGATGCATTCCGTACATTCGATGGATTGTGTTGTGGACATTTCACTTACTTTCTACTGAAAAAATTGCTCATATGAAAACTGCTGACAGCATGATTTTAGCCTATATAAATATGGAAATATATGTTGGTTGTGAAGTTTGTAATGTCATTTGTCAGTGCTGTACACGCAGCAACAAAATTCTATTCACCCTTGTTGTATTGTGGTAACAAAGGAATTCGTACCTGGGTAATTAGACTTTCTTAAATAAGTATTATTCATATATATATATATATATATATGTGTATATATATATGTGTGTGTATATATATATATGTGTGTGTGTGTATATATATATATATATATATATATATATATATGTATGTGTGTGTGTGTATATATATATATATATATGTATGTATGTGTATATATATATATATACACAAATATATAAAATTTAACTTTGTTATTATATGATATTCAGAAGGTGTTCTTCCTCTGGGTCGCCATGTGCAGACTACGCTCACTTGGTGAGCATATGAGAGCCACACAGAGAGTGAGAGTGTGAGGAGAAAAAGGGACCCTTGGTGAGGATTGTAACCACAGCAGGGGTACTTGTCTGCCATCTCTCACTGTGACAACCTATAAGAGAGATCAGGGGAGGTGGAGGAGGAGAAACCAAGAAATGCAGGGGTGGAAGGAGCCATGGAGGAGAGCTTTTTCTTGAAGCTCAGTGAAGCGTTGATGTTTTCTCTGTCCAGCTGAGAGCAAAGAGATAGAGAACCTATCTGCTGTACCAGGGGGTCTTCAGAGAAACACATGCAGGAGAAACAAACAAAGGACAGAGAGATGGTGAGTAAGGCTGAAGTAAGGAGGGAGAGTAAGATATTGATGTGAAGATAAAGGCAGATAGAAGCAGGAGGGATTAGGAGAAGACATCTGTGATAATAACTGTTATCATCATCACTGTTTTGTTCTGCTGTTACAGTGGGGGTGCCATTGGTCAGGTAGATCACCGTTGAAGCAGCATGTGGGATATTTATGTAGAATTCTGCAGTTGGCTGAGATCACAAACTGCTTTAGATTTAGACATTAAGTACAATTGCATGAAGCATCAAATTTGACCTACAATATTTTAACATATTATTAATATACTCAGAGCAGTTTCTTTTATTTGTTTTCTTTGCTGAAATATTTGGCCTTTAAGCCCATTACCCTCTTGACTGTGCAATGTGACTTGATATCATTTGCATGTAACTCAGTCCACTTCATTTTTTTATGCAGCACCACATGACTACAACAGTTGCCACAAGGTACTTTATATTGTAAGTTAAAGACCCTACAATAATATAGAGAAAACCCCTAAACAATTAGATGACCCTCTACGGTGAAAGTGCTTTTAACAGGAAGACACCTCTGGCAGAAACAGGCTCAGATGGGGCCATCCATCTACTATGAGCAGCTGGGGGGAGGAAGACACGACAAAGATATGTCGTGTGACAGTGACAGTGTGGTTTGCATTGCTAGCCGTATTTGTTGTTGTCACGAAGTGGACTTCCATGGAAAGGATTTCTAGTCACACTCAAATGGTACAGTATCTCCAGTTTGATGGCCTCAGGATCTGTTTTTTGGATTAAATGGATTTTGTGGGTTTTTTTTGGCCTCATCAATTGATGACAAGTGTGAGGTAGTAGGAATAAAAATTAGCACCACTGAGTTTAAGGCCATGGTTCTCAGCTGTGGAATGGTAGAGTGCCCACTCAGGGTTGGGCAGAAGTTAATGCCCCAAAGAGGTTAAGTATCGCAGGGTCTTATTCATAAGTGAGGGGATACTAAAGTACTTTTGTAACATAAAACTTTGTGTTTTTTAATGACAAAGACTGAGTGATGGCATCAAAGATGTGTTATTTGCTTAACATTTGCTTTGTCATTTTGTTCTCTATGGAGCTACTGATGCAGTTCATTTATTTAAAAAAAAAATCTCAGAAAACAATTCAGGCAGTGGTTGTACAGTATCTAATGTCACTGAGAAAAAGTTCACCACACTGTTCATTTCCTGTTTCCAACCAACAGTCAATACTGTTGATTTTTAAAGTATGACCACAATTGTTCTCCGGCCTTGTTTATTATTGTAACTGTAAGTTTCCTTAACCTTAACAAAGGATCGGCCTAAACCCCAACCTTGCAAAACATGACTTTTGACCAAACAGTTTGTGTGCTTACCCACAAGTTAGCCATAACATCATGTCATCACAAAACTGAACTTTTATTGTAATAGATAAATCATGTGAGCTTTAGATGAAAAACCTTGCATCTGTGTTGTGCAAGAATTAAATAAATCTATAAAAAGAACAGAAAGTTAAACTCGCCTTCAGAATGAAACAAAGAGGTGCTTTCTGACATGAGTATCAGCTTGTCTTCCACACCATTTTAAACTACTGTACAACTATGCCTTGACCCGAGCCATCCACCCACTCTCGGTTTTCCCACTCCCTACTTTCAGATCACATTACCTCCTAACAGCCATGATTCTAATCGTCAGTGGAGGGGTTTTCCTGTTCAGTGACTGATTATGTCTTGAGTTTTTTACAATGATAGTCTAACATATACTCACTGTTGAACAGCAAGCATTTTCAGAATGTCTATAAATATAAACACAATTGCTGAAGAACAAGACATTCTGCGTGCATCTGACTGTGGTGATAACACGAGGGTCTATGAAAGATATCCATCTGGCCTTGGAATGCCCTGGGAACCCGTGGGATGAGCTTGAGGAATTGGCTTGGAAATGGGACACCTGACTGTCTTTGCTTTAAATATTCTGTGACACTTGTGACTAAGCAGCAGAGGATGTACACTAAACAGCCCACCCTTTTGCAACAATGTGTATGTAGTAGTGTGCGTCATAGTGACATCCACATGATTCCCAGAATTGAAGCTTACAAGGACAGTCCATTTTTAGCGGTGAACAAGGTACTATTGCTTTCATCTACCACATGTTTTTAAATTGCAGCTTATTGGTGAAAACATAATTGAATTCATTTTATTTCAATTCAAGTTATTTGTATAGCCCAGTATTACTTGTAGAGCTTCAAAGGGCTTCACAGGCATAAAAAACCTGATAATCCATATATAAAAATAAATTATACATAAAATCCTTTAAAATGCAAACAAGGAAATATGGAGAAAGAAAGCAAACTTGGAAGTAACAGAAGCAGAAGGCTGACATGATACTGATAAAGATCAAAATTTACATTTGCTCTGTTTCTACCATGTTTCTACTAAATGTGGCTTAATCCACAGACAACTATTGTAGCAAAGTGGCATTATTATTAAGTGGAAACAGTAATCAAATGCCAGATTAAAAAGGTGTGTATTTAAGAGTTTTGTGACATTATCAGTAGACTTTGATTATTTGAAAACTCTATATTTAGACATTTTAAACCGTTCCACAGATTGACAGTATGAACAGCAAAAGCTGCATCCTCAGTTTTTCTATCCAAGACGCATTTGATATCTGACAGTTTGGCAGTAGAGGATCTAAGAATGGGACATAAAGTGTAAGGTGGGACGTGAAGTTACAGACGGCAAGAAGTTTTAGATGTTCGTTAAGTTTTTAAGAAATTGCGGTCACCCAGTACAAGAGAAGCATAATTTCGAATCTAGGGCCTTTCTGTGTGGACTGTGCCTGTTGTCCCTGTGTCTGTACGGGTTCTCTCCAGGCACTTTCTCCAGCAGTCCAAATACATGCAGTTAGTGGGGTTAGATTAAACTGACCATAGGTGGGAACATGAGTGTGAATGGTTGTCTCTGTGTTAGGGTTTACCTCACCTGCCTTATGGCAGCTAGTATAGGCTCCAGGCTTCCACAAACTGGAGGGGTGAAATGTATGGCCAGATGGATGGCTTTTGTTAGTGTTTGCTAAGCTACTCAGTGATCCAGACTGCAAATGAGGATTTCATAATCAATTGTGTTAAAAGCTACACTAAAGTCACATATGAGGGCAGCAGTCATATACCTTTAAAGCCCGAACCATGAAATAATTTCCAGAAAATTCAGACTTTTTGAAAATGGAGAGTTTATTGAACCGTCTGACAAAATCATGCAATGTTAATTTCCATATATGACTTTTGAATTTCTATCATATTTGCTGAATCCGGCATTTTTAAAAATAGCTTAAAAATGTGTCTTCAACATTGAAGATACCATGGGACAAGGAAATATTTAAAATTGTTTCTCCTGATCTCAAATCTTAGTTATTTTTTTTCCCCATTTTTAGTTATTTTTTTCTATGTATAGTCACAAATTGTGAACAGTTGATTTTACTGAGGTAACTTGGGTCCTGCTGTGTGGGAGCATGTGTGTCTGCACGTGCATGTGAGTGTGTTGCAAATTAATGTATGTTGTGGACCATCCTATTATTAAAACATGGAGATTACACATCATGAATGGGCCTTCTATTCTTCATTTTAAAAATTAATGAAGGGTAGGGAAGAAGGGAGCAGAGAACAGGAGGACGGTGGGTGGCTTGAGAGAAGCTCTGAAGAGGCGAGAGCAGAGGAAAGGACAGAGGCTTAGGTTTTAAACACAGTACGTAGAAGCTACATTAGAGCTATCAATAAATCAAGAAATAAGAGAGTAGTTTAGAAGTCAAGGAAAAGAGGTACGTGCTACATCTCTTTCGCAGAGCTTGTCACCATATTCTTTTGCATCTTAAAATAACTGTCATTCCAGTGAACCGAACACTGTTTTTTTTTTCATAATTGCCTTTTTTGTTTAATGATGTCATGAACCGCAGTCGTACACCATAAATATGATTGCATATTTGTCATTAAAAATAATTTAACATGGAATATTATATTGTTGCAACTAATTAGATTCCAACAACCTTGTAATGCTTGGATGGAACCACATTTAATAATGAATGCTTCCTGCTTTGTTTTAGATGGTCTTAATTATTTATCTAATTTTCCAAAGGAAAGCATTCTCACGGTTAAATGCTTCAGTTTCATATGATGAGTTTTCACGTGACCATTCAATGATTATTTAAAGTGTATCTGTAGTTAACAAAAAACAATACTTGCATTAGAAAATAAATATTTTTATGTCATCATTACAGATAATGTGTAACACAGTGCCTTAACTTCCTGCACTGTTTTATATGATAGCTGTATTTCCGATTTATTGCTAGCTAACCTCATACTGCTTGGATAAAATGTAGCTAACTCTACTACATTTACTTTGAGTTTAGTGATTCTATTTTTAACGTTTTAGGATCAAA